>NC_092289.1:23915777-24238277 GCF_036320965.1 Panulirus ornatus | reverse complement strand
GGAAAACACCAGGTAAAGTATCCAGTGTAACCTTACGATCCTCCAGGTTTCCTACTTCCAAACATAATGTTCTGAGTCACCTTCATGTGCAAGAGTGGATCCTTTATCTAAACATGACGGATGGGTGTTTCCAGTGACGTGAGCAACTTTAATTTTTATATATTTTTTTTTTTTTTCAAAGGAAGGAACAGGGAAAGGGGCTGGGTGCGTATGTTTCCTCAGGGGCCCAGTCCTCTGTTCTTAGCGCTACGTCGCTGACGCGGGAAATGGTGAATAGTATGAAAGTATATATATATATATATATATATATATATATATATATATATATATATATATATATATAGTGTGTGTGTGTGTGTGTGTGTGTGTGTGTGTGTGTGTGTGTGTGTGTGTGTAATTATCTGTTCGTATAGTATGAGGAAAGAGATTTACAGTCGTGCGATCCCATCTCTTGAAGTTTCTCCGCTTTTATACAGCTTTTTGAATTTGTGTACCAAGGATATGTATCAAGTAGGCTGAGTCCGGTTATTATTATTATGAAACAACTCCATAAATCCCTTCACGAAAACGTCCTTGGGGTATACCCCAGGACTCTTATACACGAATATACTGTGTGTGTATCTGAACGTTGTATAAAGATGTTATTTTCATCTGAGAATCATACGGTTCCCAGTCAGTAACATAAAATGTATATATTTTTTTTTCCCATTCTAATAATTAAGTCAAAACTGTTTTCAACAATAACACCAAGTCCGTGTTTGTAGAAAAGTGTCAGAAAGAATATCTAAAATTCTTTCATACGGCCATCCAAGACACGTTCACGAGCGTCTTCATGGTCTTCAAACTGATTCTAAGAAAATCTTCAAAATGCTCCTCATCAAAGAGCTTCAAGAAGTTTCAAACCAAAATGCCTTCCAGATAGTGGGCAAATGTCTTTCAGATAGTCATCGGACAGGGCCCAAGGAGAAGTCCCTAGAGGAATATCAAGAGTGTAGAGGTGCTGAACAAGATGTTCATTTCTTAAAGTTGTATAAGATTTACCTGGAAGATAAGAAGCAAAGATTCAAAATACTCATAAGGATCTCTATGAAGTTTCGAATTAGAACCTCAGATGAGTCTGCGCCATTGGCTTTGGGAAGGCATTCAGGAGGAGCCGTCCACAGAGTCGTAAAGAGAAGTTTTATGAAAATCTTTACGGCTGTCTTTGAGAGAGTTTTCTCCAGTTTTCAAGTTAGTTTGATATGATCTTCAAAAAGGTATTCAAGAGGGCCTCCAGGAACGTAATGGAGAAGGCCTTTAGGAAAGTATTCAAGGCGCCCATCAGGAAGGTAATGAAGAAGGTATTCAGAAAGGTATTCAAGAGGTTCATACACAAGTCCTCAAGAGACCCATTAATGGCAATATACATAAACAGTGACAGAGAATCCCAGTCGTTAACGAACATATCAAACCTTAAAACATTAACGACAAGAACACATACAGGCAATAAGAAGCTTCCCGCTAATGTCACTCAACCGAGAGTAATATCAAGCGTTTCTCACTATCAACAATCGTAGAAGACCCAGAAAAAAATTCTTCCTGTCAACTACAACAAATATTCTCATATAAACAGTGTTTCTCGTCGTTAATGAGGGCGCGTGTACCCAGCCAGGGCAGGATGCGACCCGTGACTCTTCTTGCTTCTTGTCATGTTATGATCTTTGGAAACTTTCATGACTTCTCGGAAACCCTTCCATGATGACTGCTGTGATCGCGATGTTGATGACACGATCCTTGACATTTATTCCATCAAGCTTACTGATGCACATCTATTTTCAAGCAAAAAAAAAATCGTTTTTTGTTTTTAAATCTGCCTTTCTCGCATTAGACAAGTAGCGCCAAGAAAAGACTGATTCTTGAAAGGAAAAAAATCTTTGTTATTCCTCTGTTCCCACAGCTACTGAGGTAATTGTCCTAAATCTAGCTCCAGGTTTCTCTACCACTTTTCAGACTCCTTGAGCAGGAGGGTGCGATCCTTGAGCGGTACAGTACTATCCTTTTGAGCACAACGGTAAGAGACTTGAGTATGATGGCATATTCTTTGACCTGACCCTCAAGGGTAAAGTCTAATGCTAGGTCATTATACTCAAGGGTCGCAACGTACTGCTCCAAAAATTAATCAACCACAACCAAGTTGGACGTTTATATAAAAACTGGTCAATTTCTCGGTGCCTGTCTACACAAAGTCACCTCGTGGACAATCTATTCAAGACATAACTCTGGCTGGATTGCCTTACCTAGGTTCCTGTATCCATGTTTTTATGACAGTGTTAGTCTTACATGACCTGCTGCCCGCTATGGAAAACAAGAGTAGGGACACTTGAGTGGCTCTGATGACATAGACATCACATTTATATTTCCGTTCTTTGATTTGCATTAACTGAGGTAAATAACATTACCAGTTGATATCAAAAAGTAAAATGAAGCAAAAATAAAACAAGGAAAGTTATGGTGACAGAATTGGGTAGGCAATGCAATGGCGGGTGAAATTCCCCGAGATCTCCGGTTCTCCTTAGTACAGCATAAGCTCAGAGTAGAAGTGTGGGCTAAACTTGCTTTACTAAGCTAGGTGGGAATGTGTCACTACAGGAAGCAACAAGTGTTGCCAAGCGCCCTCCCCCGCGGCGGGATCAGGTTCTGTTTTGAAAACAGAAGACTTGGGTGGCTATACTGGGCGCTTACTGATGTCGGGCGGATGTCAGACCTGACAAACTGTACATGTTATGCTATGCAACATGATCGTGATTTACAGTTGTATTTTGTTTAAAAAAAAATGAATATTTACATGAGATCACTGCGAAACAGGTGTGACTGGTGGATTCATGAACGTTAGTACACAATGATAACTAACGCCTGAACTGGTTGGCTTAGATAACAACTCAGTAACGCTAACACTGACCTGCTACTGTAGTAGGTCGTCCTCCACACGTACTGTGATAGGTCGTCCTCCACTCCTACTGTAGTAGGTCGTCCTCCACACTGGCACTCAACATCATGTTCACTATTAATACAAACACAAGAACACTCATTATCTCATAATCTTAAATTCACTTCAAAGGTCATATTCACTACCCTTTATTTTCACTGCATTCTCAAGGGTCAAGTCAAAAGCTATCTTCACTAAATTCTAAGCTTTAGGTGTAATAAACATCCTCATTCACTAAAACCTCGGTGCCAGAGGCCAAACCTGACTCTTGTGGGTCTGATCAACACATCATCACTAAATCCTCATCCTCATTACATGCTTACGGATCAGGTCAAGTTGCATCTTCCTAAAACCCTCTCATTCACTACATGCTTGCAGACCACGTCGAAGGCCAACTTCACTACACCCTCATCTTCATGAGACTCTCATCTTGACCACATTACAACACCCTCGACACATGAGACTCTCATCTTGACCACGTTACAACACCCTCGACACATGTGACTCTCATCTTGACCACATTACTACACCCTCGACACCAATAACCTAACCTAACCTAACCTAACTTAACCTAACCTGAATCCTGTGTTTGGTCAAAGGTTTCTTTCACTACATCTTACCTTACCTTTACCAAACCCTCATCTACGTTATGCTCTTGACACCACTGGATTTTAAGTGAAGACACGTTTAACATAACCCTAAAGTTCAGGCCAAGTGTAACTTCAATGGATACATAGGATTAGGTCGCTAAACTGAGTCACAGAAACTAAGTCAAAATCGTTTCCATATAAAGAAGGGAGATATAATGAACTTGTGAAGTAAAGAAGACAGAGAATGTTAACCATCACGCTACGGAGGTAGTAGCTGGTAACTTTCATGCAAGTCTGCAGGCCACAACACACCAGGGACGTCAAGGTAGCTCTAACTACTTGTTTGACTTGCTGAGCTTACGGTCATTCCGTTTTTACTTGAAAACAATAAAAGTGTGATAACCTGCTGACATCATGCAAATTCAACCAACAAGAGATCACCTGCACAACAGCTTGTCGTCGTCTGGGTAATCGCTGAGTTAATCATAATATGTAGGATGAACCGTGCTGACTACCTCAAGATGCAACCACAAGTAGTACCATAAGATCATGCTTCATATACCAGCACAACAACAAGATTCCATGGAGTGTACAGTACTTGTCATCCATTTTGTAATATTTCTTGCATGTGAATAGTAGTAGTACATATACAAACTTGTACTACTTCTCGCTCCAACATTCATATATGTAAGATGTATTGTAGCATCATCCTCTACAATTACACATAATGAACACATATTCCTCTCTCGTGCTCCAGTCTGTATCGCACTGTCACACAGACAGTGGAACTGACGATGGTAAGCAGGGGCGCCCTTCACCACACATGGCAGAATTTTCCACAGTGGAGCTTTCCACAGAGCCTGTGGTAGGAGGGTAAACCCTCAGTGCTAGTGTCAATGCATTACACATTGTTGTTTCCTGTGCCTCGGAAACCACATAAAAACTATTATGTATCAATCCCTACATATACACAAGCTGGAATATATATATATATATATATATATATATATATATATATATATATATATATATATATATATATATATATATATATGAGAGAGAGAGAGAGAGAGAGAGAATAGTAATGGTTTAAAAAACTGAGCTTCGTAAGCGCAACTGTTCCGGTACTGGAGAAATGTCCTCACATGTGTTTATCACACACACACACACACACACACACACACACACACACACACACACACACACACATCACCTCAAGAACTCATAATAGCACTATACTTCAGGTATGACTGATGTCAGACAACTGTAGAGAAGACATTTTCTTGATATATAAACACAGAAGCTAAAGCTGACACAACAAACACACATGATCCACTTTCATTTTAAGAACATTTTTCTTCAGTGGATGAGGACTGTCTGTATACCAGTGGTTAAGCTGACATGTCAGTAGTCGACCATAAGGTTTAAATAGTTTTCCTTTTTTTCGTCAATAAATTTCTCCTACTTCACAATTCCGGTGTTTACACACACGTCATTCCCTGGAATTACGTCCATCCTCGGGCTGAAGGGGAAGACCTGTTGAGTCACAGACCAACCTGCACTGCACAATGGTCTGAGAGGGAAAACCATGACCACGACCATAACCATGACCACGACCATAACCATGACCACGACCATAACCATGACCACGAACCTGGACCACGACCATCCGCGAGACTTGCCGTACCTACACTTATGTTACATGAACGGCCTCATCATTATCGTCATCATCATTATCATCGTCGTCATCATTATTATCAACGCATCATCGTCATCATCATCATCGTCGTCATCATCATCAGTAAGCCTAGCATGACTTAGCGACGGTAGTAACCAGACAGTAGAGTACAGTGTGGGATCAAGGCTCCCCCAACCTACACCAGCCAACCAGAAATTCTACGACTCTTCCGGAAGGCCAGCGGGACTAGAACTGGAGAGGAGTTAGTTATCAGACTGACTGATAACAAAGGGACAGACATGTCGCTATCAACAACATTAAGCATGACAACTAATTATGATAAATGCAACTTTATTTCCTACACAACAGGATTTTTCAACATGATAATTAAACCAGATGAGTAGCAGAAGGACCGTCCCTGGATGTATCAAGGCCAGGATCCTGCCTGGGTGGGGTGGTTGTATTCCTCATGTGCTCACGACTGTCATCTTTCTCGTTAGTCAGCCGCCCTCGGGCGCCGGTCTCGACCCACCCTGGTTTGGGATGAACCACAACGACGGAACACGAACACCTCTCACAACAAATAGCAACAACAACAACTATAGCGATGGATGAAGCCAACAAAAACAAAGCAGTAAATGTATCAACAGTTATACTACCAAACAAATAACAACAACAACAACAACATACTGAGCAGCAACAAGTAAGCAGACCGACTATAATGACATTAACATTTTGAGCCAAGTTTGAGGGTGATGGTGTATGAGAGGCGTCAGGTCAGCAAGTGTCAGGGGCAACGCTCATGAAGAAACGATAAAGTCAACTCTGACGTCAATTCGTTTTAGGCCATGCGACCGTTGCCTGCGGCTGTCTGGACCTTCACAAACAAAGGGCATGCACGTGTCAATGTATTTACTAGCAAAGGTTTTAACGCGCATGTGGTGTGCTCTGCCTGCATTATGAGATAACATGCAGCATAATTCCCTTCAACATTTGCCACATAATACATCATGTGTGCTATCATCGTGGGCTTCCTCTCTACATAAGAGAAAGAATGAAAGACAAATGAAAGAAAAACGTACTAAGAAACCAGTTGCATGCGGGCACCTCCCCCAGACCAAACTACATCAAGGGCCAAGTTCGTCAATTATTTTTCCTAGACTGTTCTGCTGGTGATGCTATCGAGTCGAGGTGCCTATGAGACACATGTTCTTTATTTAAACTGAACAATAGTAAGAAATTACGTGGGTTCCAAGTTCATCCCAAGTTTTTCAAGACAATTCAATTTCAAGTGGTTGTCTTGAAGGATGTGAGAAGCGTACCAAACTCAGCTCTGGAAGACCAACCTGATTAAGAGGACAGAGCGACTCGTGTCCACCTGTCTGACCCACCCTCATGGTGTGTACAGAAGAATCACGAAAGCCACAAACCTAAACGTTCATGTATACAAAAAGGCGGCTACAAGCACATGACGTCACGAACCTTAACCACGACCAATGGGTGCGACAGTACGACCCTCCAGCACGACAGTAAGACTTGCATCTGATGGTTCAGTCCCTGACGTGACTGTTCACGTCAGACCAAACGCCATACTCAGGGTCGAGCTCAAGAGGGTAAGTTTTAACTGCCTGTTACAATATTTGTACATCAGACCAGACTGTCATCAAACGTGGTGGACGACTTACTCGCTCGTCGATCTTCAACTTATCTTAAAACATTAAAGTCGAATCGCTTCTTGTTGTGTCCACACACACATTCGCTCTTATCTTGGGGAGCGACATACGCTTCAACATCTAGACCGTGAAAAGATAGAGCCATATATATATATATATATATATATATATATATAGTCCAAACAAATCCTCCTTTTACGATGAGTAACTTGCATGAGTCACTTTGGATTGTCACTATACATTATATCATGATCAAGGACGGAACTCTGCCAGACAGTCTTGTACACCTCCTCACACTTGGTTCTTGGTCGCTGCCTCAGCGGAAGGGATGGTGTTCTGACCCATCTATGAAACTAAATACTATACTTTGGTGAGGATCTGTATATCATAATCTTACTATATGCTATATCTTTCATGAGGAACTATACGCCATACCCTTAATGAGGACCTGTATGCTACACCCTTGATAATGACCGATATGTGACCGATATGCTATACCTCAGAGAAGCACCGATATTCTACACCCCTGATAAGGACAGGAGTGCTTTACACACGATATTGATTTTTCTTCCATTCTTTGCCAGATGGATTCATTAACAAACAGTGCAGTGTATATGGAGGAGGACAGAAAATCCGACGAAACTATGGGCTTTCTTGGCACTTCCACTTCTGTGTAACATCCACACATTGGAATCTACCAAACTTCTTTCCACCTTACTTTCAGCTGAGTTCAGTCTAATCATCTTTAACAATGGCGTCCGTACGTACAAGAAGTTTTCAGAACAGGACCATTAAATATTGATTAATTAACTTCGTCTGATATGATTATGATTAATGGAAGATGATTAATAGTGAACCTCACATTACAATATCAAAATAAAGTTACACAATCAAATACTACACACACTGATTACATGTTGATCATGGTTGTACATAACTATTGATTTTTCTCTTCTAATAACAATTTAAACTAAATTACTTCCTATAACTTAACAATATGGCAATCGATTGGCATCAGAATATACTTATTCTGCTTCTTGATTACAAACGAAAACTCCAATCCTAATATTATCTAATGACCGGAAGGTAGTATGGCACCACTGACTCCAGTACTGGTACAAGATTCGGGCAGTGTATGACATCCGCTCTAACCCGGTTTACGTCACCTAACCTTTCCATACTGACGGATGGGATTTCCAGGTGGTAATGACGTCCAAGTGGACAAACAATCATCTTCTCATTAGTAAAGACCTTTCCGAGATCCAAATTTGTGGGAAAAAGTATCATGTAATGTTACTTAAAATTCATGTGCTTATATGCTGTCTTTTGCGATACGACAGTTTCTCCACATCACCGCAAATAACGATTATATTGTGAAGATATATATATTTCACAATGATATCCACTGTTTCATCATACCCATTTGCAAGAAATTAGTGGCTATGCTATTTTATGTTAATAATCAAAATTTTAAGAATCTCTTATTGAAATCCACCAAATTCATTCGTGAACCGAAATTTTATTCATAATTCATTATTCAGTTTCTGGAAGCAGTTCAAAATTTCATGAACTAAACTGGTAACACAACTAACTTGTTAACTAAAAGCAACTACACTCCATGTGAGTCTTTATCACAGTATTATTGTCATGATGCTGACCCAGGTGAACCCTGCCTGCATTGCCTCATTAATATAATGTCTTTTGGAAAGTACTTTTCGTATGAACTTTTGATTGAGTATAAATGAGCAGACAGACAACACAGACCCCCCCCCCCCTTGTCCCATTAAACTGTGTCATACGCTCATAAAAGAATCCTACATAATTCTACAGAAACCTAATGTGGATTAGAAAAAAATATCTACCCAAAAATGAAAAAAATATATTCTTCATAACATCTAGGGTTGCACATCAAGATCAATGATATATGATGAATTATCAAAAGACGAAAACAGAGCAACTACGAATTTCATCATTCAATGATCAGCAGTTAAAAAAAAATGGATTTTATGAAATACCCGGCCGAGTGGTAAGGTTCCAGTCAGGAGCTCTGGGAACGGTCCGCCAAGGTGTAACTACTTGCACTGTTTCCTCAAAATCCTCACAAAGATCTTCAGCAGCGAATCATCGGAGAATGAGTGAGGAAGGCGAGGCCACAACCTCGCACAAACAACACCAAATGCAGGGCGGGAGTCGCCCCAACATGCCAGGGTAAGGACGGAGATGGGGTAAGTTCCCCCAAGTTTTTCTCATAAACATTCCCTTCCAGCACTAACGACCTGTAGCATGATGCATTTCGCCCAGTGGCGGAATGATCAGGCAGTTTGTATTTAAGTTTCTAAATGGGGAAACAGAAGAAGTCATGCGGGGAGTGCTCATCCTCCTCGAAGGCTCAGATTGAGGTGTCTAAATGTGTGTGGATGTAACTATGATGAGAAAAAATGAGAGATAGGTACTATGTTTGAGGAAAGGAACCTGGATGTTTTGGCTCTGAGTGAAACGAAACTCAAGGGAAAAGGGAAGAGTGGTTTGGGAATGTCTTGAGAGTAAAGTCAGGGGTTGGTGAGAGGACAAGATCAAGGAAGGAGTAGCACTCCTCCTGAAGCAGAAGTTGTGGGAATACGTGATAGAGTGTAAGAAAGTAAACTCTAGGTTTATATGGTGAAACTGAAAGTGGATGGAGAGAAATTGGTGATTATTGGTGCCTATGCCCCTGGTCATGAGAAGAAAGATCATGAGAAGCAAGTGTTATTGAAGCAGCTGAGTGAGTGTGTTAGCAGTTTTGACGACGCACGAGACCGGGTTATAGTGATGGGTGATTTGAAGGCAAAGGAGAGTAATGTGGCAGTTGGTGTACATGGGGTGTTCAGTGTTATAAATGGAAATGGTGAAGTGCTTGTGGATCTGAGTGCTGAAAAAGGACTGGTGACTCGGAATACCAGATTTAAAAAGAAAGATATGCATAAGTATACGTATGTGAGTTTTGGAGAGAGGGGAAAGTATGCAGTCTGCTGTGGATGAGAGGGCTTGCGAAGTGTCAGTTGTTGTTCGCTGATGATACAACGCTGGTGGCTGATTCGGGTGAGAAACTGCTGAAGTTCGTGACTGAGTTCGGTAAGTAAGTGTGTGAAAAAAGAATGTTGAGAGTAAATGTGAATAAGAGCAAGGTTATTAGGTTTAGTATGGTTGAGGGACAAGTTAACTGGGAGGTAAGTTTGAATGGAGAAAAACTGGAGGAAGTGATGTGTTTTAGATATCTGGGAGTGGGTTTGGCAGCGGATGGAATCATGGAAGCGGAAGTGAGTCACAGGGTGGGGGAGGGGGCAAACGTTCTGGGAGCGTTGAAAAATGAGCGGGAGGCAAGAACGTTATTTCGGAAAGCAATGATGGCTGTTTGAAGGAATAGTGGTTCCAACAATGTTCAATGGTTGTGAGGCATGAGCGATAGATGGGGTTGTGCGGAGGAGGGTGGATGTGCTGGAAATGAGATGTTTAAGGACAATATATGGTGAGGTGGTTTGATCGAGTAAGTAATGAAAGGGTAAGAGAGATGTGTAGTTATAAAAAGAGTGTGGTTGAGAGAGCAGAAGAGGGTGTATTGAAATGATCTGGTCACATGGAAATCCTCCCCTCCAGTTTTACTTTTCCAAAAGAAGGAAATGAGAAAGGGCCAAGTGAGGATTTTTTCTCAAAGTCTCAGTCATCTATTCTTTACGCTATCTCCCCATCGCGAGAAATGGCGAATATAAATAAATATATATATATATATATATATATATATATATATATATATATATATATATATATATATATATATATTCATACTATTCGCCATTTCCCGCATTAGCGAGGTAGCGTTAAGAACGGAGGACTGGGCCTTTGAGGGAATATCCGCACATGGCCCCCTTCTCTGTTCCTTCTTTTGGAAAATTTAAAAAAAAATGAGAGGGGAGGATTTCCAGCCCCCCGCTCCCTTCCCTTTTAGTCGCCTTCTACGAGACGCAGGGAATGCGTTGGAAGTATTCTTTCTCTCCTATCCCCAGGGATAATATATATATATATATATATATATATATATATATATATATATATATATATATATATATATATGTGTGTGTGTGTGTGTGTGTGTGTGTGTGTGTGTGTGTAAAACTACACACAAACGCTACATGAGAAAACTGACAACACAAAGTCCGTCCTCCAGCCAACTTTAAATCAACAAAATCTTCTCCCCAGCTGGTCGGGTGTGGCAACCAACACCACAACACAACACCGACCTTGACTCGCTCCTTCCCCGGCTGCGTCCATCCATGTCTGGGGATTTACCTACAATGTTCTATAATTAGCTTCGTTGAGTGAACGCGTCTAGTGTACCAGGATGATGCGTCACTTGGTTGGAAGCCTCGCATGTAGATGTAAGTATTGAGGAATTACTTTTTTTTTTACTTAAATCGTTATCAGAAGTGTCTACGAAATAATGAATTTATGATGACCATCAATTACTCGCCATAATACATAACTTGCATTCCATAAATCATACGAATGATGAGACAAACATTTTTGGAAACTTACACAAAAAATACAGCAAAGTAGCTTTGGATTCCTCAGACTTGTGTTGTATGTGCAGACACAGCTTTGTGATATGCAAATTGCGTCCTTCTGCTGCTGACGGTGGCGTCTGAGATGATACTCGTGATGTACGCCTGACCTGACACCTGCTATGTAGTTGCACAGGTGACGTTCACATGTCTCGTCCATGGTGTAGCTGTGTCCAGACGGGGTTTGTTGGCCTTGTGACTCGGGACCTCTCCATGGAAAAATATATATGGCGTCTGGAACTGGGTATATCGACTTGAGCCTGGGTTAGTCAACTCAAAATTGAAAGAAAAATCTACCCTGAAGATGAAATTTTCAGGTAAAAGCGTCGAATGAAACTGAGGGATTGAAATTAGGCTTGCATTGTCAGATGTCCTCCTGGGAGTAAATGTTGTGCGTGGAGTTGAAAATTGGGTCTGAGTATGGCATATAAACCTACAGCAGAAATGTGGGCCTAAAAATGTTAAATATTGATATGGGAGTTGAAAAATGAACTCGAGAATGTAAAGGTGTGCGATCTGGGAGTAACATTACAGGCACGGATGTGCTAAATGTTGACATGAAAGAAGAAATGCGGTCATGAAACAGAATCAACTGACGAGTGTAACAATCAAACGTCTTACTTGTGGATGCCAACCCAGCAGGATTCCAGAGGATGGTGGGTTGAGGTGACTACCAACCAGCCAGCCAAGCCTCCCGGGACTACTAGGTGACGGAGGTAGGAAAAATCCCGCTCGATGGAGAATCCCCAAATAAAGCCCATACTCTCACATCCGTTACCTGTGACGACTAATACAATTTCAACGTGTTATGTTTACGTACATTTCTAAGTCGTTTGTAATTTTGTGTGCGTGAGTTCGGAGAACGTCTCGAGACATTCTAGGAAATGCTTGTCGATACCAGCTTCCGTCTGACAGTCGGTGACAAACTGCATTATGTGCACACACAGATACACGAGTCTACAAACTCACACTGACACATTTATCTCGCACTCTTCTTCAGTTTCCACGCACATAATGCTATACAAGTATACAAACAAAGTTCAGAAAGGTGAATCCACATATATACTAGTAAGAAGCCACACACATGCAGACTTACATGAATGTTCATGAACACAAAAACACGGAGCTATGAACTAAACTGATAGGAAAGATACACAGAGTGGAGCCCCATACCTTAATT
This sequence comes from Panulirus ornatus, assembly GCF_036320965.1. NCBI lineage: Eukaryota > Metazoa > Arthropoda > Malacostraca > Decapoda > Palinuridae > Panulirus > Panulirus ornatus. The sequence continues at coordinate 24,225,596 of NC_092289.1, read as the reverse complement.
TTGCATATATCTACAAAACATATGACTTCACACACTAATCTAAATAAATAATAATAGATATACATACGCATGCTCATACCAATGTTATCATACGAGTGTAGATGCACAAAAGCACCCAAATACCTGCACAGACCACTAAGAACACTCAAAATCAAGCAAGACATCGACGCTGAACGTCAGCAGTATCACAGATAACAGATCAGGGCGTAAATGTACCGCCTCAAGGAAAAGAACTGCCAAGTACTAAAGACGATTCCTGTCTGATTTTTTTCTTTTACGTTGGCTCCAGTCATGGACAACAGTCCATACCAAGGCCGGGCCTCAATTGAAATACAGAGAGGTTAATGAAAGGGAAAATCAATTTTGGAGGAAGTGGAAACCTGTCTTTTAAAATGTGCCGCCAGGTCATAGTTATTAGGAAAGACATGAGAGGATAAGAGTTCCAAGGCTTCGAGATGTAGGGAAAGAAACAGTTATCACAATGGCCCACCCTTGAGCAGAGCGGAAGGATGTGCATGCAGTGTTGAGGCTTGATGAAAAGTACTTTTGCTTGAAAAAAATATATATATATGAATCAGTTGAGGTAAATGTATTTCTAATGTTTTGTGACCAATAACGAAGGTCAGAAACAGACGTCACAAAGCCAAGGAAGGAGGATAAAATAGTAAGAATAATACGTAAATATGATCAAGTGGATCAAAAAACTCAAATAAGAAAAATGAGAGTGACCAAGAGAAAGACAAATACCTGCTTCCATAACTATATGTACAGTGACACTTCCATAACTATATGTACAGTGACACTTCCATAACTACATGTACAGTGACACTTCCATAACTATATGTACAGTGACACTTCCATAACTATATGTACAGTGACACTTCCATAACTATATGTACAGTGACACTTGTTCTGATTACAACGGGGTAATAACGGATCAAGGCGGCTGGCACGACCTGGCTCTTAACTAGTAGTCGGCCGGATCGATCGTAGCAATGTGTACGTTAAGGACCTCTAATGACGTTCTGGGAAGGTTAGATAATTCGGGGCAATCATATCGGCGTGATCAAGAGGGATGAAGAACACCCAGGGCACTTCATGGGTCAACAGCCTGTGAAGCTCAGGGAAAGTCACGAACCCCGAGGAATTCATGCGAAGTTTGAAGTGCTCAGACAGCTTGTTTTCGATGAACGTTCAGTGTACTTTAATGATGAAACCATGTCCTTTGCAAGTATACTGATAAGGTTAAAAATATTCAAAACAGATCAGGGGAGGCTTTGACAGGTTCAGAAAAGGTCTGAAAAAGGTTCAAGGGTTCTAAGTTCACAGAAAGTCACTCATACTCAAAAGGATGAGTCAACTGTTTTCAGGGAAGGTCAGAGTTATTCAGGGTGCAATCAGAATATTCAGGACAATGTAACTGACATCAGGAACGTTCAGATAATGCTTACGTTCAGAGTTATTAAGGGGAAGACATGGAAAACCGAGTAAGTTAAGGGCAAGTGTGTGAATATTAGGGAAAGTCGGGGCCATTTAGGGAAAGATAGAGACGACCTACGGATGGTTATGAACACCATGGAAATTTAGAGAAGAATTGGTCAAAAACGTTGAAAACGTTCAAAGGTTTCCCAGGTAAACCCCACCAAGTCATGGAACATCCGGGAATGTCCAGGACCATCTTGGAGTATACAAGGTTCATAGAGGATTAAGGTCAACCAGGAAACACTACAGCACATCTGGGCCTCTGGCTTTAATGGAAGGACGTGGGTCAACAGAAATGACATGAAAAAGCTGAGAGCATTACAACAAACACATGAGACTTTCACATGAACAAATATTACAAGTTTATATCTGCGCTACATCCTCTCTCTCTCTCTCTCTCTCTCTCTCTCTCTCTCTCTCTCTCTCTCTCTCTCTCTCTCTCTAAACATCTTCTTCCTCTTTTTCCTATTTCCATTGTTTATCTCTCTTTCTCTTATTACTGAGAACACCTTGGGTGGTCAATGCTAACGAACTGCCTAATTACCAAACCCTCCTTCTCAGGTTTTCCTCGAAGTGTTTACTGATGAGTATAATAAGACATTAAACAAATAACTATATCCATCAGTAAAATCATCGACTGTAACCAAGGATGTAACATATTTACAAATTTGATTCACTGTGAAGGGAAGTTATACACTTCGAAACAAACTGATAATCAGTAGTGAGTTTTCCTAAAGATTATCGTTCAATTAGTTTATAAAGCCACAGATACAAATGAATTATTTTTCAAGTTCAAGGATGTTATTCCTACAGAGTTGCAGTCGTCAGTTGTGTACCTGTCAGTACAAGTGTAACAGTTGTAATGCTTTGTATACTGGCAAGACGAAGCCACACCTTAGCACGCACAGTCATGAACATTTTGGCCGGTCAGTACAAGTGAACTGCTTAATTACCAACCCGCCCTCCCCAGCAATACGTACCACACTCACGACAATGTTCAGCCAATGTAGGCAGCGAGCTTCCGTGCTGGCCGGTAGCTCATGAATAGGAGATCAATCCATTTTCTGTGGCAGAGTCAGTGGACCGACCTGACAACCAATAGGAAATATAAGCAAGATGTGGCGGACTAGCCGACCTCATACCGTAAGAACACAGAGGAGATCGTGCTGGCCCACCTCAGAAAGAATTGTACTTACACTACCCATCTGCAGCCATACATGAACAAAAGCTTTCCACCAGCATGCCAACAGTGCAAACACATCTCCATAACAGAACATTTACTGCTAAAATGCAATAGATTTCAACAACATAGAAGGAAATTGATACATCACTACAACAACAAAAACATTTCCTTTAACATCATTAATGTACTGGCATAACCCGAGTACTGTTGACAACTTGATGGTCTTCCTCAGAGAAACGGAATCAATCAAGATGATGTAAGGTGGTTCGTGGGTGGGCGGGGTGGGCTTCGGTGTACGGCTCCTCCTACTTGGGCTGGTCGCATGGTGGGTGAACATGTCGCGGTCGGTCTCGCAAGGAGGTGGTCATCCTCCGGGCCGGATGCGCCATGGGGTTGAGTCGCCGGACCTCCGATTACGCAATCTATTGTGTGTGCATGTGGTGGTGGAAGCGTGTCCCTAGTGTGTCTTATCTTCTCGCATTCTTGGGTAAAATGTAACAGAGGACTGGGCCTTTGAGAGAATATCCTCACGTGGCCCCCTTCTCTGTTCCTTCTTTTAGAAAATTAAAAAAAAAAAGAATATATATATATATATATATATATATATATATATATATATATATATATATATATATATATATATAAAATACAAGTGCAGCTTTGCTATATTACGAAAGAATTACTACGAAACAAGGTAACGTATGAACTTTGATGGTGTACAATACTGTCATCAGATGGGATTCCCTAGTTTGCTCGACGGACAAAGGTCGCGCGTCCGGTCGCCAGTATTGTGTTTGCTTATTTGAAAGTTCGGAAATTACGGGAAATACTGAGTGGCGTAGGTATGACGACCATTCCTTAGATAAGGATGGTTGTGGAGTGAGACTCACGGAATATTCGGCAGTGTAGTATACATGCCATATACCGCTTGTCTCCTATATTGCCATTCTCTCCCAACTCATTTCGTTCCCTCGTCCAGTCTCCCTCCACCTATCTTCCTTCATCACATCTTTAAACTTGCCTCTTTCTGCCACCGTCTTCTTCATCCTTTGCCCCTCCGTCCCAATAAGCCCCCCCCCCCCTACACACACACACACACACACACACACACATTCTCCTTGAATAAAGAAAATGCTCTTTCCTACCACAAATACCCTCGATAAACAAAGGGAAATTCAAACACATTCTTCTCATAGAACGAGGATAAAAAGGGCTCCAGCTGTCAACACATGACAAAGAACACGTATGGGCTGGACTACGTGGCTGACAACTGATAATAACGTGACGAAGAAAATGACCAGCAGAAGCGTCACACTGCACATCGTCAACCCAAAGTGAGTATACACAAGCCCTCATACCTCCATACACAGCCAAGCAAAGCTACGCTGCACCAAACGTAACTTGTCAACATTCCGTCCACACGCCTTGTGCTGGGCGTTCCAAGCCTGCTACTTCCGACCACCAGACACGTGTGTACATTGAAGGATATATACAGACACGTGTGTACATTGAAGGATATATACAGACACGTGTGTACATTGAAGGATATATACAGACACGTGTGTACATTGAAGGATATATACAGACACGTGTGTACATTGAAGGATATATACAGACACGTGTGTACAGTGAAGGATATATACAGACACGTGTGTACAGTGAAGGATATATACAGACACGTGTGTACAGTGAAGGATATATATACAGACGTGTGTACAGTGAAGGATATATAAATAATTGAACGACGGTTTAATGGCTGTAGGCAGCCGTCTGACTAAAATTACACTGTTGAGGTATTACAAATATGTAAGAATTGGGAGGCCATGATAGTTACCAGTTAACTAATCGTACAAGAGATTGAGACAGAGTGAGTGATGTTTCCACACTTTGGAAAAGCAAAAGGATGAGATACATTAAGACAGCCAGGGTGGCAGATACACAGGGATGTTTACAGAGTGTATGGTATGATTAATACATTATGAGGATGACTGAACCTTGTTATGAATAGTTACGGTAATACAGAAGCTGACATACCTTATAACCCACCAAACAGAAAAGTGAGCTGTTCACTTGCATACCTACGCACATGTTCACACATGGTTTATGAAATCTACAACAGCAGGCATGGGACTGTGTTTCTATCTGTCTGTCTATACGAGCTCTGACTGGAACAAGTCGACTGTTGTGAGGAACGGCAGTTCATGGTGGAGTGGCGTCAGGGAGGGAGGTGGTGTGCACGACGGGGCTGCGTCAGCAGTTTACTGTAATACGGCTGTATGAGCTGCCGGTGATGGTGGGAGAGGGTGGACAGGTTCAGCGAGATGAAGGCCTCGTGGTAGGTGGTGTAAGAAGGGCCCAGGATGGTTCCGCACGCCCTTCTCACCATTCATTCTAGCTGGTCGTACTTCGTGTTGCACTTTGTAGCAAAGTTGCTTGTGTGTGTGTGTGTGTGTGTGTGTGTGTGTGTGTGTGTGTGTGTGTGTGTGTGCTCCTATAGGTCTTCTGTAGGGCTGTACCTTCCACTATGACATAGGACATACCTTACGACAAAGATCTGAAGGAAATGCCTAACATCACCTCTACACCCTGGGAGTATGGTCTGAGCCATACACCCTTCAGAAACTAGGGTGTATAGTCTACAACCCCCAGATCCTGAGTGGTATGGTCTACAACCCCCAGATCCTGAGTGGTATGGTCTACAACCCCCAGATCCTGAGTGGTATGGTCTACAACCCCCAGATCCTGAGTGGTATAGTCTACAACCCCCAGATCCTTGGTGGCATGGTCTACAACCCCCAGATCCTGAGTGGTATGGTCTACAACCCCCAGATCCTGAGCGGTATGGTCTACAATCCCCAGATCCTGAGTGGTATGGTCTACAACACCCAGATCCTTGGTGGCATGGTCTACAACCCCCAGATCCTGAGTGGTATGGTCTACAACCCCCAGATCCTGAGCGGTATGGTCTACAATCCCCAGATCCTGAGTGGTATGGTCTACAACACCCAGATCCTGAGTGGTATGGTCTACAACACCCAGATCCTTGGTGGCATGGTCTACAACCCCCAGATCCTGAGTGGTATGGTCTACAACCCCCAGATCCTGAGTGGTATGGTCTACAACCCCCAGATCCTTGGTGGCATGGTCTACAACCCCCAGATCCTGAGTGGTATGGTCTACAACCCCCAGATCCTTGGTGGCATGGTCTACAACCCCCAGATCCTGAGTGGTATGGTCTACAACACCCAGATCCTTGGTGGCATGGTCTACAATCCCCAGATCCTGAGTGGTATGGTCTACAACCCCCAGATCCTGAGTGGTATGGTCTACAACCCCCAGATCCTGAGTGGTATGGTCTACAACCCCCAGATCCTGAGTGGTATGGTCTACAACCCCCAGATCCTGAGTGGTATGGTCTACAACACCCAGATCCTTGGTGGCATGGTCTACAACACCCAGACCCTTGGATGATCCGGAAATACAATGTACGCCTTCCTTTCACACTGTAGAGAAACAGGGAGTACACGCAGAAGAGACCGGGGAATATGGTATGGCGTGATGTAAGCCTGCCCATGGAGGAGTACGTCACTCGGTTTCATCACCGTGGAAGCCCCCGGGATGTCCCATTACCATAGTCATTACATATCACACATTTATCAAATTTCACGACGTTGAAAATCTATAATTTTACCATTCGAGTATGTTAGGTCGGCATGAACTCTACAGCCCATGTAGCTACTTCAGGGCATATGTAGCTACTTAAGTACATTTGCAGATGAAAAAGTTAAACTACTTAGAAAGTGAACACACTGCAATAATGATTCTGAAGTATATGATTCGTAGGTGCAGTGTTCCTGTGGGACGTAATCGCTGTAGGGTTTCCCCTGACCGCTGCTGATACGTTCGCTTGTTGACTCTGGAGTTACAGGCGGGCCAACTATTGTTGCCGCTTTCCGCTGACGTTGCCCTGAAGGTTGTGTGTGATATTTTTTTTTCACAACTTTTCCGAAGAAGAATGACGACGCGGGAGCCCAATAGAAGTGACCCGACAAAAATGGTTTTGTGTTTAGTGGCGGTCATGGGCACTCCTGGGAAGGTACAAACATACACACGTTTACCGGACTAATGCGTAAATCACATTTACAGTGACTCAATATGATAAGTCTAATGCTTCTAGACCCAGTGTATACCCATTTCTCCCATTTCTCTCGATCGAAAATTCCTCATCTTTCCTCTCTTTCCTTTGACGGTTCTGCAGTTTCGCATCTTGGCTCAACAAACAAGTTTAAGTTCAACACTACCGGGGGAACGACATCGACCATGAGGTAATAAGGTGTTGACCCAAGAATGTCCAAGTCTTTGATAAGTGGAGTACCTTCATCACATCACGTCTGTACATTCTCCTTACAAAACCTGAATAAACAGAGGTCGTCCTGGCTGTTATAATAACATTTATTTACCAATCCGGAAGATTTGCTTAGCATTATCATCTTGGCAGTCATTTGCTGCTTGGAAGTCAAGCATAATATAGTTGTCTGAGGTTGCAGATGTTGCCGCTCAATTTCTACTGCAGCTTAAATACATCCCACATTCCACTCGTCTGTTTACGCCACCACAGCTCACTATACAGACCATTATCAATGTCAGGTGTATGTACGTATATACCTGAAAGAATATACATTCCAAGGCATCCTTACGGCTCTTGTTATATCTAGCCATATTGTCAGACATGATGGTTTATAATCTGTCAAGTCAAACCATTGCTTGTTATATCAAATTATAATGAGACTTGACTACTAATCACCAGTTATGTCTAACCATTCTGAGGCTAGATCGTTCATCATATGTTATGTCTTCACCTTTTGTGACTAAATAAGAAAAGCGAATCACGCAATTTTCCGGGAGGAACTTTAACAATAAAGAAAGATAGAGGAGAGAGAGGAGGGACAGGCCAGCCTTCATGGTGCAAGAAACTATCAGCCATCATCATGCTGTCCTGGCAGAAGAACGAGCCATCTAAACATTACATGTGGGGGAAGCCTGTGATTATCTCTACTGTATGAGTACATAAGGAAATCACACACAAATATCTGACTCGTTCCCTCGTGTAATTAATCAATACAGAAACGCTACTTCAGAGGACGGTACTGACAACAGTGAAACGTTTCCTCTCAGAGCTACAAGCAACGTTGATACAACTACAAGACAAGGATGATAATTAAAATGTTTCTTCTTTAAATATGCTACAATTTCAAACCCTATCATCAGATCAGGTGGCTGATCCTCCACACGTTATCCCCAGGGTGTTCCATGACGTCACGCCATTACGTCACATCAAGGTGGGCACCAAGTGGACTATTTTGAGGTCCAGGGAGGTCACCGCTCGTAAGAGGGTGGTGCCAGATGACTCCGGACACTGGAAACCAAAGTTACCACAGGAGATACTACTGCACTGCAGCACGGCTGGTCGTGCTGGGGACACCCGGGAGCAAGTGTGAGGAGGCACAGTGATTATGTGCCTAGCATTATGTGCAGAAGATCAGTAAGAAAAATCTAAATATTCATCTATAAGAAGCAGGTGAGTGGAGGCTGAGGAGGAGACATTAGGAGTAAGATGTAAAAACACATTTTAAAAAAATGCGTAAACATAAATATTAGGAGATAACGCCACACTAATGACAACGTACGAGGTAGGAACATTACTGTTATCATGAAGCAATGGGCGAGACGTAACTACGTGATATAAATATAAACAGCAAAACTGATTTCAACATCCATCAACACACAATGTAAACACACCTTCTGTATTCTCCAAGCAACGTCACTAATAAGTTGTTTGCCTGATCTTGGACGACATTGTTTAGCACAACATTTCAAACCCAAGGAATGTCCAAACAAGAGCAAAGATGTTATTCACTTGATACTAAGTTGTCGAGCAGAGAAAGTATCCTCGCTAGGGTTAGGCTGGACACCGCCAAACACCCCGGGGCCATATGTCGTCACAAGCGAGGCCAGCTGCCACAGTAGCCTCAGTCCTGAGTCCTCGTATTAAGGTGAGGTGTTCTTCATCTTGTGCATGTAGTACGACGATACCTCAGGCCAACAGCTGGTGGCGACTGAGGACTGACGGCAAGCAGGAGGACAATGTGGGACTAAGTTATGGAAAGCACGGCATAATGTAATGTAATCACAAAACCAAAGGGAATCGCCGCAGAAATGTAAACACCTCCCAGACATAACATATGGCCACATCCTACCACGCTCCACGACATCACGTGCACGTCGAATGGCAAGCTTGACGACTGAATCATTCAGAGGTCACACTGGGTCAGCTCAGATCAAATGACCATATAGTGGATCTTCTCATAGCATCTCAGATGACTAATGGGATCGGAGATCCACAACTTGTGTCTTAATCAACGAATGTGAAAAATAATCACAATGCCACTTTAGCTGTGATATGTTGACGATGAGGCCAGACAGCAGCGACGGTGGTCGTCTACATCCCCCGTAACTTCCCCCCGCCCGCCCCACTGTATCTCAGGTTCATGTAGTGAGCAGGTTTGTGAGGTGATCATACATCACCACAATCCAGACAGATCATACCCACTTACCCCCAGAACATTGAACTTTTCTTCTACTTACAAAGTAACTTACACGTGTGAAAAAGTATTTACGTTTTTATTGATAAACGACGTTTAGATAAACGACCACAGATGTTGGCAGTTTTCAGCTTTTAACTCAGTAGCTGTACATCTGGCACTAGTGACCTGCACTCAGTAGCTGTACATCTGGCACTAGTGACCTGCACTCAGTAGCTGTACATCTGGCACTAGTGACCTGCACTCAGTAGCTGTGCATCTGGCACTAATGACCTGCACTCAGTAGCTGTGCATCTGGCACTAGTGACCTGCACTCAGTAGCTGGGCATCTGGCACTAGTGACCTGCACTCAGTAGCTGTGCATCTGGCACTAGTGACCTACACTCAGTAGCTGTGCATCTGGCACTAGTGACCTGCACTCAATAAACAAACTCAGGTAAGCTGGTGGGGAAGGGAAGGCTGGGGGTCAGCATCGAGCAGATGTGTTTTCACGATGATGACAGGGGAAGCGTCATATCTGCTGACGTCAACAGCAAACTATGACTTAACATTGTGCCGTCCACCAGTACGTGACTCCAGCCACGCTCACCACTCTGCTTGTAACACATTCCTGGTTACTTAGTTGCCACCTCCTCATGATACACGATGAGGAGAATTACGCTCTCCTCAGAGAAGCCCTAACACTCGCTAGCTCATATGTGTTTATTCACATTACAAACCTTAATATGACCAAGACATTGCTCAGCCCTACACATCTCTGTAGGCTCTACATATCTCTGCCCTACACATCTCTGTAGGCTCTACATATCTATGCCCTACACATCTCTGTAGGCTCTACATATCTCTGCCCTACACATCTCTGTAGGCTCTACATATCTCTGCCCTACACATCTCTGTAGGCTCTACATATCTCTGCCCTACACATCTCTGTAGGCTCTACATATCTCTGCCCTACACATCTCTGTAGGCTCTACATATCTCTGCCCTACACATCTCTGTAGGCTCTACATATCTCTGCCCTACACATCTCTGTAGGCTCTACATATCTCTGCCCTACACATCTCTGTAGGCTCTACATATCTCTGCCCTACACATCTCTGTAGGCTCTACATATCTCTGCCCTACACATCTCTGTAGGCTCTACATATCTCTGCCCTACACATCTCTGTAGGCTCTACATATCTCTGCCCTACACATCTCTACAAAACTAAACCGAAACCAAGCAAGTGGCGCTTGAAGGATCTGTGATAAATTCCCTTTCAAGCTATTTGTAACTTCTATTTTTCTTTTACTATGAATATCTTGCCATGACGCTAATGTAGCACCGTGAACCACAAGTGTTTGTAATACTGAGTCCACTTGCATCATAACACTAAACATAACATTCATGGTCCTCGCTCATGCAGCCAAGGGCAATGCCAAGTGTCCAATACGACGCTCCGTTAAGCTACGCATCTCAGCAACAAACTACAGTAAGTTACGTTACGTTACGTTGCGTTACAGAAGGTCAGTCTTGGTCAGCTTTCGCATCTAGTAAGATCTAAAAGAAGGAAAAACAACCAGCGATCGTTGGGCAAGATAAAGCGGTTATAGAACCAGTTACTTTATGGGAGTGTATGTAGGTCCGTATCACAGCTTTGTCTTCAAGGTTAAAAGGTGTAACGTTGAAGGTCTCCGAGGTGAACAGTCAGGTGATGGTAGAACGAGTATTATTAGTTCTCATATGACCAAACTGCCATTACTCACACCACACTCAGCACGTGACGCACATCTTCACAGGTTCATAACGCACCAGCAGTTTCATCTCCGACGCTTCCCATGATCTCATGGCAGCACCACCGCTGGAGGCCCATCATGACCCTCAGAACGCGGGCAACCTAACCCTCAGATCCGAGTCATACACATCAAGGTATGATTATTTCAGTTTGGTCATGAACGCTGAGTCCTGCAATTCCATCGGGGCGATTGGCCAGTCCCACCAGCATCAATACGTTGACCAGTGGTGGTGTTCGTGTGTCACATGTACTGGTACAACATACATAACTGATCCGTCGTGCTGTTTATGAGGTCATGAGGTCAGGGTAACAGTAACGAGGTTAGTGAGGGTAAACTAAGAGTACCTGAGCGAGTTCTTTCTTGTTGTGACGTAGACGAAGGTGGCTGAGATTCATAAGGTGTTCTACTTTCTCAAGGCAAACGTCACATTTCCTATGAAATAAAATCACCAAATACTAAACCTCACACGAATCCAAAGTCAGAGACAAGAAGTTCATAGAAAGTCAAACCTACGAAGAGGGAAAATACTTTTCCCTTTATCCAAAGGTCATACTGTGATAAGGCCAAACTCGGACAAGGTTGTGGAAACCAGTAATACTTGGCTGGGCGTCGACACAAACAGATTATTCCATTACAACGAAACAGGAAAACTTCAGATGTATATCATATATTACGACTAATTACAAACGTTATTGTGTGTTACTTTTTCTTAGAGTATAAGCCTTAGTTATTTAGGAAAAAGAAATATATATATATATATATATATATATATATATATATATATATATATATATATATATATATATGTGTGTGTGATCGGGGCCTGAACATGCAGGAGGGTGAAAGGAGGGCAAGGAATAGAGTGAATTGGAGCGATGTGGTATACCGGGGTTGACGTGCTGTCAGTGGATTGAATCAAGGCATGTGAAGCGTCTGGGGTAAACCATAGAAAGCTGTGTAGGTATGTATATTTGCGTGTGTGGACGTATGTATATACATGTGTATGGGGGTGGGTTGGGCCATTTCTTTCGTCTGTTTCCTTGCGCTACCTCGCAAACGCGGGAGACAGCGACAAAGCAAAAAGAAAAAAAAAAATATATATATATATATTTTATATATATATATATATATATATATATATATATATATATATATATATATATATATATATATTATATATATATATATATATATGTTCTTAACGCTACCTTGCTAACGCGGGAAATGGCGAATAGTTTGAAAGAAAGAAAGAATATGGAGGAAATGATCACAATTTTGCGCGTGATCAAGATATTCCCGAGTCCACGGGGAAAATGAAACACGATAAGTTCCCAAGTGCACTTTCGTGTAATAATCACTTCATCAGGGGAGACACATGAGAGAAGTGGTAGTCAGTTGATATACATCACTTCTCTCTTGTGTCTGCCCTGATGAAGTGATTATTACACGAAAGTGTTTCATTTTCCCCGTGGACTCATAGGAATATATATATATATATATATATATATATATATATATATATATATATATATATATATATATATATATATATATATATATATATATATATATATATATGCACAGAAAGTGTGAACATAGGGATATTGAACATGAGTCAAGCAGACCGACACTGTAAGAGCAGTGTAACACACGAGGTGTGAACACAGACGTGGTCAGGGAAAGACAGGACGCAGCAAGGACATGAGATGGTGGAACATGAAGAAGATAAGAAGGACATGCAGATAATGATGGTCTGCACAATATATGGACAACATACACATAATGATGGTCTGCACAATATATGGACAACATACACATAATGATGGTCTGCACAATATATGGACAACATACACATAATGATGGTCTGCACAATATATGGACAACATACACATAATGATGGTCTGCACAATATATGGACAACATACACATAATGATGGTCTGCACAATATATGGACAACATACACATAATGATGGTCTGCACAATATATGGACAACATACACATAATGATGGTCTGCACAATATATGGACAACATACACATAATGATGGTCTGCACAATATATGGATGACATACACATAATGATGGTCTGCACAATATATGGATGACATACAGATAACGGGACCAAGAGAAGAATTAGACGGAACACAGAAAATATAGACCTGAAGGAGACATGGAGGGGACACAGAAAAAGGGGACAGGGATAAGAAACGGAGGGGATATAGAGACCTGGAAAAGACACAGACCAAACAGAATCAATACTTGTGGAATTTAAAGAGGAGACAGTGAAGGTCAACCTTGAAGATACGATAAAACAGGGCCATGACACTGAGGATTTGGGAAGAATGGTGCCGGTATCCACCAGGTGGGGAGGATGGTGCAGGTGTCGACCAAGTGGGGGAGGATGGTGCAGGTGTCGACCAAGTGGGGGAGGATGGTGCAGGTGTCGACCAAGTGGGGGAGGATGGTGCAGGTGTCGACCAAGTGGGGGAGGATGGTGCAGGTGTCGACCAAGTGGGGGAGGATGGTGCAGGTGTCGACCAGGTGGGGGAGGATGGTGCAGGTGTCGACCAGGTGGGGGAGGATGGTGCAGGTGTCGACAAGGACTGTACCTGTGAGGACACAGACCACGTCGCCCCCACACACAATAGGTCCGTGACAGGCGGCCCCTCCGTCTGTATTATCCACGTCAGTCATGTCCCTCACGGTCAATACCTCCCATTCTCTCTCTCTCTCTCTCTCTCTCTCTCTCTCTCTCTCTCTCTCTCTCTCTCTCTCCACCTTCCCCTCCTCTCCCTACTCTTACGTCATCATCTTAACCTACCAGCACTCACCGCTTTCTCCTACTTCCCACAGTATTCATTCCTGCGTGGTAAAGTATGGGAGCATTCGCCGTGGCATCATGCTGCATCATTACGTCTGCGCCTAACAAGTTCTACACGTGATTCTACGACTCCTGATAGCCCCCCTTCCTCCCTCCGTCCCTGACATATCTATTCGAGTGATCGGTCGATCGTACGGCTGCCACAAAAATCTTAATGGTCGTCACCTACGTTCTTGCAGCCTACAGTTATTCCTTTCAGAATAACCAGACGACTACAAGAGAATTCTGGGAATCGAACTAGGCACTCATAATGCCCCAGCTGGCGCTTTCAACTGAGGTAGAAATTACACGTTCAGTCTGGTGCCATACAAAGTCATTCCAGAGATATTCACAATGTGAGCCTCACACACGTATAGTAGCAGCATGACAGGGAGCACCAGTAATGCTAGTCCAGGCTGACTGAATCCAACAGACCACAAGCTACACAAACGCACGAGACGACCTCTCCATCAGTCCTACATGAACCACAGTAGCAATACATGCCTATCAACTATATGCCCGACACACTGAAAAACACTGTATGATACACTACGGGATACTTCAATCTTGATCGTGGTATTACTGATCCCATACACAATCTCCACATGTTGTCACATGTTATATATATATAAACAGTGTCTCCCTCTCTACCACATCAACACAGCTGTAACATGACTAGTAACCCAGCCATAACAGATCGGACCCACTAACTTAATCGTAATAGAGCGGCCTCAATAACTTAGCTGCAGCAAGATAACCCCAATAACTTGTCCATGACATAACGAACCCGGTTACAACTAGGAAAAGACGTCAAAATATCTGTCACACCTTTCACGAAATTTATGGGTCAAGTACCTGACTGTATGATGACAAACAGTTGCTTGTGACTGTTACAGGACGACTCCATAACAGTCTTCACCATCCTCATGGTGAAGACGTCATCATATCACCAGGTTTCATACTTCAACATGCTCGAAGGTTCCTCGAGACTAACCTCCACAATTACTGTACAGGGAAACTCTGCTTTTAGTTTCTACACTACAGTTAACGCAAGATAATAATAATGTCTATGAAAGAAGAATTATGGCAAGGAGTTAGTTCTATATCTACAAGTGAACTATGGGTATAACTATATCTTACCGCCAACCATGGTAGTTAACTATATATCTTATAGTGAACTACGGCAGCGCTTCCCCTGTATATATGGAGGCGGACTATAGGACAAGTATCATTACAACAAAACCAAAATAAGAAATAATAATTGTTTATATGTTGTGGGTTTGTGGTGCTTGTCATGGTAGCCATAAACAGGCTAGGTCACTCACCATGGTGGCCATATGTGAATACATATTTCATACTTGATCGCTTTTTCCAGAGTTTGAGAAGGAGCGCCGGAAACAGACAAAGAAAGGCCGCATTTCCTCACATCCATTCTCTAGCTGTCATGTGTAATGCACCGACACCACACTTCCCTATCCACATCCAGGCCCAACATACCTTTCTATGGTTTACACTGGACGGTTCACATGCCCGCGTTCAGTCCATTGACAACACGTCGATCCCTATATATCACAGTGTTCCAATGCACTCAGTCCTTTACATGCCTTTCACTCTCCCGTATGTTCAGACTCCCATCACAACATACTTTTCTCCATATCCTTCCATCCCTAATTTGATCTCCCCCTTCTTGTTCCCCCCACTTGACACATACAACATTTTTGGCAACCTCTCTTCACTCATTCTCTCCATAAGCCTAAACTATTCCACCAAATCCCCTGCAGGTCTCTAAACCAAACTTTATATATATATATATATATATATATATATATATATATATATATATATATATATATATATATATTTTTTTTTTTTTTTTTTTTTTTTTTTTTTTCCCAAAAGAAGGAACAGAGGGGGCCAGGTGAGGATATTCCAAAAAAGGCCCAGTCCTCTGTTCCTAATGCTACCTCGCTAATGCGGGAAATGGCGAATAGTTTGAAAGAAAGAAAAGATATATATATATATATATATATATATATATATATATATATATATATATATATATATATATATGACCTGCAGTGCGGTACCTCGCTAACGCGGGAGACAGCGACAAAGTATAATAAATAAATAAATAAATGACCTGCAGTACAACCTGGCTGCTGTTCCAAGGGTCCGGTTTACATACAAATGAAGAGCTCCAAATAACCAAGTAATTCCTATTACATCTTTTATCATTACACATAATGGTCCATATCTTACCAGTCACTTGAGGTGGCTACGACTAAAGTGTTTTTGTTACCAGAGAGAGAGAGAGAGAGAGAGAGAGAGAGAAAGCGATGATAACCCCGTGACGTCAAATCCCCTGGGCGTGACGTCACTCAGCACGACCTAAGCCTAATGGTCATTCACCCTGGACATCAGAAGGTCGCTCTGACTCCAGCCCCTTTCTGACCCCAGCGTTTACCCCCGCTGGTGGTAACACTGTGCCGTAATTCCTTCTCTTTCATGTATTCCGTCAAACAGCCTGGCAGACATACTGGCGTGAGCTGGCTCTCGAGGTCAAGTTAAAAGGGTTTGATACTGTCAACATACGACGGTTTTGTTAAGAAAAAAGAATTACGCAGGTGTGGGTGGGGTCGTCTGTCTGTACATGGGTCGAGAAACTATGATTATTAACAAAACTCAAGATCTCTCTGGGTAGCCCACTGGTATGCAGTAATGTCTGGTAAATCATATCAGAAACAGACCGGGAACGAGAGTAAATGGGTGAGATTATTGTTATTGTTTCATCATTCTTTCATATCTGTTCGCCGTTTCTAGCGTCAGTGAGATGGCGCCGGGAAGAAACGGAGAAACTGTTACACTCGTTCACATCTATAGTCAAGCTGTTGGGTGTAATGTACCGTAACCACAAGGCATTAATCACAACCAGGCCCCACAGAACTCTCCTTGGTTTTACCCTGTTGCTCCATATGCCCTGATTCACTCCATCTACTACACATCGCTCCCTGCATACTACATCGCTCCAAATCACTCTGCTCCGTGCATGTCTTTCACCCTCCTGCATGATCAAGCTCCGAACAGTGAAAATTCTGTTTACTCCATCCTTCTTTTTACAGTTATTATCATTATTATCATTATTATTATTATTACTATTATTATTATTATCATCATTATCATTATTATCATTATTATTATTATCATAATTATTATCATCATAATTATTATAAGTAGTAGTAGTAGTAGTAGTGGTACTAGTAGCATTTCCTCAAATAAAGAAGAAGAAATTCGGTGTAAAATTCCCTCTTAATCTTTGGGTTATCAGGCAGGTGCTCCAGACATGTGACGTCATACAGCGGTTGGTGACGTCATGTAAGGGGTTAATGACGCTACGGTACACAGCATTCTCCATATCCGCTATGTAATTTTTTTATAGAATTCAACAGATGGGTGGATGAGTCCTTCATTTGTAAAATTCCATAGTATGATATAGAAAAATATCGGATATGTATGTTATTACAGATGTGCTGTAGGGAAGACCATGAGCCATGTTCAGTGGTCGAGTGGTACAACATGAAACAGAGAACACATGACAACAACACAATATGTCTCACCTGCTCTGACGAATATCATGAAATTCTCAAGTATTTTAGCAGACGAGGAGAGCTAACACATGCTCGACTCACTCACTGAGAGATCAAAGGTTCTTGTAATTAATTTTTCCTAATTTATTCGCCTTTAAAAAAATTTTTTACAGTGCATAAAATCTATGTTGCATACGATATTTAGCAGAGAACTGATATCATGAGGGACATCTTGTACTGTATTTTGTATGAGAAGAAAATGTCCGACTGCCAGTAAGTACACGACCTCACTGTAGGGTGTGTGAAGTGGTTGGTCTGTAATAACCGTTCTGGGAAAGACTTCACTGGTAAATTCCCGGACAAAAAAAAAATGATCAGTTGTATTTAATATCGCTTTGTTGCAGACTTTTCCTTTAACAGTGGACGAGTTATTGGTGAATTATATCATAATACATTATCATATCCGGTCACCCTGGGTCTGCAGTGTCATCATGCCTGGTGACCCAACAATATGGTCGTCAACAGTAAGGTTGTGTATGTTACCCTCCTCTGTACAGTCTGGGACACTTAGCTTCCTGTGGCAAGTACTGGATACAGGAAGATGGTGCATCTCTTCACACTCCCAATCTACGTACAATTAGTCTGTTGCCGTAAGAAGCATAGACGCTGATCATTCCTTCAAATACGATACTTTTCTCTATGTTTTAAAAGGTGTATGATAAAGTCCTGCACCAATACACAAATAAACCCATCGTACGTAACCTGAGTTCCATAAACCCTGAGTCGCATAACTTGAGTGCACGGGACTCAAGTTCCATGGCACTGGTCGCATTATGCGAATCACATGGGCCCTTAGTCACATTGATTTCTCAAGAATAATAATTGGATTAAGACAAAGAATACAAGTTATATAACACCTTTAAAGATCGACTCAACATTTACATTATTATATCCATGTAATTCTATACGTAAAATAGATTCCAGATTCCAGCACTGGTACCTCACTCCTCCCTTCACAATAAAATGTCCATAACAAGAAAGTCATGTTTTTGTACGTCTAAACCTAAGAAAAAACCATCTTATTACGTCACAAAACAAAGTTTTCCTATAAACAGGAGACCAAGGCTCCTACAGGGAGGGAGACGAGTAGGTGACGACACCCGTCTGACAGGCCAGGGGAAACCCCAGCCACCTCCCACCGCGCGAAGGCCTCCTCAGATAATTGTATCACAATGAACAATATAATAACTGTGATACTTTCATAAGTGTAGGGTATGCAACGTGCCCCAACACCCATACAGCAATGGATACCCGTTAAATCTAACAACAATACACCGCACCGGCCACACTTGCTAGCTTTGGGTGGGTCCTGCCCAGGGAGGAGGAGGAGGAGGAGGGAGTCGGAAGTGGTGCTAGAATATAAAGGTGCGCGCTCCTCCTCTGAGCTCACTCCTGGCCCACGAGGCAAACAGTCCTCACTTGGTGCGGTGTGCGCTTACTGCCAACACTTCCCTTGCACCTCTACCGTACTGAACTAAACTATCATTGTTACTATCAACGAAGGACACTTACAGGTTTAAAGGACTACTTACAATCAACCTCAAACACCACCGTCTGGTAAGTACACAAAGTTTTCGTTCATAAAAAGAGGTGAGGCAGCAGTACATGAAGGCCAGTGTTAGGTAATAACAAACCCTTTGGTGCTGGTAGTCACTGGTAGGAGAACTACTGCGTTTTCCAAGCAACAGATCTATTACTTTACATATATATATATATATATATATATATATATATATATATATATATATATATATATATATATTCCTATGAGTCCACGGGGAAAATGGAACACGATAAGTTCCCAAGTGCACTTTCGTGTAATAATCACATCATCAGGGGAGACACAAGAGAGAAATATAACAGTCACTTGAAATAAGGAGACGTAGATGGGACGCCATTTGGTAAACGTGATTGTCTAAGACAAACAACGAGCGTATCATAAGCTTATTATGTGGACAAGAAGGTGAATTGTTTACAAATTTTATCAACAATAAAGTTATCCAATTTGTATAGTCCTTCACTGATATCAAGGTTACAATTCTTTGTGTATCTAATAATAGAGGATTCAATTATATTTTTCGTGGTACTGGAGTTGGAGTTAATAAATGAGATGGCATTACTCCAGTCAATACAATGATCATAGTTTTTAACAAGATTGATTTCAGACATATTCGCCATTTCTCGCGTTTGTAAGGTAGCTTTAGGAACAGAAGACTTGAGCATGAGGGAAAATCCTCCCCTGGCTCCCTTCTGTGTTCCTTCTTTTGGAAAATGAGGGGAGGATTTTCAGCCCCCCGCTCCCAATTTATATATATATATATATATATATATATATATATATATATATATATATATATATATATATATATATATATAAAGTGATCACCACGTTTTTATAATCAAATTCGTAAGCCTGTTTATCAAAGCGTATCTGAATTAAGAAAATTGAAAACTTGATCCTACTCAGATATATATATATATATATATATATATATATATATATATATATATATTCTTTGGCAAATTGTTGTCCACAGAGAGTGGATGTAAAACGCTTCACTGTGACAATCCACGAGAATAATTAAAGAATTTGGTTAAACTTTGCTAAAAACATAATCTTTTATAAAGAAGTTAGCAATGAAGCAATATAATATGGCAGCACAATTAGCTAGGTATAGGCCTTAACGCAAAGTTGCAAACCTCTCCTACCACACAGATCGCGGAAACGTTGCAACATCTTGCAGGTCTCCTTGTGTAACTTTAAACTTCCTGAACGAAATACTAATTATAAAAACACAAGAAAAAAGACTCCCCGTAGCCTTGCTAGGAGTGTACGTACACACGACCACCAAGGTACTCCATGGTCACTACTCTCTGGTGTTTACTGATATTATTCTCCGTCATAACAGGAAACGTGAGATTTGCATTATTTTTCTTTTTCGGTGGGGGGAGGGGGAATATCTTATTATCCTTTGTGAAAGAACGTAAAATCCACTGGTGCCGGGAGGCAAGCAAGCAGTGCAAGAACCAGAAGGAAGGTATGGCGCGGCTGGTCGTACACAAGGCCTCCCACAACACGACCAATTTACCAAATTTTTTAGGCTCGTGAGAAAAGGCGGCAGAGCCCACTACAGTATGAAGGAAGGCCTAGCGGAAGAACAGCAAAACAGATTATCAGATGAAACAGATAATTATCTATTTAATTACTTAATCATTTTCAATTTTTAGTCATTTAATTACATTCACTTTGGCGAAATGACGTGAGACTATCGTTGTGGTACAATTGACGTACGTGATGTAAGTATATTGAAGAAATTTATCACGATATCCATCGTTAAGATTTCCATAATACAAGTCCATAATACGTCTAACGATATTGAATTAATTACGAATAATGAAGAAAATTGTCAGGTTTATCTTCTCCAATAACCAACCTCAGGTGCTGGCACAGACAGAGCCCTAAAATATCTACTCCAGTTACCTTACCTGGGCATCAGTCATAAGACATGACCACACACGAGGACCTTAGTTTCCTGTTCCCTGATGATTCTCAACACACGACACAGCTACTTAATTAGTGACCTGCCCTGAATGGTGACCCCAATTTCCCGCATCAGGAGAAAGAATAGCTTTCATCACCACGTTAATTCAGCGGGCAAGTACGTCACCAAAGGTCGAGCAAGGCTTAAAATAGCTTCCAAGGCGGAGGGAACACTGCGTCCAGTCCAGGAGACTGACTGTAGCAACGTCTCCCTGGCCAGGCCTCCACATCTCCCAGGCGCAATCATGACCTGTTGCTTCAAATGTTCTCCAAGCGACTTACGGGTGTCATACGAGGCTGACATCCAAGTTATTTACACAATTTTGTTTGCAGTGAAGTTATGTTACTCACAGCGATAATACTTGTTAGTCCAAGACTCCATACAACTGGGAAAATATCTAATATTACGTACGTCTGTCATATTCCAAAAACGAAAAATTAATGACACTGTTGATACGGATATTACTTAATGACAACAGTATTTACGCTAATCAATATGTGTAAAAAAGAGGTGGAAATGCTTCATGAAATAACAGAGATCTTGGCCTAATATAAACTATTTTTTCAGCTCATCTATATTCGTAGTGAAACAAAAGATACGTTATCATCTGAATAACATACTATTAATAAATTAGTAAATTATGTTCTTTATTGGTACTTTCCACTACATTAGTTCCGTAATTAATATCTTTTAGGAAATCATTGATGACTTGTTACGTCAAACAACAAATATAAGTTCTCATCATGCTCCCCCCATCCGTCCCTCTCCTCCCCCATTAATTGACGTCACAAAACAATGAAAAAGCTCTTATGATCAAGCGACACATACCGTTCCACACACCTAAGCTATCTTTCCTACGGAATGCAAATGTGTTCATATTAGCGTCATAGGTTCAAGGTAATGACGTAACCAGATCTCGACCAACCTTTACAAACATCTTAATCTACGGGAGTGAGTCCGCGCGACCAGTCCTCCCGCCAGCCCGGCTATTGATCACTTCACCGCTTACATGACGTCGTCTCCTTCATGAATAAATGATCATTAGCCTTTTCCTCAGCCGTGATACCTGCCCTCACAGGGACACTTGTGTCAGGTTTGGGATATTTCTCAAACTGCAAGTTCTGAGCTGAGAGCTGAATGAAAAAAAAAAAAACCAATGAGATGATACAAAAAATGATAATAATCTTCGCTAGTTTCCAGTAAGGTTATTCTTAGTTTTGAGTAATACCTTCTGTATAAATGAAAAGTGAGTTATTACAGTTACTGCACCTGAGAGTACAGCTACAACCATGATTTGTTACAGTGCTAATATAGTTACTATTGCAGGAACTATCGTGCTACTACTGCTCCCACTATGTGGGAAATCTTACTCGGGTAAAAAAATCAACGTTAAAAGACTAGAACAAATGAGTAAACATGGTATTTTCTCATTAAAACCGCCTGAAATTCTTCCCAGCTTTCACATTCTCAAGATCTAAAAAAAAAAAAAATCATGCGTAATTTGGCCGAGGTTACGGGTTGATTTATTCCGTTTTCAAAAGGTCAACAGTTTAAATGAAAACACTGGTGGCATTCACCCACACGTTCTAAAGTCTGTAAGATACAACAAATAGTAATGGAAAGATCGGCCACCTCGCTATAATCTAATGTCCAAGATACGGGTAAGACGATCATGGTACCATGGTAAGTGACACCGCTTCGTAAATTTGCCATCCAAACTGACGCGGATAACAGTTGCTTCCCCGGCCCTCACACGCCGTGCCGCCACCTGTTGCTCCGCCCCATACTGCTGGCCCAGCCATCCGCTTCTGTCCTTCCTCCATCACTTCTATCTTACGCACTTCACCACGTCTCCTTCCTTCTAAACCAATCTACAAGTTCCTGCTATTTCCACCAACCCACTTTCCATTGCTTTTTCTCCCTCATGAAAGAGACTATATCATGAGGCGCTGCGGTTCACTCATAACCTTTCCTCATACAATATTCTGTCGGTCACAATCCATTAATTCTACTGAGCCTACGAGTGTGGTGGTGGTGGTACTGCCGCTGAGGAGTAAATGCCAAGGTTAAGCAATGACTGTTCCAGTATATTCCTATCATCTGTTAATTTTCACCCTTCATATCCACACACTTCTGTCTCTTCCATAAGAAGGGAATGGGTGATGGCAACCCCGCCAAATCCCTCAACAAGCACATCGCCAGCTAAAAACGAAACCCGTCTGCGGCAGGGCCCTCCTGAGAGATAAGATTTATTATTGTTGGAGCGGAAACTCAGAAGTTCATCCGTGCAGAGGAGAATGGAGAGCGCCGGCTCGCTCCAGACGGCCTGACCCTCCCACAACAACTGATGCCCATAGTCCTTGAGGCAAGTGGGCGGGGGAGTTAAGGAGGAGCTGGGCGGCACGGCGGTTGAGGGAATCATGCCGGAACCTCAGGAGCCTCTCGGGGATGGCTGCCTAATATCAGATACAAGAAAGACTGGCAGCCACAGCGAACGGTGCTCAGGTCAGCACAGTTCTGCTTCTATACCACTTACCTGATGAAGCCAAGCCCAAGGTACCCAACATGCAAACACGGATAAAGTGAGCCACAGTCAGCTCAATGTACAATTCAAACTAACTCTTGGATCAAGTTACTTTTTGCAAAGACTAGATTATATTCTAAGTCTATACGATCCTCAAAAGCTGCACATATTTTCTATGCATGCGACGGGAGCAGCTATCAGACCGGACGGCGAGGCAATCCTGAGCTCGAATGCTCCAATTGAGTTCCTGGGGATGAGACGGAAGGGAATACGGCCCATGAGTCATGCCGTGGGCGAGTCTGCATATGTGATGCTGCAGAAAAATGATGGGGCCCAAGAATCTTAACTACTGGTAACGGGCTGGCGCGTCACGTTTTGGAATCTGGAACGAGGCTTCTGGCTAGCGACTGTGAATGATGATAATACCACTGGCCATTATTGTACCACATCCATCACGCCACACTAGGCCAGGCCTCCATAATACACATATCCATGAAGCCTTGAAGGCCCTTATCACTGTGTAAGGCAAACCATCCATCACATCTGTTGTCTTACATGCAGTAACGCAGGCGCTACATCTTTATAAAAAGATTCTCTCTAATCAGCAACCCACTGACGACATAGCTTGGTAGCTTGAGACATAGGGACAGCGGAGAGGAGATGCAATTCTCTTCAATGACTATTTCAAAATGCAGTCGAGAATAATGTAGGCCATCATGCTGAAAGGTCAGTCTAGGCGAAGATGAGGATCCTGGGATAACCTAAGAGCATTCCAGAGGCATGGTGAAGGATGGGACTGACTCAACTAATGCTGTACACAAATGTGAAGTAATGAGGAATGTAAGGATGCCAGGTGGAAGTGAGCGATGTAGCGGGAGATCACAGATCAGAGATGGAATACAGCTGAAGGAGTTTGTGTGACTGGCAGGTGGAGGACGGCCGGAGGAGGTGGAGTACGTCCCCGGGAGGTGGAGGATGGTCGAGGTGGGTGGAGAACTGCCGGGGAAGTGGAGGCGGGAGAAGAGGCGGCCTGGTGATGACAGACTCATTACGGAGAGGCGAGAATCGGGCCTGGCCAGCGATGGCAGATCACAATGACAACGGAACCAATCCTTCCCCTTCTCCCGTCCCCATCACCCATGCTCTGCCAAATACCCTTCCCTTGCTGTGCTGTTCCTTACCCATCACCTTACACTGACCACAATATCCTCTCTTCCCTACACTTCAACCCATCTCTGGTCTTCTCTCCAGCTCCTTTTTGTCCTTATCTTAACCCTACACCTCTTAACCTTATCTATCCACCTCACACAACTCCCTATTTCATTCACGAGCACTTTCCCCTCTCAGCACAGCCACACGGCCGTCTACACATCCTCAGTACACACTTGCCTCTGTTCACCTCCACTGTTGCTCCTGTTACTCTAAAATATTTTCCAACAAAAAATATTGGTCCCAGATCTCGCATACGGCAATTAAGCGTCCGTCAGTATGGCTGCACCGCCCTGAGATCAAATATGCAGATGTAATTAATTTCGCTAAAGTGTTAGAGCAGCAACTTTGACTTCCTCCGTGGCCTTCTGATGACAGCATGATCACTCATGATTATGATGCTGTTGATGCTTCCTGTATTGTTATTGTTGGTGATGTTCTTCATGCATCTGCTGCTCTTATCAAACGCTTCAGCTTATAAACAATTACGTCGTCCAGTGACATCTGAATAAAAATTACTTCAATAACTTTTACAAACTTAGTCAGCCGTGTTAGGCCGTTTGAGTTAAACAGTAAATGCCACACTGAACAGCTTTATTCTATCCCTCTATAATGGTAAAAGCTTCCTTACAATCAATACACTTCTGTACGAGTCATATGTGGCCTTTGTTTATACACTACCACGATACTATGAATCATCCAGTTCATCTCAATCAAATACATCCAACACTGAATGTCATTGTTTGCACCTCCGTCCAACTATTTACCTCGAACAGTCTGAGGAAAAGGATGATGGATTCACAGAAAATTCTTTTAACGCTCACTTAAAGTTTGCAACATGGTCAGGAGTGAGCATTCATGGCAAGGAGGAAGCCACGAAGCAAGTTCTTGCTCGGACATCATCACTGCCGCCCAACACCCGCGTACTGGACCGCGTCGGCCACACGAACCACTTCTATTCCTCAAACTCGATCTACGTAACTCAACTCCTTATCTTCTTTACGATAATTCATTTCCCATGAGACGCGATGTTACACTGGTACGACAAGTGGATGTTTCTCTATTGGTGATTGTTTACATTAGCCACTGCTAAGCGGGTTAGGGCATGTTACTCAAGTGGTAATGTTTATTCTGTATGTGGCAGTTGGTTGCCATGGCTAACTAGTTATCATTTACCTGCCGAAAACATTTCTTTGGTGTCGACAGTTTTAGTACTTATATCAACGACTGTTTCATGAACGGCTGGTTCAACATGGACAGTTTAATCATCTACTTGTAAATCATGATCGTGGCGACGTAATTCCTGACCATCGGCGATCATTGTAGCATTGGATCCTTATTATGGTGATTGATTACGTTCTGGCTACCGGAAGCTTATTGTCCGCACAAATTTCATTCTTAATTAAGTTACTTTTGAGTCGTTTTGTGCTCATCAGGCGCCAATGACATACACCATAATTATGTCATTACTGTTTTCTGTAGTGGCGATCATGACGCCCACCCAGGTCTGTAGCTCTTCCAGACAGCTACAAATGCCTCACATGCCACTAACTCTCGCATACATACAGCTGCAACAGCAAGCCTCAGGTATTTCTCGTGTGCCGGATCTTGATTACTTATTCTTCCCGTGATAGGCCTAACTCACTGCTGGTTCTCTGAAAGGCGTTCCAGTCAAATCCTTCTTTACGTGGGACCAAACCCCATAATCAGTAGTCATATCGGAGCACAAAACCAGTTAGTATTCTCAAAGTTGTAAGCATACCATTTAAGATCCTGTGGAAGGAGGTTCTACCATACGTAGGTACATTTCTACCTTCACGATTCAACGCATATCATTTCCTTAAGTGAATGTCAACAACAACAAAAGCCTTGTATTCAAAATACCTTTCGTTTCTGTACGTCAAATGCATATTTGTGTGTTTCTGATACCATCTTGATACAGACCATTACATGGCCTTTACCATAGGTGTGTCGAGCAGTTGACCTGTGTCGACGACTTTCTTTCCCATCCCTCAGACTCCCCTTCCTCCCCTCCAATGCTCTCCCTTCTGCCTTCTCTTCTCCCCTTCCTCATCCCCTCTACCCTCATATCCATCTTCTTGTTCTTCCTTCTCTTTCCTTCTGCTTTTACTCTGCCTCTCATCCATTTCCCTCCTTCGCCTGCCGGTGCCAACATCAGCTCACACCACACATTCCACGGTGGCCATCTCTATGGCATCTCTGAAATTCTGTCTCGCGCGAAAATCGCCAAATTTAGATATTGACGTTGTGATAATGACCCCTACCCACACAGCCTGTTCAGTCTCAAGTCACCGTCAAGTGGTATAACAAATACCACATACAATACGTCGTTAATTTAGTCAGTGCAATAATGATTACCGATCTTGTAATTTGTTTATGTGGCACACAAACACATAAACACAATAAATCATGACTAATGACAAACTTTTTAATCAATGTTTGCACACACCACACTCCGTCTCCCGCACCCTCCTCCCGCCACACTCACCCTCCCTCCTCTCCCCCAACCCCCGACGTACCAGCCTAAAAAGGTCGACTGCGGTCCTTCGTGTGAGATGGAAATGTGAGCAGAGTTTTACCACAATGAAAATCAATTTAGTGGCGCTGAAAGATTCCCGGGAAGACCACCATAACATTCCCCTGCCCGCCTACGTAACCAGGCCACCCAGCTAGCCACCCACACAACCAGGTCACCCACCCAGCTAGCCACCCACACAACCAGGTCATCCACTCAGTAATCCACCTGGCCATCCACACAACCAGGTCACCCACCCAGCCATCCGGCTAGTCATCCAAATAACCAGGTCGACCAACCAACTTCCGGTTTACCATGCACACATCCAGGCACCAAACCTTCACCCACCTGCACTCCTGTCTGGTCAACAACTGTACCACTGACAAAACTAACAACCCAATTAACTACCACAGGCCTGCCATCCTGTCGGCAAGAGTCAGGCAACCACTAATCAAAACAGTTAGTGGCCTAACCAACCAGACAACCGTTCAGAGGGACAACCAGACACCTACACAACCACCCTCCCAAAGGTCGACAACCTAAATCTTTAACGCACGTATCGTATAATTACTTCCCGCTCCCAGACGTTATCAGTTAATATAGAGAAGATCCTTATATATGAGGCAATTCTCCGCGGCCAGGAGCTAGAGCCGTCCTGGGAAGATGACATACAGACACACTACGAGAGTTACCAGCAGACACAGGACACTGGGAGGAAAACTCTCTCACACACACACACACACACACACACACACACACACACAAAGGCCGGAGATAAAAAAAAAAAAAGATGTATAGACAGACATAGCAGCTTGGACGCATCTATAGATGGTGCCGTAAACACCGAGGTTATAGCCAGAGACACCAATACAAGTGGTACGTGGAGCAAGACACAAGGAGTCGTACCAAGAATAATGACATTCACGTCACATCATACCAGACAAGTGGCGCTGGTAAGATATACGTGGGTCGTATACGTGGAACAAAGAGGAGGAAATGGTCGCCAAATGTCGCAACAAGTATAACAGTCGTAATAATCAGACTGATGCCGGAGTGGTAACACGTAAACATAAGGCGTAAAAGGGTGAAAGGTCACACAGGCTCTCAGTCCAGACAAGGTCAAAGAGGGTCACATGGAGGTCATCCGTTCTAACAAGGTGAGAGAAGGTCACTCAGAGGTTACAAGAAGAATGTCCAATAAGAGGCGGCACAGGATTTAAGCCATTGGGAGCGATTTGATGAGTTGGGTGGGAATGGAAGTCGGGAGTCCATATCTTATACAGGAGTGGGAATTCCTGAGGGCTGAGAATTCCCGGCACGCGTCTCATTGTCTGCGGCGGCCACCAGGGGGATATGACGGGTGGTGGGGCGTCGCTCCCTCCGACCCTCCCCCACAGGGAGGCGCGTCCCGTTTCCCTTCTCAAGGCCTCAGGAGTCTAGTGACATCTACACTGGGAGGGATTATGGTGGCCAACTGGCAAGATAACCCTGAGCGAAAGACTGCCTCTGTGGGTGCCCTCTCTCTCTCTCTCTCTCTCTCTCTCTCTCTCTCTCTCTCTCTACCCCCCCCCCCAACCCACACACACACGAGACCCCCTCTGCTCCCCTCCATTCCCCACTATAGCCGAGGTTATCACTACGCCCACCATCACGAATAGTTAGGATTCCCACACGAGGCTGGCGAAACGTGACGATCATGTCAGCGTGCCTGTGTCTGCTCTCTCGTGCTGCTCATGGATGGTCCTCAGCAGCAGCCACCAGCCAACTACCTGACTCCGAGTCTTCTTAATGAATAATGTGTGTCATCTGTGAGGCAAACTTATACAACTCGAGAGTATAAGCGGACGCTACACACCTTCCTGAATTACTCAGTAATCAACACAATTTTCCACAGTAATCAACGCAGCGTTTGCTTATCTACATTTATATTTTCTGGAAGTTTGTGTTACATTTCAAACTAACTGCTCATTTTTCCCAACAGGTGAGAGAAAAGAACTGAAGGTCAACCACTAGATCTGTGAAGAAAGAGAACACATATAATTAAGGGAGAAGCGGCCATCCTCACTCACTCTGCAACCAGAACTATCAAGACACCAGAACATTACAACTGTCCAACCAACACAACAAATCTTTCGAGGAGAAAAATCTCAACAAACCTCAGCAGAGACCAATACCTCAGCGACCACTACCACCCACTCACCAACCGTGAACACTTCTCCAGCAACACCCACCACCACCACCACCACCACCATCCCTGCCACACCAGCGCCCTCCAACACCAACACAACAGCCATGAATTCCACAGAGTTCCGTAAGCGGGGTAAGGAGATGGTAGACTACATCGCTAACTACCTGGATACCATCGAAAACCGACGCGTCACGCCGGCTATCGAGCCCGGCTACCTGAAACACCTTGTGCCCCTGGAGGCGCCGCAGAAGGGCGAAGACTGGGACGACATCATGAGAGACGTCGAGGACAAGATCATGCCGGGGGTAAGACCAACTATTTACAACATTTACACTAATATATTACAAGACACAAATCTCTTCTTTTACGCGAACTCTTACTCTCATATCTTAGCCTACTGTCACCTATGATTTCCTCATTCTTTTCGTCAGTGTCACCACAAAACCCGAATGTAATCCTAAGAATCCAACATCAAGTGGTAAACCTGCCAGGCAGTAAAGAAAAACATCCCCTAACACACAATGAATATCCCTGTCAACGACGTGGTTTTAAAATCATTCCAATCTGAGGTGGAAATGATCAAGGAATTTATATGACTTACAGTAAAACTGGAACAAAAAGTAATGGTTTGCTGTCAACCAACACATGTAAGAATGAACAACATGTAATGTGATTCCAACACGACAAGTGGCCTGGCGTCATACGCAGCCACACTCGACTCCAACAATATCAACCTACAGTGTCGCCAACGTTTTCATTGATAAGCATTTTAAAGAGTAATTTCTTCACCAGTGGCGCGGGACACTAACATCCCGCCTGACACTTCCCTTACCATTAATATCAACTTTCTACTCGTCAACGACGGACACCACCTCAATATATCAACCTTCTGGCATTCATCAACAC
This sequence comes from Panulirus ornatus, assembly GCF_036320965.1. NCBI lineage: Eukaryota > Metazoa > Arthropoda > Malacostraca > Decapoda > Palinuridae > Panulirus > Panulirus ornatus. The sequence continues at coordinate 24,195,144 of NC_092289.1, read as the reverse complement.
ATGTCCTACATACTGATTACTGTCATCAAGCACCACTATACACAGCATTATTGATATATACAATATTGACAGCGTAAACATTTTTATGCCATTTTATCGTAGACATCGATCACCTCTTCAACCAGACTTCTTCAGCCAAATTTAACATTTATATAACAGTGTTGCGCGTAACAAATGTACTACGCTACACTTATGTATGCTTGACCTTAGCCTTACCGTCTGCCTCCGTGCCTCCCCAGGTGACACACTGGCAGCACCCACGGTTTCATGCCTACTTCCCGTCTGGCAACTCTTACCCGAGCATCCTGGGGGACATGCTGAGCGACGGCATCGGCTGTATAGGCTTCTCCTGGGCCGCCTCCCCCGCCTGCACCGAGCTGGAGACCGTCGTCCTCGACTGGCTGGGTAAGTCGACCTTGTCCTCCCGAGGACTTCCTTATCTCCCAACGAAAACTCTCTCAGAAACAACCCATTCCCTGGCCAACACCTGACAAGTCAAACAAGGTCTTTCTAGTATTGTCTATTTTCTAATCAGGACAATTGCAATGGATCTGTTCTATTACCGCGTTACGTCATTAATTTTCGACTGCTTCCTTACGTACAATAACTTGAGTATCTTCAAAAAGTTTCCTCGTTAGATAAAGTACAATCTAGAACAATATTGATATTTCCAGTAGTTTGTTCACCAACTTAAGTACTATATATCCTTTCCTCGTTGGCAGAAAGAATCAAAGTTTTCTATTTTCTTCGTAATTAAGTAAAATGTGTCAGAGTACAAGACGATGTGCTGAGCAGTCTACTTCTTTCTCTCCTTCAGGCAAGATGGTGGGTCTTCCAGAGGAATTCCTTTCCTTCAGCGAAAACAGCAAGGGCGGTGGCGTCATACAGGTGAGAAACATGGGGTGTGGATGGTCAAAGTATTGTCATTAAAAACTGACAAACAATTAATAAAAGATTAAATGAATATTTCACTTGAAGTCGATCGACCATTTGGTAAAGATCAAAGAAGGCATCACAGGAACACACTGATCACAACGTATCTCCAACAATCAAACACGACAATCACCAGAAGCGCTACGATGGGTTAAGCAGAAGGCATTTTTTTTTTCTTTACAAATTCATTGGTGGGAAGCAACGACCTCAATAAAAACTTAAGGGTTCAATTTAAACTTTTAAAGGGGCATGAAGTCGGAAAGGAAAACCAGTTTCATCTTGTTTTCTAAGTAATTTTAAATAATTCTATCTCAGTGTTCATAGCGTTAAGATGGGGAGTGAGAGTTGTCTCTTTTCAACTATCCTTCATTCTTCTCCACACAGTAGCGGTCCACACCAAACTTCCCTAACTGTCAGAATGCCTACAGCACACTAGTATTCCAGTCAGATGCCCACAACAACCACTCGTGAAATATCAGCCTCACAAACCCCTCCACTCACATATCATAGTCCCGCATCCCTTTTCTATCTACCCCTCACCCACCTAACCTCCCTTTCACTATCAGGAAACTCCACAATGCACTTCTTAAGCCATTATATCCCTATCATCCCTGCCCAAACTATCAGAACACAAACTCCTTTTGTCTAATGTAGCAGAGGCCCACAATCTCCCTATCTTTCACTGCCTTCAAACCCCCTTTACCTATCCATGAGGCCCAGGACGTTACCTCTTGTTAACTATCAGGAAACTATAATTCCCTCTCGCCTTACCCATGACATCCACAACCCTCTTCGCCCTACTTATCACAGGCTCGTAAATACCCTTTCCCTACCCATCAGAAACTCACAAAAACACCTCAACTTACCCATCTAAAATTAGCAAACCTCCTTTTCTTAACTACCAGTCCATCCACTGCTTCACCCCACAATCAAGCTCGGCTGGATGCGATACTGCTCCACCCATCCATCCAGCCCACTTGGATGCAATACTTCTCCACTCGCCCATCCACCCAGGTTGGCTGCGATGCTGCTGATGAATGGCAGAATTTGTGGGCGGGAGCGTCTCTCTCTCTCTCTCTCTCTCTCTCTCTCTCTCTCTCTCTCTCTCTCTCTCTCTCTCTCTCTCTCTCAGACTGACACACAAGAAATCGATGTGGCCATTACCAACCACAATGGCCGGCCCCACGTTGAACTTTGGCGACAACCCGACTTATAACACGGCACGCTAAGAGTGCGTCACGTGGGGAGGAGGAGGAGGTTAGGGATTTTACAACAAGGGAGATGAATCGTTTCCAAGATTTATTATCATCTTGAAAGTCGGTCGCCACAACTCAACGCAACCGCAGAGCAGAATTGCCAAAAAGAGTCAACCATCACACAAGAATGGAGTCTTTCCTTTTCGCGTCTCCTTAATCAACATGTTTATCTCGACCTTAAGTACATGTTTACTTCGATATATGTTTCTTTGACTCTTGTGTAGTACATAAGTCACAGTCACTGTAGTTCATCATTCATCGAGCTCCTGATTAGTTATGTGACATATCTCTGGTCTCTTCCCTAACAGGGCTCTGCCTCGGAGTGTGTTCTAGTGTCTCTCCTGGCCGCCCGCGCTCACACCATCCGCCAGCTGAAGAAGCAACACCCATTCGTAGAGGAGGGCGTCCTCCTGTCCAAAATGATGGCTTACTGCAGCAAGGAGGCCCACTCGTGTGCTGAGAAGGCCGCCATGATGGCCTTCGTCAAGCTGAGGATCCTGGAACCCGACGAGAACCAGAGTCTCAGGGGCGCCACACTACAGCAGGTGAGAACCAGCCCTGAGGGCACCGCCAGAACTCGACTTTGGGTTATACGTCTTAACTGCCTCCTCCATCTTGTGTCTGAGACTTCCCTACCTTTAGTGTAAAACCTTGATGTGTGACCACTGACAGGAACATCATAATTCTTATATAACGACCGATCCATCGAAATACAATGAACACTTCTGGACGAGGACGAGGTTGCCCGGCGGTTACCATGATGTATTACTCTACTGCGTACAATCCTTAGAGCAAAGTGAGAAAATCCTTAATTACATCAACGAATCCTTCATGTAATGCAGCTCTAAAAATACAACATAACCGTCTCATTTTGATAACATCAAATCTCCCCCGATTTAGTGTATTGTGAAGACTATACTGTACATAAACAGCTGTAAAATTGCGAGCAAAATCACTTAAGATGTTTGTTATACCTCACGGTGTAGTTGTCTACCTGTCATAAATCTACCACGGTAAAGTTCAGTAATCTATATCTAACCTGTTAACATCATTACCATCCACAACGACAGACATGAGTCTAATAAACTTCCCAGATGGATTACAGTATCACATATCATAGTTTATATTTTACATCACTAGGTTAAGCAGCTACAGGAGACGCCCTAACGCGTCATTAAAGACTGTTGACATGTAAAAACGAGACCGCCAGTTGGTTATTTCAAACTTATAATGAGAGTATATCAATCATGCCGATCATGTTTCTGTTTACGTCAATATAAAGACCAGAATCTTAAGCATTATCATGTCACGTGATCATCCAGTCCTCCCAGGGTTCCCCTCGTCCTCAGTCATATCTCGTTAAGTTTGCAGACACTTCGGTAGTCCTGACAGCGTGCATCTTGGTGGGTGACGGTGGCATGCTTGGTGATGTTCTGCACTGACAGCAATCATCAGCTTTAGCCATTTGTGACACTAACCCTCCCTGCCTGTCCCCTGTACAGGTGATGGAGGAGGACCGCGCCGCAGGCCTCATTCCCTTCTACGTGGAGACCACCCTGGGCACCACATCCTGCTGCTCCTTCGACAACCTCGCTGAGATCGGTGAGTTTCCTTCTGCCTTTCATTGTTCTCTCATCATCTTTCTGTAAAGTGCAGCCTCTCCTCTCTGTGCTGTTCTTCGTCTTACCCTCTCTACTCTTGCTTCTTTATTTTTCATTCTTGTCGCAGTCTTCACGATTTCACTCTATAATGTTCTGTGTTAATACATGGCTGTGCGGGCTGTTGGAGCCAATGGTGACAGCGACTGGTGTTGCAGGTCCAGTTTGCGAGGAGTTCGGTGTTTGGCTTCACGTGGACGGCGCCTATGCTGGTAACTCCTTCATCTGTCCGGAGCTGCGCGGACCCATGAATGGCATCGAGGTGAGCAGAAGTCTCCCATCACACTCCATATTGATACACTCAACACAGCATACATAACTGAACGCAAACACTTCATTAATGAATTCAGTCATGACACCATCACCATTCATAATGACCTTATTACCACTAGAGGCACAAGCTTCACCACAACTCCTCTTTCCCGGAAAGTCTCCAGCACCTTCTTACATCATCCTCTCCATCTTCATCCCTCACACCACCTAAGCCACACGTAACTTCCCTTACCGTCAACACATAATGAAAATATGTTCTTAACGAATCCTTCACGACGCTTGACCTCAGACAACAATGAAACTCCTATCGATTAAAATTTCAAAACTCCACTGGTTCTTGGACATCTTTTTTTTTTTTTTAATAAGAATAGATTATTTCACTGCAGTTCAGTATCAGATGGTATTGTATTAAATACAGGAACCTACATAAAGCAGATCTGTTACCACATAAAAAAGACGATCTCTGTTGTCCTGGATATTCACGTTACTTGCGGGTATGATAATGAAGGTCAAACGTCGATCTAAGTGTTGTTAGCTACGGTTATCCAAGATCAGACAAGCTCTCAAATGCAAGGCCCATAACAGATGGGTAGAGATGTGCCTGACCGAGATTAACTTTGCCCAAATCATATCTCCAGCCCATCTTGTAAACTTATACACATGAATATGAAAGTCTTGTATAACTGTTGACTAATTGTTTCTGTGTTTTGCTTTCCAGTATGCCTCCTCCTTCAACTTCAACCCCAACAAGTTTATGCTGACCAATTTCGACTGTTCTCTCATGTGGTAAGTTTAAAGACTTGTATTACCAAAAGTTTATATGAAAATTACATATAACTTATTGATAAAACAACACTAACATTGTATTCACGAACTACCTTGACTTTCGTTAGTTTGTAAGAGTTCAGATAAAAGCAATAATTTTACTAACTTAAGTACGATGATGCACGGTACTGATCATGTCCCAGATAAAATCAAGCAGGCCAAGCATTGCAATATTGCTCGTGCAAGCCGTGTATCATCATGACCTTGATACAAACATCGGGTTCTCCTAGTAACGTGTGTGTTCTTGTGTTCTGGCCAGGGTGAAGGACAGATTCCGCCTGACGCAGGCGCTGGTGGTGGATCCTCTGTACCTCCAACACTCCTACTCCGAGAGGTCCATTGACTACAGGGTAGGTCGCTCCCACCAACTGCTCACTTACAAGTCCATTTCATCTTATCTTACTTTCCAGTTTATTTTTCAAAAGTAAACACAAACTTTCACAGTTAATAAACCAATTATATATATACAATCTGAGGCAGATTGTTGATCTTTTCATTTGTATTACATTTTTCCCTTCGTAGTTTCAATGGTATATTTGTTTGCTTCGTCTGACCCACAGCACTGGGGCATCCCACTCAGCCGACGGTTCCGCGCCCTCAAGTTGTGGTTTGTGATCCGGTCGTTCGGCGTGGAGGGTCTCCAGAAGTACATCCGCGAACACTGCCGCCTGGCCAAGAGGTTCGAGGCCCATGTCAGGAGAGAGAAGAGATTCGAGGTAGCCAGCCCTGTGAACCTTGGCCTCGTCTGCTTCAGGTGAGTCCTTGGCGATGTTTCTTTCACTTGTTTCTTAACTAGTCACTTGAGGAAGAGCAAATATTCGTTTTCAATCCAAAACAACTGCAACAATAACATTTTTTTGTTAAGCCCTAAAATCGATGCAATGCCACATACGTCACACAAACTAGCGTATCGTTCTAAACGCATCTGGTACACAACAATGGCACAACAACTATACTTGGTAACGGCATCTCTTTCTGGCCACAGATTGCGCGGGTCTAACGAGAGCAACCAGAAGCTCCTCTCGTCCATCAACGCCTCCGGCAAGCTGCACATGGTGCCCGCTTCGCTTAACGACAAATACGTCATTCGCTTCTGCGTGTGCAGGCAGACCGCCACAGACGCCGATATTGGTGAGTTACACAAGGATTCCGTAATGCTGATCATTCCAGAGTCCCATACAAAAAGGACAGTCGTGACTGGGTGAACATTCATGACAGTACCAGAATGATTGCCTCCCCACAAGAAACATCCTATATTTTCTAAAATAAACCGAGACAGTTCGTGTACCTTTTTATTCTAGAGGGCTAACACTTGATACATCGTGATCGATTTACAGTATCCAGAAATACAGAACCTTGATATCTCTTTCACATGCTTTCCCCTGAAAGGAACACAGTTTCCCCTTCGTACGTAAACTGTATACTGACAATACGATATCTTTAAGCCATATAATCAACGTTAACGAACGTGCATTTCTGACAGTAAGTTATCCGTTTCAATCTATTGGGAGTAAATCTACGATGTAGAAAATCATTCATTCATTTTAATAAGTTGTACATCTTGTCCCACAGACTGTGCTTGGAACGTCATTACACAGTTCGCCACAGACATGCAAGACATCTTGGCGGAGAAAATCGTCGATAAGAACGAGGTAAGATTCCTTTTGTCAGCCTAGTGACTCTTCACAGCTCACGTCTGGTGCTATGAAAAGTATTACGATGAACATTTGGTAAAAAATTTCACCTGCTTCCCTCACTTGACATCATACTTTCTCTCACACAGTTAGAGGAGGCGAAGAACAAAGAGGCAGAGAAAGAGGAAGAAGAGAGTACGGAGGAGGTGTTCCAGATGTTGAATCGCAAGGACAACAAGAGCCTACGGTACAAACGCTCCTTCTTCGTTCGTATGGTATCTGACCCCAAGATCTACAACCCCAAGATCGTCAGAAGTCTTCCAGGTGAGTCTTGGCTCGAGTGTGACTTCTTGAGACACACATCACTGGGGATAAACCTTGACGAATTAACCATGTAAAAGCTGCGTCTCTCAGTAGTGAGTCAAGGTCTTAACACTGATAACTAAACCTAGTGTTTGTCTTCCAGCCGGCAGCTCTAGACGGCACACTACATCCGAGACGATCGAGGATAACAACGTATCCATCAGCTCTCCCACCATGTAAGTTACACGCTCACACCACAAGCCGATGGCTGCTGGTGCACATCGCTGTGACGTGTTTTGTTCTGAGTCAGAGTTGGACAGTCATTTGACATTCACATTCGGTCAAGTAAACAAAATCTAAGAATATCCGAAACTCAGGCTATGTTCCTCAAATCATTTCCAGAAGTAATTTTACCACTAAAGCTCACTTGCATCAAAGTTTCTAAAGTGTGTTTAAAAGATCAAGTGACCCACTCAAACCTTTGTTGAGACATGTAAACTGACCAGTCTGACTCCGCCTCCGACAGATATTGTTGTACTTTACAAAAAGCTTTCTATCATTTTGTTTATAGTTTCATGTTTAGCCAGTTTTATTCACATTACCATTTGCTAAGATTACAGCTATCTGCCAAAGAAATAATCACTCAAGATTCACTTCACAGTTAAGCAATTACTGTCTTAAATTCCCTGAGCATCTTACAGTAAATATTTCAAGAATAATGTGAGAATAAAACCTCTTATACTTCATTCATCTGGTGTAGGGAGATTTAGCATGATTCTCCATTATTTAGTTTTTATGAGTTGCATTATTTTTGTTGTGTTGTGTCTGTGATGTTGATGTGTAGCATGCCCCACCAGTGACAGCGACAACCTGACGGAGCTCCTGCAGCAGACCAACATTAAAGAGGTCTTCTCGAACGTGAAGGCCAAGTACAAAATAATTTCGAAGACAACCAGCGACCTCTCGGACCGCTTGATGGCCACGAACTCTTTGCTGCAGGCCACACGAATGCAGGAGGTCAAGCACTGACATAAGCAGAGGTCACACTAAACTTGAGAATGAGTACTGAGATAAACAGTAGGCTAAAGCTAGGACATAGAGTGCTGCTGAGGTCATGCTAATGAACTAAGACGCTTAACAAGTCACTCATGCAAGGTGGCATGAACACCTGAACAAGATTACATTCCCAACGACTGGCCAACGAATCGAGGCATCTGAACTAAAGATATCTGTGTTTACCTCAATAACCAAGTCGTATTGTGCATTGGGATGTTTCGCTCATACACAGTCTTTCAACCGATAAATAATCATTTGGAAACATATCACATTCATCCCCCACTTGATTTCTTGAGCTCCAATAACCTCATTCACTCCTATGTCTAAAGCCTTATCTCTACACTCCTACACTACTTTCAAATTCTTTATGACTTTATCAAACATGTCATGAAGATACCATGTTTACCAGTAACGCTCTGTTACGGTGAAATCCTATTTTTCCTGACCTAATTCATATTCATTTAGATTAAGAGAGAAATCATAATATATTTAATGTATTTATTGTACCTAGTAAACATTCCATGTGGGAATACATGGGATAATGCTGGACGACCTGTGGTAAGGTCGTCAGGATCTTTAATGGACAGAGGCTTGTATACACATTATCAGTACTGCTCTGGTAAGCAGTTTATATCCTATGCTTTGTAACCTGTGATACAAAACTATATAATAAATATGAATGACTTTATATAATTATGATCATCTCTCATTATTTACTACACCCAAGGAAGTCATAGAAACGTGTTCATAATGATAATTTAGTCACACTGAGTAGCATACGTATATCATAATGATGAAATCATCAGTAAATCTAACTAATCTTGTGTAAAAAGGTTAAATTCGTGTTTGAAACAGAAGACAGTGTAATACTCGGAGAGACGCTGGACGGTGTCAGTATGACGCTGTGAACATGAGGAAAGATGGAGGAGAAAGAAATTTAAACTGAAAACAGAAGTTATTAAGTCATGTCACAAAGAGACCCGAAAGGAGGCTCTGGCGGACATTTTCAGATTTCCGGCACTTTGGTCCGTCTCTGGCGGGTGGCAGCGTCGTATTTGGTTCGCTCGCTGACGGTCTTCCATAGTTCACTGATGTTGCCTCAGAAATGACTAGTACTGTACAGTGTTCATTCACTCTGACGAGCTACATAATACCAAGCAAGAGGGCAACACAATCCTACACCCCCTCCGTCATCATAACAAGTGACTGGCACAAATACAAACATGTTGGACGGACTTTAGGAGCCAATCCAGATGATGTTTCATTCTCATCATTACCCTTCATCACGGATATACGACCTTTAATCACGATAGTACGACCCTTGATCACGACTGTACCTTTAATCAAGCTAGTACGACCCTCGAGCTCGATAATACGTTCCTTCAACACGATGGTACCATCCTTGGCAAGATGGGGCGACCTTTGGGTATGATGGCCTGATTTCTGACGTAACCTTGACCAAGGATCGTACCATCGTGACCAATACGTTAATATCTTACACATGAAAGCAAGGAGGAAGTGAATAGTCTTAATGGACTGAACTGTCCATGTCAGGCATTTACACAAAATTTGTTCTGCAAAAACACAATGAACATAAAAGGTGGAAACGAATCAGAGAACCACAGCGAGTTAAATCATAATCCCGGGCGACTAGAACAGTCCACACGGAAAAACGATAATAAAAGAGAAAATGAAGTAAGTCGATGAGGTAAGTCGAGGACATAATAACAGATCAGCACAAGTGAATGATGTATGACCGAAATGATAGAGCGAATGATATTGGATGAGCATCACAACTTCAAGGTGGATTTGGGCCACAAGTGAACGAAGATGGATGAGTGTCACAAGTTATGGTGATGTAATGAATTACGATAGATGATTAATGTCGGACGACGATAGAAATTCAAATAACAATTGGATTAGCATGGATAATCTATAACGGGTTTTAATCACAAGTGGACAACTGTGGAGTTAGATCACACGGGGATGACACAAGTCGAATCACGAGGTAAAACTGGAGGAATATGAATATGTATATGTGTTTATATATATATATATATATATATATATATATATATATATAGATGTCTGTGTATGTATATGTACGTATATGTTATGTATATGTATGTATAGGTGCGTATATGGGCGCATGACTGCCAAATATCGTTCGTCAAATCACGTATGATGAGATGAAATATGGGCACAAAAATATGAAATATCACCTATGGCCACTTGAAATATTATGACCAAACAACACAGGACATACCACTTACAACGTATCACCCACAATGAGCTGAAACAACTCTGGACACATCACGACAATGAATGAAGTGAAACATCATGGACAAACAAGATGATAAACTAATTATGTTACTTACCTTCCGCCGGTCAGCTGGTGCCACACCGTGGAGGACGTCACAAGTCACTTGACTCACGAAATCAGTCACTTTCCACTTGACTCACGAAATCAGTCACTTCCCAATATATTTTCCAGGTAATCACACGACAACCAGGTTTTGTATATAATTTCTCGACTGAATTACACATTGTATTTACATATATTTCTCGCATTGTTTCACCACATTTTTCACTAATCATTGACCCAAACAATCAACCTTTTGTTAATCCAGCCAAAGTTCAAACACAAACTAATCACTTGATTTTCGTGCTGGAAAAATATGTCATCCTCATCTTGGGGTTAGGCTACATGTGAGGGTGTGCACATACGAGTTCATAAGACGCGGCGCACACACACACACACACACACACACACACGTAAGGTTAAAACACGGGGCAACACGCGCGTAAAATTCTCTGAGCGTAACGCCCAAACAGTACGCGCATATCAGTCCGTCTGAGCGTATCCTCCACACCGCCGAGCACGAGGCTAACTGACTTAGAAGTGCTTCCCTGGGGTTGGACGGTGTCACTTGAAAACTGAAACAAGGTAATGAACAGTTTGACTCTGCAATGATCTAAAATATCTCTTGCAATTACAAGGGTAACTTTGTTAAAACTATCATAAAATGGTAATAAGTATGTTAATAAGATTACATCATCTGGTTGACCTATTTTGATCAATATATACAGATATCTGGGCCGATCCTTCACACAACGAAACTACAAGGGGCGGGGCGAGGATTTTTACCACCCATAGTACTGTGTGTGTGTGTGTGTGTGTGTGTGTGTGTGTTCCAGCACGACATGTCACGGTCACCAGTGTGACTTGCTATGTCATCCTAAATCTGTCTCGACATAACTCATTGCATTCTGTACATTGCATTTTACTTTACTGATTCCGAGTGAGCCGAAATCCTTGAACCTAGTGTTCCGGGTCCATCTATCAATACCGTTGCTACAGGCCGGAATGAGTTATGAGGGTGTGTCTGGTGGAGTTTGCCTCCTGCCTCCGTAGATAAGATTCATGTAAGTAATGTGTATCATCTGACGACTGAGAGCAGATCCCAGTGTTCCAAGACATTTTATTAAGGGGAAAAATCTGGTGGAACGCGGGTTAAAAGCAGCCATAATGCAGAACTAAATCTTCGCCATTATGAGTTGCTCCACGATACGTGAGTGATCATGTGAGGGTTTGTTTGGTTCATTACCCAAGATATTCTGTGCTGTTCCTGCTTTATCCTCAGCCAACCCGGTCATCCACGCTCACCAGTTTGTGACGACCAACAATGAAAGCCTCGCACAGGCAAGAAAGACGGGTTCTGTACTTCTCATAATAGTAAGTATAGAAAAAGTATCTTAAAAATAAGGAAATACAGGATTCGAGATAGTTCCAAAAGCCGGCTCGGATCGATGTAATGAACCATACTGCCAGTCACACATAACATGTGATCACATTAAATGTCCTGCAGTATCTGGAAACCCCTACACCAGTGATACCTTTCATGGCACACTGTATTTGTCTGCACTTTCTCTATGTTTAGATATTTGAGTAAATTATCAAATCTCTTACGTGACTGACGTAAAAATTACGTTTTCTTGTTCTCAATGTTACGATAGTCCATGAACAATTTACAATCGTGTACTCATTAAAATGTTACACGCTCTCCATTTTCTTTGATGAACATCGATGTTAAAAGCAAGTGGTACATGAGGCAACCCAAACTGCGGTATATTCATAATATGACTCGGATGATCGACACATGCACAACTGTAAACATTCAGAGAAAATAAAGTGAATTAAATGACGAAAACAATATTTTGTTCTTCATTTCTGTATGGCAGTTGTCATGATGTCTGTAGTGTTTATCCTGTGTGTTGCAAGACAGGTTATTCATACTGAACTTTGGGTGCATAAAGAAAGAGGACAGACCAGGTAACAGAGAATCAATGAACAGAAAAACTAAATATTCCACATAATTACTCAAATGACAATATTCGTAATTAGACAACATTTTGGACACTATCAAAACTATGAAATCAAGTAAGAGTATTATATGTAGGGATTTGTCTTCTCTGGTGCCACCTGAAACTCTAGCTCTGAGGCATCAAAGTCTATATAAACGAACTACCATGAAATCATTTCCATAAAAGAAGACATGAGTCAAAAAACTAACTGGTATGTCCGTCATGGAATATATTGCACCTGACGAAAACATTACAACCATAATGGTCAAACTTCCGTGAGCTGTGGCTGAATGTATTAAGGAAATATTTACATTTTGATCTCTTGAATAAATTCGTAACGGTTGGAAATTCGTAAACCAATTTTTTTAAACCAAGAGACAATACCCACGTTGGTAGCTGACAGGCCTAAACCCCAACCAACCAACCAAATTAATAACGCCATTGTGGAGAACAACGAGAGATTACCAGCAGTTCCCTCGTGAAGTCCTCCTAACACTTCACTGTCGTGATAGTATGAACCATCGTCTGGATGTCAGCTTTGCTGACATGCATCATGCACCGGTGTTCTGGTGACAACTTATACATCACAGTCCAGCAGCAGTGCTTACCGTCAGAAGGTACCATACTGGTATTCTTAAATATTCCAGTTTCTGTGTTAAGTGCACCGTTGGTATGGAATACAAGAAAGTTAAAAGTTGTCATGGAGCTTGACACACACAGTGTGTGTGTATGAATGTATACATACAGATAGTTGTACACCTGTGGGGCTAATCCCTCATACTCCCTCGTCTCTCATAATGTCAGTTCCATTCATCTGTTACTCTATCATCACAAACGTATTTACTCATATTTTTCTCTGACTTTTGATTAGTTTCCTGTTATGTTGATAGAAGTGTTTGTTACACCCAACGAGAAACATAGAAAGTAAAATCAAAATTCCTCTCACACTCTCTCTCAGTAAGCAAGTCCATCTCAGATCACCGTAGCTCAGATTCTTTACAATACTATGTCGTCGTCTGCATACTCTCCAGCAGATCAAACTGCCGTCATAACCAGTTGACCACAGTGGTGTCCTGTGATCCATATAAGAATGATCGTATGAGAGGTCAATATTCTCTTGGCCATGACCTTGGCCGTTCTGACTGAGTCGTTTCGTAGTTTACTTTCTTAACGGTTCTCTACATTGTGGTTTTCTTATCATCTTTCTTATCACAGCTATATAAAGTATGCAGACTTCATACCTTAATCACTGGAAAGTAGTTGAATCTAAAAATTTTACTAAGATTCATTCAGTTACTAAGTCATAGCAAGTAAATACGTCAGTCAAATGTCACCTCTCGGATCTGACTCAGTTTGAGTGCCAAGACTTACCGGCCACGTCAGATTCTCCCAAGGATCCGAAACTCTGTGTCTCAACACCCAACTCTGACGTGATCGTCAGACTACATACATAACTCCGGTAAATCTTGGGAGCCATCATGATACAGCCTCCGGCAATAAAGACCCCAGCTCGTCATCCCTGGGTGGGGACCAACCCTCCTAATTGATCAGGAGGGGCGGGCATGGTGCTGGGGCAGGAGGCCCGTAATCATCTCCAGGAACGGAGCACATCAGGTAGCCTACGCTATCTATAGTAGTAATCACTGCTTCCCCTTGTGTCCTTGAGACTCGCTATTCCGCACCCTCCTTAAACTTTAACACTTCCCCACCCCCGCCCACTGTCATCCCCGGTGCTTTACTCTAGTGCACCATCCATGGTCTCAGAACAAGGCCATTACGGGAATGCTGGGTGTGGTTGTTGACGCCAGTCACCAGAGGCAACCACCAGCAAGACGACCGTGCAACACTCGGCCGCCTGCAACATCCTTCGTCTGACTCACTCACTCTGGCCTCAGGCTCACAAGTTCATCTCTTCATTATATATTTCTAAGGGAATTTTTTTTCCAGTTCAGTAGTTTCCTTTGTCTTCTCATTTCAGTTTAAACTCGCACGCGGACGTGATTAATATCGTCTAGCACATTACAGCGGTGCCAGGGCCCGACACACTGGCAGAGATACAGACACACCAACACAGTAGGCCTCACCCTTGCCCCACTCCCAGTAAGGAGAAAGGCCCATCTTGCGATCCTGCACGGAGAGGCCAAGTGTTCGAGACTATTAATGGTCTTGCAGTTCTCAGTGACCTCGTATATAGTCATATATCATTTAATGCTCCATCTTCCATTATGTGTACACAGCAGTCATCAAGCTACCCATGATTAAAGCTAATCCATACTTTTCTTCTCTCTAGCCACTTCAGGTTAGAAGCTAACAAAATCATCACAGAAAATACAGGTAAAGATTATCCAAATCCTCACTTCGTATCTTGGCAAGTCTAAATCCTTCTCCCTCGGACTCTGCAGTGAGTGACACCTCATTAACAAGCGCCTCGGACCATCAAGTTTGGTAACATCGCCTCACCTTGCCACACTGGGAGGCGAGGTAATTTATCATTACGAGCCTCCTGCTCGCCCACACCTTACAACCTAACTTTGACCGCACCTTGCTGCTCGTGACATGAGAGCTGCCCTTATTGAGGATCCAGTACTTCTGAATCCTAGCAAACACAACCTAGCAACTCCTTGACTACGTTACTTTAAGCTCTACAAAGATGTTTCTACCCGAGTTGCTAAACGGTCCATAAGCGAAGTATTTTTGGCGGTAAAATGCAGTTTCTGAAGCATCTGCTGTACTACAGAAACTGGTGACGCTGTATCAAACATGGAAATCATTAGTTCCAACAATACTTGTGAGTAACTAGTATGACCCTTATATAATCTTCTTCACGTGACATGTGAGGCCTCCTGAACCAGACTACCTACACTTCTGTTGGGTAGTTCCGTATACAACCCCATGTGTATGTTCCTGTTGTGTGTAATGACTCATTAATGTATGTGCATGTCATTGTTTTCAAATGTTTACATGGATGTGTAAATGCACGTTTGCATGATATATATAAAGTGTAATTTCCTGATACACATGAAATTATATATAAAAGCAAAATGTACTTACAATTCAACTGCGCCAGAGTTTGCATAGCTTCAGTCATGTGGTCCGCACGTATGGCTCCTTCCCTGTAAAAGAATACAATTCACATGAAGACGTTCTATCAGAGAAGTGAATTCTATCATTAGTTGATGAAAGGAAACATGAGTTCCACGAAGGTTGAAAAAAGTGAAAAATGTCAGACTTCGGCAGACGATGGAGAGTGACAGGTCATGCAGGTAACTAGAGTCAGGCACAGGTCACATATACAGGTCTTAAACACATGAGCCAGCTTTAGATTAGATTTCACTGTGAGAAAACTGTTATATTAACGTGTAAGCCAGACGTCTAGATACAACAGCGAGACGTAACCTGGACCCTGAGCTATGGAGTAGGACTCCTGCCTCTCCCGTCCCAGTTCTTACCATCGTCACACCCTCCTACATCCCACCTTCATCACGACAACCACAGTTCCCGTCACGACAAACTGCCCACACATCCAGGAGTCGCTGCAGCTTGTCGTTACGGGAGTGTTGGGTGTGGCTGCTGTCAGTTACGTGCATCAGCCACAGGAACACCCACACCACCGTAATGCATCAACAGCAGCTCCTTCCTCCCGACCCACTCCCACACTAGATGGTCTCTCGTGTATCTGTGTCAAGATCTTCCACTTTTAACCGATGATTAAAATTCGTTTTACCGTTTTCTACCTACTAACACACATCACATTTGCATGCAAGAGATAGAGATGCGGTTCGTTAACCATCCAACGAGTCGTTTTATAATATCAGTCAACCTCCAGTGGTGGCGTCATGAGGTGCTGCCTCATCATGATGATCATGACAGTATCATACAATAATGTTCACACATGATGACGCGGAGGTTTGTTATCAGGTGTGTGAGTACTTCCCTCATCTTTGGTAACTTATCGAGACATCAGTTAGCTTCCTCGCGGATACCATTTCATCCAGCACGTTCCTTAATAACAACAAATACGTATGTAGTTAAGAACATTGGTCAACATATAACAGGTCAGAGAACAAGGTTTTCCTATGACTCTTTGTAAGTCAGCTTTATTCACATCTTAACCAGCTGCACAAATATTGAAATTTTCTGGATAATTCAGTTATCGGTACGTCACTAACATGTGCCTTGGACCCAGAAATTAGCTTAACAATTATTCACTTTGTATTACCAAGAACTGCCACCGTCCTGTAATATGCTCACTTAACCATCAGTTATAACACTACACTCAGCTCCCAGTGTGTGGCAAGAACTGGATTCAAAAAAGCCTGAAAGTAATTCTAGGTTCAGCTGACCGCGACCACAGCACCAGACCGTTTCCAGACCGTCCACAGTGCACGGCTCATGTATCTGGATAACACAGTACGGTGAGGCGGGCGCACCTTACCTACGGTGACTGGCAGTTGGTGCAGTAACAAGCTATCATACGTTCTTCGTCGTAACTGGAACATACCGCTATGGACGCGGCACTGGAACAGACTGCAGGTTTATCATTTCGAATATTCTTATACACCAGCCTTCCAACGGCGGAGGGAAAAAATATTCAAACAATGTAGAACCAAACAAGTACGATTTTCGTGTTTATGTCATCGTGTGTAGCAGGATCTGTGAACCTCATACAAATATCGGTGGAAACCCCTGGGTTACACTGCAGAACCTCCATCAAACCCCACAGTACGAAGTTCACAGCAACGGCCTAGCTACACCTGTCAATGCTGAACCAAAAATATCAGGTCTTCTCTGCCAAGTAGGTCCTAACCTCAGTTGCTAAGATATATCCATGAAAAGCTGTGTAGTACAGGTCACAACCTCAGTTTCTAAGCACGCAAGATCCAGTTCGTACCCACGTATCTCACGAGCAGCCAAACCTCATACCATTAAAACACTGCTGGTTATAAGAGCTGACCTAAAATTCCAAATTATAACCTACAGCGTCACTCCCAGGTCACTAGGTGCAGCCTCACCCTCCTCCAGGAACATATAAATCCCTCATGTCCCAGTCTACGTCCTCTGTGGCCCCGAGTTCCCCCAGCTCAGGCCTGCGAGTAGCCAGTGTCCCCTGGTTGACCCATAACCTCCATGTCCTGTGTTGCAGCTCCTCCTGGATCTCCTGGCCACTGGCGTTCCTCCTTCAGGGAGTTTTCGACGACCTAGTTGACGACCCTGCTCTCCCCGTCAGGTCAGTTTCTCGCTTTTTTGAGTTGGTCACCTAGTTTGACCTCAGCTTCCAGTGGATATCAGGAAGGTAAGTTACATTTGAGCGTATGAAACTCGTCATCCATGCTGGTGACGTCACGGAGTACGTGTGATGTCATCGTATTGGAGTGAGCATGAGCTGTGGTATCATGTGGAACATCAATCTTTACTCGGAAATCCCACACGATGACAAGCCTCAAGTGATTTCCAACTGGTTATCTTCCTTCAAGAAACACAATCTGGTAAGTTGTGAGTTTGTTTAATGGCTTTCGTTAACTGTCGCTATAAATTCCCTCAACACAAAACGCTCTATGTAATTCAATTTAGTGTACTCTTTTTGTCCATAATATTACTTTGAGGTAATTTTGTCTTTTACTGATATGTTAACTGCACGACTGCTCTGCCATCCATGTTTCCACGACCAAACCCACGTTGTAGAGACTAATATCAAGATCGGCTTGACCTTGGCCGCGTTGACACGGGCGACCGGAGTTTATAATGAAACTAAAGTCAAGCTTCCTCACGCCTACCACACTGCTGGCCTGACCCACAGCTGCTTTCTGCAGGCGACGTGTTTCCTCCCTCAGTAAATCTTTTTAATATTAGTTTACACTCACGCTCAACCTGCGCCTCGTTTCAACATAATTTCCTCTACAATCTCAGACTTGACCAGGATATCCTGATGTGGTAAACACAGCTTATCTAATCCTAATGCCTCCAAAACACAGCTTCTGCCTTACTCTATCTCAAATCTTTCATAACTTTCTAGTCTCTTTCGATGGATCTATAATTCCCCCACTTAATAATCAATACTTGGTATCTCTCTAACATCAAACCTATCTGGAAAATCTCACGTAACACAAATATCCAATAACCGGCATGTTAAAATGTCGTCAATTCTCTCTTCTGAACAGTTGTTCCATGTTATACAACAGATCGCTCCCATCTTGTACGAACTCCTGCTCTTACAACTCAACGTGACCCATTTGCCTTACTCCATCCCCACAATACTGGCTGTTTCCCGCCTTCTATAGAAAATACTTTGGCTTTTGCTCCAAAGATGTGGCTGGCTGCTTGTCTGCCCCAGCATTACCAGGACTACATAGACTGAAGAGATAAGTTTCCCTGAATCTCCCTTGATTCTTACATCCAGACTTTTGTATTCGTCGTAACTGATGAAATACTCGACCCATGTTAACTAACATACAAATAATCATACGGATACATACAGAAAAAATCTAAATATACACAAATGAATGACAAGATATATGTAAATATGCAAACGGGCACAACACACACACACACACACACACACACACACACACACACAAAACCAGGCAGCAGCTGCCCCTCACCGCACGAGTAACGTGGTCTTCTTAACCAGGTTCCGCAACTGGAACACGACGTTGCGACTGAAGGGAACATCTCCATCAAGGATCGCAGAGAAGATTGTGGAGCGTCGGTCCCCACAGCCGTCCCCCAGCACCTCCCCGCTGCCCCCAGAGACCCATCCTGGCCCATGCTGCTGCACCCACGCCGTCCCTCAGCGGTCCCCTCTCCGCCAGCAACGATGTCGGGGCCAGGTCACCACCCACTGCACCTGCTGCGACGCCTCCAACAAGGTGCCTTTGTCAGCGGAGGGCACCTCCTCGCCAAACATTAACGGCAAGATCTAAGTTTTGCTTTGTAATCCGGCGACTTGACCTGAAACGACCTTAACAACTAGCTTTAATGCCTTCCTGATTATGCCTCCGTGGTGGCGTGTCCAAGTCCTAGAGTGTGGCTACACCTCGAGGTCGACCTCCACTGTAGCTTCCAAACTTCGACTCATGATCCACAGAGGAATTCATTCAAATCTTTATTAATGTTTATTTTTGAATATTGTGATTGAAAATGTGCCAAATCTGTTACATATTCAATTATATATATATATATATATATATATATATATATATATATATATATATATATATATATATATATATATATATATATATATATATATAAAATATGATTAGATATTAGTTCTCAAAGAGCATAATTTATTTTCTTATTGAAGTATATATTAAAGTTATCAATATTACTGTAAAGATTTATGCAATGTACGATGTGCTTCCCAAGCCTTAGTGTAAACCACAACTGTTGTTAGACAGCTTGTTGACACGGTGGTGTTGGTTGACCATCAGTCCTCACCAGACTACACTGTAGCCCCCCCCCCCCCCACACACACACCAATTATATATATATATATATATATATATATATATATATATATATATATATATATATATATATATATATATATATATATATCAACGTCTCGCGATGACGAATGATTTCGTCAACACTGTGTATAACATTACACATAGACACTAAAATATCGTAATGAATCTCGATTTCATTGACTCAAACTTTTGCCTTAAATTCGTGCTATCTAAACATGATATCTTCTTCGTCAGTGTTCACTGTGCAGTGTTGAGGCTCCTTCACGAGACCGTGAGTATATTAAAGTACCCACAGCTGAGACTAGCACATGGGAATCAAGGACATTGTCCAGCGCAATTCTCTAAACGTTACACTTAAACCGATTGGTTATTCGTATGAACTTTGCCACAGTTCATACATGAAGGCGTAATAACATACATAACCGGTATTGCTGACGTATTAAGTAACCAGTGTCTTCGGTCGCGTCTTCCTTCCTGGAAGCCTGACATCGAGGCGACACTCGCCTTGATTACTCATCACAATTATCTCCCTAGCCACAATCATCATCATCAGCAGCTCCTTGTTCCCAACGAAGAAATTACTTGGAAGTATAATTATGTTAGTATATCTTCCGGGGATGTATCCTCAGCACATACAGTGTGAAGCACATGCTCACCGTGTTACTGCTCGTATCTAGTGATGCTTGCTGAGCCAACGTGAGGTGGAGGCATCTCTCTCCAACCATGTACCACAGACTAATTCACAGATGTACGAAAAAAAGGATTACTTATTTAGCCAGTAAGATCATTACTCTTCTCTATCTCACAGTTACCTTGAACAAAATCTTCATCAACATGAAGTAGAAATACTTATAGTTCACAGATTCAGTTATGTCCTCAGCTCACTTGACAATGTAAGGTTTAAGTCGAGCGATCCAATCATACAGCTTAATGCTTTTCTGATCGTCTCCTCTCATCAGAAAACTGCAGCATCACCGGAAATAATCTTGGAGACTTGATGATATTCAGACCAAACACCAAGCCTTAGTGTACCCCAGCATGCTGGGTCATGTATACTGCACCACTGTAAATACTGTTTTACATATATATATATATATATATATATATATATATATATATATATATATATATATATATATATATATATATATATATATATATAACTATCAAAGAGTTTGTCCTCTTCGGCTTCTTCTCGAGCTTCAAGGCCTGTGTTAGGTTAGGTTTGTCTGCAGATGTTATATTATGATTGTGCCAAAGTACTGGTGACGTATTACATCGTTGCCACATGCCGCCATAATCCTCATGTAAAATACGAAAAATAAAGCAGTGTTTGACATGGTTGTTTTACGACAGATGGTTATATCCTATTGTAGTTCTGCAAGAATCTTCAACTGGTGTGATCACTGCAGTGGTGGTCAAGTTCTTCCTCAGGGCTGTTGATGCAGGTCGGGTGGGTCAACCACAGGTCAGACCGTCGCAACCAGTCATGCAGTAAATCGTGGTCATGGCCCACATTTGATCAGCTCCTCTGACAACCATGAATTCAGTTAGTGTTTTGTCATTATACCATTAGGGTCATCTTACATGGAATCGGGGAGAAGGGACAAAGGTAAATAAACGGTGTCATAATATGAAGCAATTCTCGCCACCGTAGGACCTAAGACTGGGTACCCAACCCTTGCGGTGGGGGACGTGACTTGATGCTGACAAAAATGTTACAAATATGAAAGATGGAGACAAGTACCACACAGACCCGCCACCTGCCTGGCCTCTCAAGTCACTAGCTGCGTCCTCGAGCCTGGTGACCATGTGGCTCCAGCAAGGTAGATGGTAACAAGTGGCACAACGAGTTACTGAACATTTTTTATCTTAACACTAAACATTCCTCAAACGTTATCACACTTTCCATAACAACCAGTTACTTGAGTGTTCTTCTGGCCAGGAGGAGCCGAGGGTAGCGTGAGGTGGTAGAGTGCAACGTCAGCCTCCAGGGGAGGGTTTAACACGGAGTGTGGCCGTAGACTGGATAGCCCTCACCCCAAACACTCCTGCCATATGTGACAACAAACGTAATAGTGACACGACCCTCAGGAAGGACTCAGGGAATGTTACCCTTACATCAAACTGGACAGATAACCATACGAACTGGATCACACAGAAGGCTGGACATGGGAACACAGTGCAGCTTCACTTGAAGACAGGTGTACCAACCACACCCATGACATGCAGCACTACACAACCAGGGACGGCGGCATAACCGTGCAGTACGTCGTTGTTCCCCCGAGCCTTACGTCTGCCCAGCCGGTGAGGTACGTCAGCAAGGTGCTGGGAACATTCTACCTTAACCGCTCTGTCACACCCGGAGAAGCCTGGGAGCCCGGGATAGCCAACAGCTCCCTTACATGTGTGGAACCCCACGTGACTGGGAATCTGCAGCTGTACCTCCTGTTCAGATGAACATCGCCTCCCAGTTGCTGGTAAACACAGCATAATGTTAACGTCAGCGACAACATACAAGTTTTGTATACACACTCACAACAGTTGGCTTTCCATGTTATGAATTAAAAGATGCACTAAACACGGATGTAAGCATTACATTCCTACATACCTAAAACAAGAATGTTTGTATCGAACATTCATGAATAATGAAGATGAGCGACAGTTTCTTGAGACATTTTACCAGATGATGGAGAAACCTCGACGTCCCAGTAACAACGAGGACAAGCAGTTGACATCACGCTGAGAGCCGGAAGTAAGAGAGTGGGAAGCAACAACCACATTCGGCCAGCCAATTGGTCACAACCACTGGAGGAGTCATGACCGACCCTCCACCACGGGTGGATCCAGTCCCACGATAGTCAGTGGATCTAGGATCACTGCAGGAGCAAGAGGATCCACTGGTCCCCACCCCATCCCTGCTGGCCACAAGCACTGTGTGGATCCTGCAACACACTAGAGCCACTGAAACTAATCTGAACCATTGTGTGGATTCAACAGCTACGCTGTATCACTAAAGACACGTTGTAACTCGAAGTACCATTACAAAAAATACAAGAACGGAGGTGGATTGTTGCATGGCTACTGATCACAATAATTACATACCACTTGATCACTTCGTCACCAACACCACACTGGCAATTCTGGCTGACCATAAAGGCAATCATAGACACCTCCATCACTATATATACATGTGTGTGTGTGTGTGTGTGTGTGTGTGTGTGTGTGTGTGTGTGTGTGTGTGTGCGTTACGACCTGAATTCCGCTTTGAAAATTTAAAAATACGAACGACCCTCGTAACACTGCATCATCAATGCCTCAGTACAATGCTTCGTTCCCGCCTCGGTACAGAGTTCCAATTTCTCACATCAACTTTTTTCTAAAGTATTTTTGACGTTTTACGGACCCTGGCCTCATGACCTGTTGGCGTCATTACATCCCACAATATACCGTCACCACGTCACAACCATCTCGCCAAAATATTCTGGTCTGGTCTTGAGCAAAAACCGGCACGTCATTGTTTCCTGCCGCCTCCACCTCGCACACACTTGACCTATCATCAGAATCTTATCTGATCCAAAGAAAAAATGGTAAACAAAAAGTTGAAGAAAATGAAAGAAAAAATGCTGGATAGATGTCAGTTCATCGTACTCTCTTTCCAGTTTGTCTCTAAACAGGGAAGAGATTGAGTTTGCTATGTACCTAATTCAATGATCAGTGCCACAGTAGAAGACTGAGACGCTCCATCACAGTACCAGCACAGCCGTAGACTCCCCGGGCATCACGAAGCACAGTGTGGCTCTCAACTGTCATTAACAGCTTACTAACCTAACCAGTCAGGATGACGAACACACAAGGCCTCACGACCCTCCCACGATACACCTTGACCACGAAGCGATTCCTTGGGTATGATGACCTGGGTTGGCCTTGGTCCTGGTCCTTGAGGCAGGAGAAAACCCAGGTCATCATACCCAGATGCAATACGGTCCTGCTCAAGGATCGTACCGTCCTGTTCAAAACCTTCAGAGATGTAGTAATACTCGTGTATCCGGCTTCAAGATTATACATAAAAGTGATTAACTATAATTTTGGAGCTATGTAACATTAAGACAGGAGTAAGAATCGAGACTCAGGTGTATTAAGCTCCTTTCCCGAAACCACAACAGGAGAATGTCAAGTACAAAGCTGCCTTTCCCTGAGCAAAGCAGGAGAACGCCCAGGAAAACACTATCTCCCACACTTACAAACCAACTATGCATAATCTTACAAACCAACTAACCATAATCTTACAAACCAACTAACCATAATCTTACAAACCAACTAACCATAATCTTACAAACCAACTAACCATAATCTTACAAACCAACTAACCATAATCTTACAAACCAACTAACCATAATCTTACAAACCAACTAACCATAATCTCACAAACCAACTAACCATAATCTCACAAACCAACTAACCATAATCTCACAAACCAACTAACCATAATCTCACAAACCAACTCACCATAATCTTACAAACCAAGTAAACCACGAGAGTTTTCAGCCGTCATCCCTCAAGACCTTGGTCAACAGGTCATCGGCGCTGTCACATCAAACACTCGGCTCCACCATAACAATACTAAGTCTAAGCTTAAATATATTGTGTGGTTAAAAGATTCACAGGTGACGTGTGTGTGTGTGTGTTTTGTGATGTGTGTGTTACTGCTGGACGCAGCTCATGGACCAACATGAGGACAGCTTAGACCACACAACACACGCTGTCATGCAACATGTCAACGACCACAGGAGAGAGAGAGAGAGAGAGAGAGAGAGAGAGAGAGAGAGAGAGAGAGAGAGAGACTGAAGAAACATATTTCAAGGCAACCACTAGATGCAAGACACAGGAATTAACAACCTCCCCTCCTGTATTGCCACCCATTACCTAAGAAACTGTCATCAACACTTGTCAAGTATTTTCCCTGTAGAGAACTCCCTGGTAATCATGACGTCAATATCCTATTAAGACACGGGCAGATTCCTCAGTGCTTCGTCAGGCAGGTCCTTGTGGTGTTATTAGTAAAGGACCGGACCAAGGATCTATTAGAGACAACAGTATGTTTGGCCAGAACCCACAGACAGACCCCGGACTGAAGATTAATGTACGTACGTCTGTCATTCGTGTTCTTCCCCGACACTCATGTCGGAATACAAATCATATTTGTGTGCATCGCTCATTACCAGCCGGCTTTATAGTTTGCTCTTCTCACAAGGTACAAGTAAAACATACGTCTTATTTGATAGATCTTTCATCTTAAATCTTCACAAAAAGATGGATAATTCAGTATGTTTCCTCCATATTTAATTATTGACCTTCACATTTTTCCATAAAAGGTGTACAAGATGTTGCAAACCTGTCATGATCACGTAGTTTCATGAGGTGGCTTGACACTCTCATACCCGGCTGATCGTGCCGAGGATTATCGACCAACCTAACCTAACCAGCAGTAAAGTATCCTCCTCCCTCGTGAGGCTAATTCTGAGAAATGTAATAAATACACGGATGGTGGTGGAACGTCTGCTGGGTAAGATAATTACGCGGCGCTCGAATATCAAATTATCAAATACACACACACACACACACACACACACACACACACACACACACCTGCGGCTACGCGTTGTTTAATCTTAAGAGATTTCTTTGACCAGAATTTCAAAATACATAAGCATGACCAGAGAGGCACTTCATCTTGGTGAACGTCTGAAGTGTTGTTGTTGTTGTTGTTGCTCCTACAGAGAAAGATGCAGGGGTTTGAGAGGTTCATGTAAGACTGACCAGTTGAGTCACAACGTATGGAACTCTTGTGATGTTGTCATTGTGATGATCTTCTCACATGTCATCAAATCGTCACAGAAAAATAATTCCTTAGCGAATCAAGTGAGTGTGCTGATCCACCTCACACTTACTGATCTACGTGCACCTTGCATGAAACACAACCAAAATCAGCTTCCTCGCGCGATAGTGACAACCTCATGACAAGTTCTAGTTCATGGCAGTGACAGCCCCATGACACCAGTCCTGACCCATGGCAGTGACAGCCCCATGATACCAGTCCTAACCCATGGTAGTAATAACCCCATGACACTGGTTCTGCGCACCCTGTATGATATAAACAACACTTGTACAGAAAACATGACGGTGCTCTTCATAAGCCAATACAGTACAGTAATTGTATATACCGAGTAGAGTAAGCTGTACTCATCATTTGGAAAGCTGATGATCCGAAAGACCTGGATCACAAGTTAGTTTATAACAGAATTCTTGCTGTGTATAAAGAAAACCTTCATGACTCCTTCATGAAACTGTATAATCTTATTATATACCGTTTTAGTATTACTTTGTTTACAACTCAGGAGGAATCAAGCCATGTGACATGTATGATAATGAAGGATACACGACAAAGAAGACAACTACAACATGGAAATAAAACTGCGTTTTGAAGTCCAAGTTACTGGATCGCTTTGGATATTACGTTCTCCTTCAACAACGTACTTTTTCTTAAGCCGTATATCTGATTTGCATCTTTTCCATCAAATCGAAAAGAAAAACTAAAACTTCTGACACGAATTGAAAGGTTAGTCCATGCGTGGGACTGCGCGGCCATGAGTGTGCTGTAGCGCGCATGCGCGGCTGTGCGACTGTATGTGTGTGTGTGTGTGTGTGTGTGTAGGCGAGGCTTCCAGCAGGTTGCCTACTCAGTGTCCCCCTGGAACTCGTGAGGGCTCGGGTGTAAGTCGCGACCCGCAGTGCCTGAGCTCCGTGTATGTGTGCGTCGGGGATCAGTACGAGCCTTGTGGGTGTGCAGTGGTGCTGGGATAGTACAACAGTGTCCACTTGAGGAAGCTAGCCACACACGCAGGATGGGGCCGCACCAACGAGCGACGTTACTGTTACTTGTAGCAGCAGCAGCAGCGGCCGTGGCGGGAGCAACCAGAGGTAAGCTCCCTCACAACCCTTCTTGAATAGGAGACGCAGGTGGGCCGCTTGCCAGGCCAGGTCACACCTGCAAGGGAATCGTCCATACCCGTGCATGAAACACAATCTCACCTCACTCACTCCACCTCCAGCTGAACCTAACCACAAAACAGCTACATTATCTTGCTTTCATAATTCTCAGGTTATTGACTTAGTGGTCAACATCTTATATGTCACAGACCTAGCGTAACCCTTGGTGTTACTGTCTACTTATCGTGTTCTGAGTAATCTAACTTAACATATAATGCAGTAAAAAAATACTATTTTCCCACAAACTGTAGATTTATCAGCTGTTATGTAGTGGAGACACGGGCATTATGGTCCTGCCTCCGCTGGCCCATTCCCCAGGAAGTGCTTCAACCATTATGGAAGTCCCTGGTCGAGACACAACTAAATGAGTTATACGGGTGACGATTACTGCTCAACACCGGACGACGTCTCTGCACGCTCTACTAAATTCATCAATATTGTCACAAGTCAATAATCATAAGTTTACCTGTGAGGCTGACAAGAGTGCATGACAAGAGCTTTATACGTGATCAGTGGACTTCAAAGATCAGGGTGGCAAAGTGGTGGCATTTATGTCCCTGGTCCCTAGTGACGTCATCCTAACGAAGGTCGAGCCCATCCCACACGCTCCCAGGGTGAACGTAAGCCTTCTACCCCGCACCACCCTGTACCTTACACTCGTTTGTCTCGCCCTTATACCCTGCACCACCCTGTACCTACGCCCGTCTGTCTCACCCTTGTACCTTGCATCATGCTGCCCCACAAACTCGTCTGTCGTATTCAGTATTCTGTATACCAGTCAGCCAATCCCCTGTATCTTGCACTAGTCAGTCTCACCCCTTTTATCTCCATCAGCCAGTCACCCCAGTAATCTGCTCCAGCCAGTCACCCCAGTAATGTGCACAAGTCTGGCCCACTATCCCACCATGTACCCTATATCAGTCCACTGTACCCTACACCAGTCAGTTTCACTTCTGCACCAGTTATCTGTACCCCTACAATCCGCACCAGTCTGACTCTCCCCTGTAACCTACACCACACTTTACGGACCACTGAACTGTACCGCCTTGTCAGTCCTGACCCAGCAAGAGTGTACCATCCTGACGGTGGGCGCCTCCTCCCGTCTAACCAGCGCCCCAGGCACGAGCCTGTACTGGGCCAGCACTTGCAACCCTGCCCTGCATGATAAGCATGTACCTAACCCCGCAAGACCACCACCATCACCACCTACACTCCTGCCCTCTATAACCAGCAACTGGTTAGCCCTACACGACCAGACTGTACCATGACCCAGCCGTCATAATGCTACAGTTTGCCCCCCGGTTTACCTTCTTCCTGCGACCTGCTCGAGCCTTAGCAGTTCCTCCTGCAGCTTATTCCACCGTCGTACCTCAGCCTCTTTCCTCATTCTTCTACCTGCCTCACCCTGGACATTCACCCTCACATCTCGTTCAAGTACCAGCTTCACCCACCTCATCCTTCACTTAACTACCTATATACTAGTACCCCTCATACCTCATCCTCTTCCCCTGATTCTACCTCATATGTCCCCACCGTTCATCGTCTTACCTAACTCACCCTCTCATCTCAGTTGTCTACCTGCCTCACACACTTACTCCAGCCCAGGACCTTGTGCTGAGCGCCCCAGTTATATATTTGTCACTCATCCTGCTCACCTCCCGCTCCAGCCCAACGCCATATTTCGCCTTACGAAACTGTTCCACTGTTCTTGGCTTACCACAATCGCCCCTGTCCCCAGGAACCGTTTCCCTCGCCCGATATTTTTTTCCCTCCAACATTACTTGGCCGGAGCCATTATCATCCTGTAAAGGGCAAAGTTCTCTCACAACACCCCAGCTCATGACACGTAGCCACACTCTGGTGGCTGATGGCAACAGTTAGCGGTGATGGGTGAAGTGTTGGTGGGTGTGGGTGACTGGTTATTACTGTTGGTTGTGCTAGAGAGGTTCTGGTTGTGAGTGGACGATGGACGCTGTTATAAGATATGGAAACCGGGTGTTAAAGGGGCTGTTCATGGAGCAAGTTGGATTCACAGTACAGTAGATCTAGTTATGTATCTTTAAGACCAATTTCTTCCTAAAGGCCTGACCCACATACTTCGGTTATCTGGAGTTTTCTTTTCTTCTGATTCCCGCTCTCCCACATCCCTCCCTCCATGTAGCCACTAAACTGACACATTATTCCCCTTCCACACCAACAGTGAGCCGTCATACTTCAACAGGCCATCAGTCATATGTTTTTCCTGCGTACTCCTCCATTGCTTCCATTCTTTCTCAGAGTACATATGCAACGCCTCATTTTCCTCCCCATATTTATCCAGGTGAACTTCATAATCTTCACACACCATTGCATACGCCTTATATTTCATTATGATTATCAAAAGATTACGTATGATGGAGACGTATTCCTTGATGTATCACTCATGTCGTCTCATGAAGTCTTCATCGTCCTACATAATTACATGCACTTCCCCACGCCTGCCACACTATCCCCACCCACACACACCAGATAGAGGCGCCGTTCTCAGTGTCGCCGGGTAGTGAGTCTCGGGCAGAGATAATGTCAGCGAGACCAACCTCCAACCTTTGTTTCAAAGTCGTCTGTTTGGTGTGGGTTGTAGAGCGGGCTGTCTGGCGTGGGTTGTGGAGCGGGCAGTGGTGTGGGCTGCCTAGCGAGGGCTGTGGTATGTGCTTTCTCGAGTGGGCTTAACGTTGGTGGTTGTGGCGTGAACTGTCCAGCCTGGGCTGTGGTGTGGGCTGGCGGGTTGTTTTAGGCAGTCCCAATCTTTGCTATGGCTTGTCTGTTTGTTTATCAACCTGGGTAAGGATGTACTTTTCTCCGTCAACATGAACAAATGTTTGTGTTCCTTTTGCCGTAGGTCCTGTGTTGTGTTGTGTATAAGTGTAGGTAAATATATGACTAACTGTGGACCGTCTGTCTTTGAAGTGTAGTCCAGTTATATCTGTGAGGGTGTGCGCCCTCTGAAATTCTCTCTCTCTCTCTCTCTCTCTCTCTCTCTCTCTCTCTCTCTCTCTCTCTCTCTTGAATCCCTGACTGTATGTATGTGTTCCTTTATACAACCCGGCCTCTGGTGTTTCTGTCAGCCTTGCCTAGAACCAACTGCTGAGGGGAGAACCCGTCTGTTAAATTCTCTAAAGTCTCTGCCTGGCCGTGTGGTCACCTTTTACTGCTGAACGTCAGAATAACTTACTGTTCAACCTCGTTAATGCAAAATCTATGAATACCTCCAAAAAACACGTGGGAAAAAATATTTCATTTCGTGTATTTACTAAAGGCATGGATTTATTGATGGCCCCTACCCCTCCCAGGTGATATCACTGCCAGTGTAGTATAGCACAGTGCAGTCAGAGTGTATAGATAAGCATTCCATTTCATAACTTGCATGAAGACTCCATTCTTGCTTTACCTCAGCTGTTGTTGCTGGAGAAAATAAAGAGTGGGAAGGAAGCCATCTTACAGTTTTGTCTTAACATTATCTCTTGTATTAATGTATAAACTTGTAGAAAATATCATCATAGAACATCAGGCCATCAGTTTGTATCTCCTACGTACTCTTGCGCTGCTTTCATTTTTTTCCAGATCACAAATGCAACGCCTCATTTTCCACTCCATATTTATTTCAGTGTACTTTAATACGCTAGTGAACACATATGTTTATAGTAATGAAAAGATTACATATATCATGTGTTGGAGACGGATGTGTTGCTCATGTCGTCTCATGAGGTCCTCAATGTCCTCTTCTGTGGATCACACATCGTGTGCATGTGCGACGGGGTGAGGAATGCATGACAGACGACCAGAAGGATGTAGGCAAGACAACACGACAGACGACCACATACATGAAGGCATGACAACACAGCAGACGACTAAAGGAATGTGGACTCCGACAACATGACAGGTGGGCAGGAGGATGTAGAGGAGATAGCGCAACAGACGAGGAGGGTGAGGCAGACTGGCAGGAGCACAACAGACGGAGAGGACCAGTCGAGCGGGCGCAGGAGGGAGGGAGGGAGACGATATGAAGGTGGGTTTGAGGAGGTGTGGGTAAGAGGGGAGGTGGGGGTGGAAAAGGGGTAAAGACGAAGGAGCGAGGGAGGGAGGATACTGGCAAGGATTTCCAGAGGTTGACGTCCTCTGCGGCCCCAGCCTGCGTACCTCACCCGCCAGGCCTCGAGCTCCCTCTAATCATACCCTCCCCTCCTGCCCACATGGCAGCCAAATACAGAATAGGCTTCACTCCTGCCAAAATCTGGACCCCAAAGAACCATTCTGATTCCAACTGACGAAATCCATCACGACTTCGACTGTCTTCATAACATTATATCCTGCTGGTATATTGTTAGGAAGTTTTACAGAGGGAATGATTCAATGTACTGATTTTTTTTGTGATGTTGAAATTAAACATTACGTTACGCATAAATTACGCAAGACATTCGTAAAACCTTATTGTCCATGGTCGTATCAAGGCCCGGGAGGCGATCTGCCTCCTCATCCTGATCCACACCAGTTCTTCATACAACCCTCAGCAATCCACTGCACCCACCCAGGAACCACACACGCTCACCATCGTCTCCATCATAACAACTCCCTACCACTATACATTTTATCAACCTAAACAGCCGACCAACAACCCATATTCCCAACAATCACGACAAACCATTCTTTTCTACATTGTAACCCACCACTTCTGTGGTTCCATGCCAACACAACTCCCGCAGTCCCACAACCCTGGCACATTACAACAGCACAGTACCATGCCAGACACCATCACACCATTCCAGACCTTACTATCATACCATGCCAGACGCCACCCTGCGAGACCCCACATACCAAGCCATACCCCAGCATCCCATCCCCGTTATGCTGCCAGAGGACGCGGGTTGGGAAGGGCGGTGTGCCGTGCGTGTGTGATAAGCGTGCCTGACCTGGGG
Organism: Panulirus ornatus; assembly: GCF_036320965.1. Lineage (NCBI taxonomy): Eukaryota > Metazoa > Arthropoda > Malacostraca > Decapoda > Palinuridae > Panulirus > Panulirus ornatus. The sequence continues at coordinate 24,163,370 of NC_092289.1, read as the reverse complement.
CGGGGCCAGCGGCGACCGGCAGGAAGACGTGACCTCACTAGCGGTCACCTGGGGTCAGTCATCAGCCTCGCCGGATCGTCTTCCCTGAGCCACGTCGCTCCTCGTGCAGTACAGAATGTTATGTGAAAGATACGTTTGAACACTTTTCTCGCCATAGTTTAAAATCGATTAACTAAACTATCAACGAAAGTTCCACATTCATTCGTGCAGTTGTTACTCACGAAACTTCAAACTGCATAATATTTCGATTCATTAAATGGGATTTCTTATCATCGTCGCCATGATTGGAGAGAATCATCTCGCAGGCGTTTCTTGTTCTTCCGGAATCCACTTGCACTTTCTACTTGCTGGTGGCGGCAGCAGCATCCCGACGCGGCGTGTACAGAGGCAGGGGTCGGGAGACTCCACCGCCACAGTAAGCAGTAATCCAAGCTCCGGTAGCTGGGCTGTCCCCCCTACGCTACCTGTACCTTCTCTGTGCACGTCATACAACGCTGGTTTGACCTAACCTCCCACAAAGAGAATATCACTGGCAGCAAATCAAGCAAGGTTATCGCTAAATAACCGAAAAATATCTACGCGAAAAATTGCTATAAATCATTGCCCTTACTTTACAAATCTATACCTGTGCATCTAATGACGCATCACTCTGGCATTCTCGGACATCCATCTGAAAAGAGCAACAAAGAACTCAGAGCACAACACACGGCTTGTAGGTCTCTCGTGCACATACAAACATGGAGATGAAACATTTGAACCTGACGTTTGATTCCATACTTCAACTTCTCAGTTGGCATCTTATCTCGCTGACAGAGACGCAGACACCTCCCACTCTACACTCTTCTACACGTACACCAGAAACAGCTTGACTGTAGTTCTGTCTAAGAGGTGGCAACAACTGTAGCAGGTCGGCAGATTGCGCAATGTTCTGCCAAAAGGGAAAGTTACGCAAAATCCAAAGCTGTTTGTCCGGTTGGAATTACATATCTCAGACCAGACTGGTTACTTGCGGCATCAAACGAAAACCTTAAAAGAGAACAGTTTTCTTATAACTTCAGGAACGTATAAATTATATGATGGATTAATGAACGTCTAGAAATGCATTATCATGTCACGGTGAAACAATGAACAAGTGTGTGTGTGTGTGTGTGTGTGTGTGTGTGTGTGTGTGTGTGTGTGTGTGTGGACTGACTAGACAACTGAGCCTGCTTCCGCGCCTCCACCAGCTCATCTCTCACGAAATGTCACGTTGCTTTATTCTGGAGGATCATCACCTACGATGCTAGGACGATTTTTCTTTTATGGCGGTTATCCACTACACGGCAGCATGAATAACAAGTTCATAATTACAAAAATACGTATCTAAATCAAATGTTCCATCAAAAGCTGCAAGAGAGAGAGAGAGAGAGAGAGAGAGAGAGAGAGAGAGAGAGAGAGAGACAATATTTGGAGACTAACCACCAGAGCTCAGGTGTTCAACAAGGCATCAACAGCAGACACTGCGGACCGTGGTGCCTGAGAGAGGCTAACTGTTCTTATCCGGCAGGAAGCCGAATACAAAGGTTATCATTGTATACAACTACGACGAGTTAACAAACGCCGCTGCATCCCGTCAGCTGACTAAAGACCCATACGAAGTGCACACTGCGGAGGTGTGTGGTTAGACATGGCAGAAGCGTCTTAAACACACACAAGATGCAGCCAGAAGATGCAACTCAATGAACGGTAAATAAACTCTACATGAAACCACATTTGATGTTCTCAGAACCCAACATGTAAAATTACTCTAGAAAACACTACTTCCACCTTCAGTAAACACACTCGACAAGCACATACAATATGAATACATCCCTGTGTTCCTCTGAAAGCTATCAGCTCCCTCAGTACACACAACAGTTTAGAACACCGTCGTGAAATCCCTGTGTGCGGCTGGTGCTGCCGTCTGGACGCATGAGCCAGACAAGGAAGCAAGCGGGAGGGGGAGGAGGATCAAGGTGTTGTGAGGAAGAAGCTAGCGGTGAGGTGGAGGTGAGACGCCCAAACAACACCCTAGCTGCTCCGACCAGCATCTGGGACCCTCTGGAGCAAGTACTTTCATCAGCAGCTACAGAGACGACAAGTGTATCGTTGTCTCAGTTTCCTCCAAGAGACGCTTCCGCCAATGATACATCTCCTTCGTGCTGCTTTATACCTGTGGTCCTACGGTCAATTTCCGGAATTAATAGCAGACTTGTGTTCCCGTTTCTTTAACAATATGTTGGGTTTATAGTCGTAGTAAAGCTGGTCTTTTGGAGAGTATTTTCAGTCTACAACTGGCTCAGTAAACCGGCATTATCTAGTTCAACAACTGCCTCTACTTATCATCCTCATGGGATGCACATTATGATGTGGTCCGTTTACTTCGTGAAATCACAAGGCCGAGCCTTCCCTTGTTTGTGCCACACCTGCAGCCACCTGCCCCATGTCACAGTCCTTCCACCACTGTCCTGTCTTTAAGTTCTGGTCGATCGATCGATCGAGAGAGAGAGAGAGAGAGAGAGAGAGAGAGAGAGAGAGAGAGAGTTTGATCTTAGTGACCTCACCCTGACCCGTCGCATCTCATCTTACAGTCTGTCTGGGGCGTTGACGCGGACGCTGGGGTCAGTGTAGACAAGGGCCTAACCATCCTGGTACTGCATCGCCACCATCCCAAAGCCAGTGAAATAAGCCTCAAGCACCTTGAGTACCTACACATACACCTCAACTACCGACAGATATAACATGATTACGCACAGATACACCTCGAGTGATTACGAATACACCTCTAGTACCTACAAATACACATTGAGTACCTACTCCACTCACCGGTACCACAACTGAAGATGAGGTACAATACAAGTGCTGCCACGGTTATTGAACAAGTGTAATCTGCACGGGTGTTGAGGAAGTACTTCCCTAAGGGCGGTCATTAGGGCTAAGACAGTGGGATGGTGGAGTACCCTTCAGGCGCCCTGGGCGCATGTCGTGCCGCCCACCGACCCTAATTTGGGGGCAGACAAGGTGGCCCGCCCTAAGGTAACGGTGCGGCCCACCTGGGACTGCCCCAGCACAGTCCACCGATACCCCTACTGCTACACACACTAACACTCACTACACACCTACACGTACAGCAAACATAATGGTGTATACATATAATACATACACCAGTAGGTAACTACACACACACACACACACACACACACACACACACACACATACCAAAGTATTACACATCCTTCCTTCATAATGTAGTAAGCCAACCATTACCATCAGCCGACGTCACTGTGTACAACAGAACAAGCTGAGAATCAATAGGCGACTCACTAAACCCAGGACACACTGCGTGGTTACTATCGCGTGCGGCTACGGGTAGACAGTCCTCTCATGTAACAGTTAGGAAAAAAATATGTTTTCTGTAAGTTCCGGCCAGCATCTGCTGTGTGGAGGAGGTGACCGTGTGTTGATGGTCACGGGCCAGGCACGGGGAACAACACTGCTTGATCATAACAAATCAGAATTGCTGAAGTTTTAGATTACTTTAGTGACACGTTACAAGCCTTCCATAATGATAGTGGTGGCCTTTAAACCACAATATATTTCATCTATTCACATTATTTAGTATACTTAATCGTCGTCTCCCGCGTCAGCGAGGTAGCGCAAAAAAACAAACGAAAGAATATATATGTCTGTGTATGTATATGTGTGTATGCGTTGAAATCTATAGGTATGTATATGAGCAAGTGTGGGCGTTTATGTATATACATGTGTATGTGGGTGGGTTGGGCCATTCTTTCGTCTGTTTCCTTGCGCTACCCCGCTAACACGGGAGACAGAGGACTGAGCCTTATAGGGAATATCCTCACTTGGCCCCCTTCTCTGTTCCTTCTTTTAGAAAATTAAAAATGAGAGGGAAGGATTTCCAGCCCCCGCTCCCTCCCCTTTTAGTCACCTTCGACTAAGTAACCGTAGGTCTCCCCTATATAGGACTCCCGAAGCTTCGAGACGGCACTTCACGAGGGAGCAGGATATGGCTAGCTCTAGGGCAAGAAAGTTCGTACTTTTTCTCTTCGCTAATAATGATACGTCACGGCTAACTGGTCTCTTGCTTCTCACAGGAACGACGCTTGAGTTCTGTACATGGCCGGGCTGGGCAGTGCTAAGTGTTCGGTGTGGCTGAAGTTGTTTAATAAATCAGGTTGGAAGATGATTTTGTATGTGCTTGTCCCGCCGAGGAAGTGGCCCAACACCAGGAACTCTCATTCTTTCTCCAGTTTCAAGAGACGGCGGACCCAAGCCTTGACACAAGAGTTCCGCTCCCAAGGAAATGACGGTGACGTGAGAAAACTATCAAGACTATCACGAAAATCGTCGAAGAAAATCATCATTTTTATTAACTTAATAACTTAAAGTCTTGTATATAAAGATCAATATAAGTATACTGACGCCAGAACAGTGTGAACACCGACAATGGCACACAAGAATAACGTTAAAAATTATCACGTCAGGAAAGGCGTAAATTTCCACCTCAGAGGGACAGCGACTGCCAGGAAAGGTAAGGCTTCTGTCCCGGCGTCTGTACCAGCGACCGTGGAGTACCGTGAGCTGCTGGGCGGTCACTACTGTGTCCTCGCCGCCGTCACCAACCATCATCATCACCATCGTCACCTGTTCCTCAACAACGCACACCAAGGCTTTATTTGACCTCACTCTTGACCTGCACCTCAAGGTGGAGCCAGAATGTAAGACTTAATGATCAAACCTTCAGCATGAAGTAAACATTATGAATATAAACGTATCATTGACGACGCGGATATAAACATGAACCCTCCGTGCTTGACAGAGCTGCAACACAAACACGAACGCCAATTACTCCACGGAGGCCAAAGCACTTAAGCCACAAACCTTGAGACTTGACCAAGGTGGCATCCGAGGCAGATTTGAACCCTAAGTGAGGACCGATGGCGTTAGGCTTCACAGGCGGAGGTGGTAAGGTGGCCCTCATGTAAGGTGGTGAGGTCATCGTCTACAAGCTCCAGATGAGAAGCCGACAGCAAGACTGGTTTATGATGAGGAAGGTAAAACCTTCCAGGAATCTGTACACATCAAGACCGACCTTGGTAATCAGTCATGGAAGATGTGACTACTGGAGGTACTAATCTGTTTGTAACACTGTAGCTCTACAGAAAAATAGATGTACTCAAATGTACACTTGTAATCATGCGTATCACAGACTCCTGAGGAACAGGCACAAGACAGGGTGACATCCGTGTGGCATGATGGACAGCTGCTGTGTTATGATACACTGGAACAGCTGGACCATAAACAGCAACAGTAGCACGAGGCAATTTTGCTGCATTAATTGTATGATACATTCTCGCAGGTTCGTGACCAGCAGTGTGATACGCTAGTGCAGCATCATGAACAACGGCATAAGAACCACCTGTAGGTGGAGGGAAGTGTCCCCAGCTCACCGCTGCACTGTCGCCTCTCCTTCCTTTCCTCCGTCCCAATCTCTTTTTTCTTTAACCTAACTTTCTAATAATCATGTCACGTTGCTACTATCCCTGTTAAATTTTCTTCCATTACCTCTGCTATCTTCGAGTTCTCTAATGTCTACTCTCTCTCTCTCTCTCTCTCTCTCTCTCTCTCTCTCTCTCTCTCTCTCTCTCTCTCTCTCTCTCTCTCTCTCTCAAGTTTTCTGCTTAAACCCACCTTGAAAGTTTCCTCCTTGTTGATCTTTCTCTCACAAGATAAGTCAGACGGATCATTGTTCCTCAACCTTTCTTCTGCCTGCTATTCATCTACGCGTCCCTCGCCTCTCCCGGTTACCACCCTTGCCGTGTAACCTTCCTGCTTTTATCTCGTTACTTTACTTCACCTTCACCACGCCATCCCCGCCTGCTCTCCCCAGCACCACCTCCCGTGCCTCCTCCTCCTCCTCCTCCCGTGGTGTTGACCTGGACAGGAGGAGCGCGGTCACTATCAGCCTACCTCCTCCTCAATACTAGCATTATCTCCCTTCCTCTACCCCTGGTGACAGCCTGAACACAGCTCCAGTCGCAGAAAATGGCCAAGTTCGTCGAGAACTTCTCATTATAAAGTGCGAGAGGTGAGTGACGTCACCACCTGAGGTAGGAAGAGGTGAGTGACATCACCTGAGGAGAGGGAGGTCCGCCTCACGACTCCCGACACCACCTGCCTCAAGATCGACGTCTGTTTACTTGTATCTTGTGAGTTCTGCCGAGCGTGATGATCTGTCTGACGAGGTAGAAGATTCACCAAACCATCTCACAAGCTCGAGGGGGGAGGAGAAGCCAACAAGAACCTTGTAAACATGGCAGATACGCAGTAATGAGGTGACGTCATGGCAAGCAGGGCCGACTGATGAAGGTTAGTGAGGGACAAGTTCAAGGTAACACCAGGACCCAGACCTTGACTATAATGACGAATGGGAACCGTGGGTGGTGGGGTAGAGGTGTCCGTCCCTGTAAGTGGAGTCCTAGGGTCTGGAGGAGGAGTGAGAGTTGTGGCCATGATGGCTAAGTATCGCAGGAGGGGTCATGAAAGTCATGAGGAATTCCCTGCAGAGACCAGGGTTGGGGCGCCGCTGCAGAAGACAATCCAGCATTCCCTGATTACGTCACAACGTCCGAGACCCAACTCGCTGGTGGAATATGATCTGGTGTCGCGTGCATGACACGTGGCACAACACACTGTGTCGTGCGATGCAGGACGACAATACCTCCCTGACACGTCCTCTAGACCGATGAGACATTATTACAGTCACTTTATTTACTGAATCTCGCCCGTTCATACAGACATCAAATAATAAAACAAGAAACATTTTAAGATTTCTCGATGTGCTGACCTTAGTGGTTCAGGCCTGGTGGATGAGAGGCATGGTGGGTGATATGACTGGTGAATGACAAACATGGTGGGTAAGAGGACTAGTGGATGATGGGCGTAGTGGATGACAGGCATGGTGGATGACAGACAATAAAGGCGTGTATTCACTGTGGTGAACAGTGCTGGAGACAGAGGGTGTATCTCACGCCTCAACGGAAACCTATTTTTTGTGGCAGTCTAGAGCGACAATCACTACGTTCTGTATTATGGTCGGTTCCCACGAGGGGTCGGGTTAAACAGTAGGGCAGGATCCGGGTTGTGGCTGAGCCTGGAAGAAACGGCAGGGAGGGCTGGCCCTGGAGTGTGTGTGTGTGTGTGTGTGTGTGTGTGTGTGTGTGTGTGTGTGTAGAGGAGAGGTGATAAAGTAGTGTGGTGTACAAAAACAAGATGTAGGAAATCCTAATCAATAGTACAGTATCATGAGTAGGAAGGAGCGATCTGATGACGTAACTAATGAAATATTTCATAAAGCAGTTCATGGAATATTGATACACAGGAACACACGAGGTTACAGGTGGGTGCAGCTCCTGAGGCGGTATGTGTAACAAGTAAGGAGGGAACTTGCATGGTGTTGGCCAGAGAGAGGAACTTGGCCCGGGCGCTGTTTTTCTACTTCTGAACCCAACAAGCGAGAAAGAGACCACTTGTTTACTGCTGTAGAAACTAGCGAGACGAAGTTGGTTTTCACGAGATGTGACCTACGGTGTGCACTGTACATGTGCCTGTAGGAGGGCGGGATGAGGTCGGTCCTGATGACTTTACGATATCTGGGTCTCGTCATAAGGTTACAGGCTAATGGGACGCGCACCCAACGGTATACCGAGAGGTCGCCTCCGAGGCATGTATTGGCTCACCCCAGGGTCACTACATCACCACCGGAGTCACCTGTGGGTCACCACTATGTCGTTTCCCAAGAGCTGGAGGCTCGCCGTGACCCCACCCTGGGAAGGATCGAGCACCCGACCCTCCCGCACGGAGTCACTGTTGCCGTCGCAGTGACCTAGAGTGAGAACTGTGCACAGCAGAACAATATCACCAACACGCCTTTCCTAAAGCACGGTGCCAGGACCCTCCTCGCACCCCAGGCAGGGCTCAGGTCCTGTGGTAACCTCCTCCACGTTTACCACACCCATCGTGCAGGGGGGGGGGGAGGACTTTTGACACTTGTCTCCTGACGATGAAAACTTTATTGACCAATTACTGGACATGCCTCGAAAAGTACCCAGGATGTTTCAGCCGTGTAGAATTGCGACCTTGCTCCTGAGAACACATTGCTACACACCAAAGTCAAGTTAATCGCGATCGTTAATCGCTTGGTCCAATTCTTCACAGTTAAATTCGATTGCAAGTTGTTGGAAAGTATACAACCCTAATTAAAGCTCTGGAGTAGATTCAATACTGATGAGGTAAAACGTAGCAAGTTGATAAGGAGTCTAAACACTTAACGTTAACTAAAGTTTAAGACAACGAAGCCATGGTAAAGATATTGTTATTTTCTCCACCTGTATTTACCACATCTTGTGTAGCAGATCTTGTGCCATTTCCAGTGGAGGAGGAAATTTTAAAGGCTACTAACATACATAATGTGAATATACTGACAACGGTAAACGGAATAAAAGTGAGTAAAACGGCAGGTCTTGTGAGGTTTCGTCAAGTCTGATGAAAGAAGAAAAATTCTCTGCTTCACAAGCATGACATCTGTATCTAAGAAACCAATCCTCACTCTGTACAGTTCACTGGTCCGGATCCACCAAGAATAATTGTCTTCATGTTTTCTTGCCAACGAGAAAATAAAAAACAGAATACAGAGACAACAGTGGCGACGTATTGAGAATATTCACAGACTTAGAAACAAATCCAATGAGAACCAACAAGGTGTCCGTATGTTATATAGTTTAGGAAAGAGAAGGTTCAGAGGTGATTTGATATGGGTTTTCAAAATCATCAAAGGTCTTGACGAGTTCGATCTAGGCATTTATCTACGACTAGATCAATTAGATTTAACTTTTAAGTATCAAATACAAATCAACGAGCGAACGTTTTACTTCGAACAAAGCACCTTTTCTCCATATGGACTGGTAACATACAGAATGATTTACCAAACGTGTAAATGAAACCAGACCATGTATGTACGTGTTTGAAAATATACTTCACAAATAATGCGCTTCAAGTCCACGAACGACATTGTCTGGATCTCTGTAGATATAAATCTACAAGTATTTGTGTAAGTTTGCTTTTTAAATAATCAGGCACGAAGCTGTATGTCTCTGATCTCCTCCACCGCCACAAGCAGCCTCGCAATTATCTAATGGTCTGTTGCTGTTTGAAATCCTTTGTATTCATTTGTACCGTGAGTGGTGTGGGAACCATTGAGTGTCAAAGGAGTTGTAGACCACTAAAGTGCCAGTCGTGGGTGTTGTAGGACACAAGGTACCAGTCGTGGGTGTTGTAGGACACAAGGTACCAGTCGTGGGTGTTGTAGGACACAAGGTACCAGTCCTGGGTGTTGTAGGACACAGGGTGCCAGTCCTGGGTGTTGTAGGACACAGGGTGCCAGTCCTGGGTGTTGTAGGACACAGGGTGCCAATCCTGGGTGTTATGAGGAACATGGCGTGCCACTCCTAGGTACTGAAGGTTGCCGACTGTTACGTCAAGCGTGGGTTGGCAATTGGCGGGCGAGGGGAGATGTGTGTCAGGTGTGGGCGTGAGCAGCGAAGGCGGGGCCGAGAATGTCGTGACCTCCAGCCGACCAGACCACCGTCGACCACCATAGCGGATCAGACCCGACCAGACCACCGTCGACCACCATAGCGGATCAGACCCGACCAGACCACCGTCGACCACCATAATGGATCAGACCCGACCAGACCACCGTCGACCACCAGAATGGATCAGACCCGACCAGACCACCGTCGACCACCAAAATGGATCAGACCCGACCAGACCATCGTCGACCACCAGAATGGATCAGACCCGACCAGACCATCGTCGACCGCCAGAATGGATCAAACTCAATGTATTGCACCTTTACTAATCCCCTCCTCCCCCTCCTACTTCCTCCCTCACGTGTACCATCTACTCATCATGTATTTCTGTAGTGCACACACTGGACCTTCAGCCCACTTCTGTAACTGTCTTATATGCTGTTCTATTGTCCATATGTACTGGTACTGATGCAGCCAATTATTTGTGTGTGTCTGTGTGCTAAGTACATCGGGCCTCAGCCTACCTCTGTTACTCGACTCGTATATCACTGCTGTCCAAACATGTGGTATTTGACCCAGCTATTACCGTGAGGGTCTATATACTAAGTACATGAGGGCCACAGCTCACCCCTTTACCTTGCCACACACTTACGCATATCTGTATAACTGCATACACTCTAACCTGTCCAGTGTCTTTAATACCTTGCCTAAGCCTCAGCATACGGACCGGTAAATCATACAGAGTTCACCAACACCTGAAGCCGCTTTGTACATCAAAACTAAAGCCTCACGTTAGCACCTCCTTACAAACTCACTCCTTCAGGCAGACAATGGAACACCTTCCTACAGTTATACTAACATCCTTGTTAAAATAAAAGTATCCCCAACAGACAGACAACGCCTCCCTATCAGACGGACCACAGTGGCCCGGACGTTGCCCTGTTTTCCTAACGGGCAACGGGGCACCCACAGTGTGTGTTCCTCACCACCTCTGCCTCCGCTGGCTGCCCGACCTTGTTTACGGCACCAACACACTCGTAACAATCTACCTTCCTCAGCAGCGGCGGCAGCAAAAACAGAAAGTTTACACAAATTGGTCATAAAACTGCACGGAGGAAAATACTGATGGGGTCTTCTGTGGTCATGTGACGAGGGGAGGTCGTTACATGATGAGCTCCCTCGCTGGGAAGTCATGGGATGAGTTCCTCTCGCACTGGTCGTAATGTGATAACTCCCTTCCCACGGGTCGTGCGTAGTGAGCACCTCTCCCAGGAAAGTCGCACACTGTAAGACACCCGGATGCAAGTGTAATGGTCAAATCAGTATCCAACTACAGACACCGATATTCCAACAACAACAATTACTGATCTCTAGTTACACGTCATCGTGTGAGTGTGGGTGTCAAGTGAATGATGCCAACATCACGCCCTCATATTCGCCGGCAACTTTTATTTTACGGTTTATTTTCAAAGTTTAAACTTGTGATATGTGAGCTCCGTTCGCTGGTCTGCTGTCTAGTCATGGCACCGTCAGCGGCACTGTACGGTACCGGTGCTACTGGAGGCGTGCTGGGGGGTCAAGGTTCACGCGGCCGGATATGAGGTCACCCCAGACAGTGGCGCGCTGACCTCTGACCCCCCGAGGGACCTGTGGGACGCGCCTACACGAAAGGTAGTGAGCGCCTTTCCCCAGCAGGAGCTGTGACACGAAAGGTGACCTGAAGTGACCTCACCAACACCAGTCCACAGAACTGGCCAGTGTATATGACGTGGTGTATTCTTGTCCAGGGAGACGAGTACCAAATTAAGGCTGAGCTCTTGAAAAAAGAAATATTGCTTCCCGAGAAAACACATACACACACACACACACACACACACACACACACACACACACACACACTAGGCTCGTCGTGTGGGCGTACACACCTGCCCTCTGGGTTTGGCAACCGCTCAAACTCGCCCCGCCTGCAGACACAAACTAACGACTACGTAAAACCAGAATATATACATCTAGCATATGTATATGTGGTGCATGCATACACAACTTGCGTATTCCCATCACATGTATACCGAGCATACAGACAGCTACACGGTATATAAACACACATGTATACATGCAACATGTGTACTCGTCAAAGGCACACTGCCCACGTAAAACTTGACTAGGGTGTGCACACACAGCATACGATGAACATCATGAGTTTGTGTACATATATTGTATACTCACGACACATGTCTTGGTGTACCAACACACACACACCGTGAGTGTATCTTGTGCAGGATCACCTGCCACACAGGTAGATCATCCAGGGGTTGGAAGTGATGAGGACGTGTTGTGTGGTGGTGCAGGTGCGGTGGGGGCTGGAGAACGAGGGAGGGAGAGTGAGAGGGATGATGTGATGTAGACGGGGTGAGAGCCGGTGAGGGAGCGGAGATGAGGATGACGGGGTGATAGTCGGTGAAAGAGACCAAGTAAGAGTTAATAAGGGAGCTGGGACGAGTATGATGATGAGATCTGGTAAGAGAGAGGATTTGAGATCTGGTAAGGGAGTGGGAGTGAGAGTTGATCAAGTGGGGAGAGTGAGACAGACGTAAGAGCTGAGATGAAGAAGAGGAGTGAGGGCTGAGGGAGTGATATCATGGTTTAGCCAGGGAAAGGGATGTAAGGATGAAGGAGAGAGGAGTGAGAGAGACATGTGAGAGTGTGGCCTGGCAGCGACCTTGGTGGTGGCGGTGGTGGTGGCGGTTGGCAGGCCTGGGCGCCTTACAGGGCCTGCTGGTGCCTCTGGCCAACTGTTGGCATACCACTCAAGCAAAGATGCCCGACGGAGCCTCATGTAAACATGAATGTTTTGTATACACAAGCCTACATAAGCTTAATTACGCTTTTATAAACACATATACAGGCACACACAAGAACCGTGGAAAGGTCTGAATATAAAAGTAGGTGTGGCGGCTGCCTCATATCTCACAGACTACAGCAGATACCATTATCATTACTACCTTATGTCCTAAATCATATGATTTATCAACTACTGCTTTAGTGATGATCAGTCGCTATATTTGTATACCATTACACAGAGGAACCTAGGACGCTACCACGACCGTCCCTGCACGGCACAGCGCAGCGTATCCTGGGGAAACAACACGTCCCAACGTAATGTAAACAGAGTCCGGATGATGGTCGACCAGGTCTGGTTGATGCAAAATGTTCCCTACACTAATACCACTGGAATGCCATATATGTAAAAATGCCTTCCATAGAAAATACATGTGACCAATTTTTTGCTTTACGGTAGAAAAGCGGAAAAAATATCTCGTTACAATTTCATAGTTACCATTTGTCAATATTCCTTAACATTTTACTGGCTTGACCTGAACAGCTCACCAAGGAAAGCATCTGATATGCAAACATACATTAAGATAATCTGAAAAAGACATCTCAACAACAGTCAGCATCAAGCACTTCACAAGATTCAAACTGTAGACAAAACTGTAGACAAAATATCTGTGATCATTGTTGCCAAAGATTCTTTCCATTTGATTCCATGTATAACAAATAGGATCTATGTCTTTTCTCTGTGTGTACATCGGTCCTTAAATGAAAATATCATATGTACAATAATATATTCAGCCAGGACCTGGACCAAGCAATAATTTGCCAAATTTCACAACATTGTTGAAGGACGATAGAAAGGGAAAAGTACGAAGGAAACCTGAAAAACCTGAAATTTTAATATTACACAAATGTGACAACTGGAAACAAAGTGAAGCTGTAAACATTGAGTAATACAAAGATACGTCACTATGTTACCTACGTCACAAGGGAATCACAAGGGATGTGTGCTGGTCCACCCTGGCTGGCGTCTTGGAGGGGACCACCATATCCTACAACCAACAGTGTCCACAAAACTTAAATGATTTCGTTCATACAACATTAACTAGCGTTTATATAACTGCTTATGGATAAAAGTAAAAACGATTGACTAACGCATTACTATGTTACACACACACACACACACACACACACACACATATATGTACATACATATATACATATATGGACACTTTATCTCCATAGTGAAACATCACATACAATGAATGAAATCAAAACATGTCAAAAGTGAATTCGTAATATCTCGTACAGAGATACCGAGACCTCATGCACTCGTTACTCTACAAGTAACAACACAACACACTCCCTGTAACTATCCAAATCTCTTTCGTTAATAATGGACCTCACTGTAAATATTCCGAGGTTAGCTTCATGAAAACAGATTCAGCAGACTAAAGTTAACAAAATGCTGTCTGACATGCTTGTATCAAATACACTCGTGATGAATCTAGCATTACTCGTGTAATGATCTTCGTTAATCAGAGAGAGAGAGAGAGAGAGAGAGAGAGAGAGAGAGAGAGAGAGAGAGAGAGAGAGAGAGAGAGCACGTCAAGGTAATACGCAGTATCCACTTAGATCAGCAAATATGGTAATAAAACATGTTTATCACCACTAAAACAGCACCGTCGGATCTTCTAAAGTTGAACGCTTTTGTGTGTGTTATTTTCGCGCATCTTGCTAGCTGACGGGTCACGTGCGTCGGCCATATGCCCCTGGGCGGTCATCTGGGTGGCCGGGAAAGTGAAGGCGTTTTATAGAAAATTAACCTAAAAAATGGTGGGGTGTTGTGGTCCGACCCTACGAGAGAGTAAACTCTCACAAAGGACTGGTTTACACCGTGGTAAACCATCTCTGTGAATATACAAGACAGTAGGGATCCTTGCAGTGAGAACTGAAGACAAACTTTACATCGAGTTCTCTTAGCTTACAACATCACAGAGCTTGGTGTGGGAGGCCTTACATCATAGTGAAGTCTACCGTGATGTCAGGTGATGACACAGCAAGCCTTCCACATGTGTGTGTGTGTGTGTGTGTGTGTGTGTGTGTGTGTGTTTTATCTGTTTATATACGTATAAACAAAATAGAAACAAATAAATCAAATGTACTCTTCCTAAATGTACCACGGTAAAGGCTTACTACAAAAATGCCAAGTTTCTTACAAGAATATATATATATATATATATATATATATATATATATATATATATATATATATATATATATATATATATATATATAATCAAGTCAATTATCTGTGCCTGAGGAATTCAGACTTCTGTACGTGTTCCCATTTCCCCACACCACGCTCTTAAGGGAGTCTTGGGCATTTTCAATTCTTGGCAGAGCTGATTGAGGTCTTCTGAATTTGCCACACGTTTCCACCACACAGGTCATGGTCAGCAGCCCTTGACATTCCACCCACAGCGGCTACTGGCCTCCTGCCACCAACCATCCGTGAGTCAATCTTGAATGTTCAATTAACAGTTTCATCACAATCTCCACTCGTTAACTGAGGCCCGAACCGTTTGCTCAGTCCCCAAGTTCTTGTTTTGGCGCCCCGTACTTTGCAGCAATATTCCCAACGATATGAAGCGATTTATAGCATAAGTCTTCTAGTTGGTGTATGAGGGAGGCACGTGAGGATCAAGGGGAACTCTGTGACTAGGATTTGATGGCTGGCTCCCAGGTATGCTCGCTTGAGCACAGAGCCTAGCCTACCTGCGGCGGGCCAGCATCAATGCAAGCCAGTTTTGGGTCTACCCCATCACTGGGTGTGGCGAGGCCAAGCAATGTTCCACACGCAAGGCTCGGACAGCCGGGATGTACAGGAATATCGTAACATCTTTGGTCTGACGTTACTGGTTAAGTCCCGGAGTGAGGTGGGGTTTGCTATTGTTATGAAAACATTTTCTTCGGTTCGTAAATGATGCAGGTTCTTCAGTTTGTGACTGACGCAAGTTCTTTGGTCCAGGACTGATGCAAGTTCTTTGGTTCGTGACTGATGCAACACCGGAAGTTCGTCACCAGTTTGGACGTTCGTGACTGATTCCCACCTGATGATCTTGGGCGGCACACGTTCTCAGACCAGCCACCAGCTTTCCTTTCTTCTCCTTCCTGCGTGCCAAGGCGGCTGACTCCTGATGACAATGTGCCGATGGACTGTTATGTTACCTGCTCATACGGTCGGCTATGATGACAACTTACATTACGTCAAGCATCATCCAGTGCTGTGTGAACTGATGGAGTCCACGCCGCTGATTCTTTGATTATGACAGAATGTTTACTGCTGGCTTACAAATGACTCGCTAATCAATCAAATTCGTACCCGAATGATACTATGAAATCACTGTACTGGATATATAATCAATTCAATTATTGTGGTAATGAGTTCATGATGTCATCAGATATTCAACTATGAATGAGATAATCATGGAATGATATGATCTAATGTCTAACTACTAAATGACAAATCAATCATTAAGTTAGCCACCGGTTCGTCCTCTCTATAAGCAAGCTCAGCAAAACATAATTAGTTTTTTATCATATCTTTCATCAGTCGATCATGTTTCATACAACGCTCCCACGTCTTCATGACTGTATACCTTACAATGTTTATCTCAAACTCTCAAACGTCAAATCCATGAATGATTAATCCTTAAGAGAAAAAAATCTACGGTTGTTTCATGTGATCGTCCATTCTTCACAACTTAACATTTGTGTGTACATTCCCGTCCGACCCCAACCGCAGCTTGGTTAAATAAAGGCACCAGGTTAGGCTGGGAGGAACGTCTGGGAACTAGGTGGCCAGGACCGGCCGGCCATAAGTACCAGTAGCATGGTGAAGAGGGAGGGTTGGCCGGCTGCGTCCAGAACCTACATTGTGGTTACTCAGGACCTGATGTTCTGCAAGACCCGTGTGTGGCGGAACTACACGTGTAGGAAGGACCGTGGACTGGGGAGTGAAGTCATATATATATATATATATATATATATATATATATATATATATATATATATATATATATATATATATATATATATATATGACGAACAAGAATCAGATTTAAGATTGGAAGGAAAAATGAAAAACGTATAGAATACACAAACAAATTCGGGAGAAAAGAGCAGCCAGCCACCAAGCCAGTCATCCTGATTCATCTCGTACTGGGAGGAAAACATGCCTGTACACACACACACACACACACACACACACACACACACACACACAGCATGACAAAGGACCAGGCCGCCCACCTGCCACAGATGTGATCATCCACAACTCTTCCTCCCAGGCTCTCGTGGATGGCAATGGTGGCCAGCGTGGAGCTGGTCCAGCCATACAATTAGAGACTATCCATTGGTCAGGATCGGTCGGTGACGACATCCACCAATCACCCACCAGTAATTCGTCAACGAGATGAACGACGATTCCCTGACGAGCTCTACTGGTAATTGCGAGGCGACGAGGCCATTACAAGATATCATTACGTGTTGTTGTGCATGGGGACCAATGGTCTGGTAATTGCTGCTCTGTGGTAAATGCTTTGAACTGAATCTCATGATAATGCACCAATCTAGGTCATCTTTGCTCATTCTGATTGCTTAGAAAATTAGAGTCATTTCAGGTGATTGCCTTAAACGAGTGACAGTCACCCAGCCTTTAGTAAGGCCACAGCTGAACAACATGGTTCCACAACAACATGATGGTTTTATGATTAAGTTTACTATCATGTGGGACGAGAGTAGACCACGATGACCCCGGGACCCCATTGGCCTCAGGGTCCTGCTGACCACAGTGGCTAAGCTGGCTCGCTCTGTGGTCAACTTGATTATCTAACTTTAACAGTGACAGGAACGGGCTTAATATTGTGTGCCCGATGCGGCCTACGGCTTTCTGATGTATGTCTGTCCATAGAACTTAGTGAGAGGTGCACAAGACACACGCATCTCCCGTCAGCCACGGTGGACGCCCACGGTCGACAGTGCTTCGCAATGCACGTGTTCCGCAGTGAACGGTGATCCGCAGTGTTAAGTCGGCTTTCCTGTTGAGGTGATCCCTTGGGCGTCATATTATCTTTGTTACATCGCTTTCGAACAGACAATGGCACGCTGTGAGCGAAATGTACGAATGCGTTCTTTTCCTCTTAACACGAACGTCATCCACGTTATGAGGACTTAGGGCTTCATGCGAGTCAGTATAGTTCAGCAGCAGCAACACGATGAAACCCAGTCCACAGGAAATATAGTCAGCATAGTTGACATCGCCACTGTCTGGATTTCCAGGCTACAGCCTTGGCGACCCCAACTCCCTATCACTGGAAGCACCAGCGCGGTGGTTGCCTGCGGCAGTTCACCCCGTAGCTTGGGAAGGTCATGTGTAGTACGTCACTTCCAGAACACCCCGACCTTTGTTCGAGCCAAGCCCCTGGGAGCAAGAGAGAGGGACGCCACCCACGCGCCCTGTAGTCCATTTCCACCGCCAGTTGGGCGTTTATACTTTCATCACACCGTTTATGGGCATAAGATTGTACACATTTTGCAAGCTAATGGTCTATTGTCCAGATCAAGATACTTATGAATTTTTACATTGTTTCTGTTGATTCATAGAGAGATCCAGCGAGGGGGACCAACCGTTGTCACGACAACATACTTCACTGGTGAGTTGCCTTACAACGATTGCTTCAGTCAAAGCCTCATGTGCCTGGGTGACTGAATGTCACATTCAGAATCAACATTTTATGGAATAATCGAACTCTGTGTTTGATTTACATCACAGAAGATTACCTGTTTACTAGACGTACATAAATACGTAAAACAAATATAAACCATTAACTCGTTTTAACCGGGGTCGTGTGTGGGCAGCGGCGCCGCCGAGCAGGCGTGCTGGAAGCAGGGTGTCTAAGAGCTCCTCTCACTTTTGTAATCCTACATGCGCCGCTGAGAACAGCATGATCGCCAGGAAATCGTTCTCACCTTCACCCATGCTACCAGCCTCTGTGTCTGCCTGCACAGGGGTAATATAATCGTCTATTGATGTCCGTTCCTACTCTCCGTACTTCAGAAGGTGGCTACTACAGGAAAGAATCAACAGGTGTATTTGTAATGAGTATGATCATGGCTGGACGCCCCTGCACTGTGTGGCGTGCGTCTGTGGTGGCAACACGACGAGACCCGAGACCCGCCTTACAGTAGGAATCTCCCTTAACAAACCCGAGACGTCAGTTGGATACACGGTATCTGCAGGCTGAACCCAACATCCTGTGTGTGGGTACAAGAGACAAGCTGTTCTTTACAGGCGGGACACAAGTTGGTGGGGTCCCTGGTGGTCCCACGCCCCAGCCTCGGGCCTCGTCTACCTGCCAGCAGCCGTCAGGGCCAACCAAGCCGCCACCTTCCGCCAGCCAGGTGCAATAGTAAGCAATACAGGAACTCCGCCAAGGCCTATCTTCTCCGTTCGTTAAGTCTCTTAAAACCCAGGGCAGTCATCTTTACAAATCGATATGCAACACAATCATGAATATTTTTTTCAAAATCACGTCGATAAGATATTAAATATAGTCAGCCAGATTCCTCACACTGCACCCCGACTTACTAATTAATGTATTTCTTGATGGTAAACTTTAAAAATATACGATTACAACTAGTTATTATCATTAGTAAAATCATTTATCATTACCACTGGCATATCAACTTTAATTCTAAAATTTTTCAATGGTATCGTCTGTATCATCAGTTATAACTATTATTTATCAGAATAATTTGTTACAATCCTCGTAACGTAAGGGATCTGGCGGAGTTGGAGACTTACAGGTTGCCATGCCTAATGTTCAGGAAGTTCATATGGCAGCCATAGAATATCATCGTTGTTTACATTCCTGCTCGCCCGCCGGTTTACAAGTGCCTCAGATCGACTCCTGACGCTCGCCTTATCATCGCACAGCCCTGACAACGCCCACACAGACAATTACAGTATTTTCTTATAACCTCTGTGGCCGTACAAAAACATTAGGACTCAATCGAGATGGCAAAATCCAACTCTTATTTTTTTCTGTTGTACTGAGCTAAGATTCTGATGCTGAGTCAAACATCCTGGTATCCTTCCTGACAAACTTCGTTCTTAGGTTCTTGCTACGTCCTCTCACAGCCCCGTCAGTGCATTTCACGGCGCACTGCTCGGTGACGACCTCTTCAAACTGATTCAGAAACTGGAAGGTTGTGATCAAGTGACTCTTTACTCTTCCCTCTCTCATGGCAGACAACATAACCGTGTCTAGCCTCTCTCACCTCCTTCAGATCAGCCACCAATTTTGCTGCTCTCGTTTGGACCTTTCGAATTAGATCTTTCTGCATTTTTAAGTACACTGACCAGACTTGAGAAACTGATTCTGGTTTTGGTCTGATGTACTGTATGTTATGAATAGCTTAACGATCATTTGCTTACCTATGTACTTATACTCTTTTCTTAATATGCACCAGCAGACAGCCTGGCTCATTAACAATTCTCCTGATGTAGATCTCTGGAGACTGGTCTGGGACAACGTCCACTCCCAAGTCTCTCCAACAATCTGGCTTTTTGAGCTGATTTCCAGCTAGAATAACGATAGTACTGAAGCACGTTCCACTGTGCTGCATTTTCATTATTTTGCAATAACTTGGGTTGAATTTCGTCAGCCAGTTCTCAGACTAGATTTAGAATTTCTCTATGTCCGCTTGTAAGCTCATGCAATCCTCATCATTCGTTACTTCTGTCACGACCTAGGCACCATCTTCAGGTATGAGTCCAGTACTTTCAGCACAGTGTGATACAGGATCACACGCTTTCTGTGTGTGTGTGTGTGTGTGTGTGTGTGTGTGTGTGTGTGTGTGTGTGTGTGTGTGTTCCTAGTCATCCCATGATAATGCGACCATACTGAAAATTTCCAAACATACCTTTTCCAGTACTCCAGATTTACTAGATCCTACCAATTACTCATCCCACACCACAGCCAGGCAGAAGCTGGAGTTCCGAGCTTTTTCATTAAAGTTTCTGTTGCATTTTTGGCTTTGTCACTAATCCTGGCTGCAGCCAAGATTGCTTTACCTCCTCCACTCGGACCAGCTCAGCGGGGAAGGGTGTGAACAACGTGCAGGTTAGGACTGATTTGTTTCACGGCCGAAAGGGAGAAGAGAAGTCAGAGTCTCCTACGGCGACGGAGTCTTGCCCGTCTATACCCTCAGGGGATCCGACAACGATCTTCAACCACCCTGTTCTTCACCGTAGACTTAAAGCAAGTCGTGTTAGCAGTGGTGCAATCTGACACCGTCAGTTGTTCAATAAGTTTGTTAACATCAAGTCGGTGAGGAACGGACATGCCAGGGAGGTTGGGGGACCCAGGTAGAGCGAGCCGCCCGGGCTGCTGCTCACCTTGGTCCGGCCTGGGTCCTGCCCCCGCATCCACTGGAGAAAGTCATCCTCGAGGGCGTGCGGCACGATGATACCTCATCCCATGACCACCATGCTCATGCCTTCACCCATGACACGCCTTCCATCACCACCGTAGCCACACATCACCACCATACTCGCCACCAGTGTGTATGGTGTATATACCATGGTGTATACATTGTCAGACTTCATGACGCATGACATGCGCAACCCACCGAGGGAGAAGAACTTGGAGTTATGAAGATCAGAGAAGGGCGGATCAGGCAGGGTGTTGGACTACGTCGCGGAGCAAGTGTGTGTGTGTGTCTGTGTGTGTGTGTGTGTGTGTGTGTGTGTGTGTGTGTGTGTGTGTGTGTGTGTGTGTGTGAGAGAAGATTCGCCTGGTCGGAGTCTGCCACGGGCCCTTGTCACGGGAAAGCCTGTTTCTGAGTATCTGAGTCGTATCTTTTAGCTCTGGTGTGTCACGGTGTATGACACATGCCGTGTGTCATCTGTGAGAGGCGAAAAGAAGGGGTCAAGAATGTGTCATACATCACGACTATCTGCAGTTTCTACGTGTATGCTGATGACAACTAAAGGCTTTGTGGTGGGTGGCTCTGAGGCCGCCCATTGTGTGGTGGGTGGCTCTGAGGCCGCCCATCGTGCGGTGGGTGACTCTGGGGATGGTGGAGACTACACAAGAACCCCGTCCCCCATGGTCATGTGGTGAGCCGCGCCGTCAACAGCCACAACCAAGAGAGAAATTTCGCTTGAACACTCCTGCCAGGCAGGTATTGGTGTCTTCGGTGGTCCTCTGGTCATTCGTGGCCGCTGAGTAATGGGATGCGTTTCGTTAAGGGATAAGGTGTATGTGTGTGTGTGTGTGTGTGTGTGTGTGTGTGTGTGTGTGTGTGTGTGTGTGTGTGTGGACTGAACAAATAAAGGAGCGAATCTTTAAGTCTGAAGACATTCGCTCCTACCTGCATCAAGGACATTTATTCTTTGTCCGGGGGAGGGGAAGGGAGGGGGGGAATATTTTCCTATTTGATCAGAGTGACTATTGTAGATTCGTGTCCGATGTCACGAGATCACGTGATCAGTGTGTAACTTTAAGGATGATGTCAGTGGGTCGGAGCCTTCAAAGAAGGCATCCAAACCCCGTGGGAACCCCACATCTCAGTCAAGGTCCACCATAACACGTACAAGAGTTTCCCTTGTGATGGGAAATCATAATGTGTTACGTTACCCCACAATAATGAGGCTTCAGTAGACAACATACTGGCCGTACTGGGCTTCAGCAGACAGCATGCTGACCATGTCGGACTTTAGCAGACAACAAACTGGCTGCCCACGATGACTGGCAGTGACCAGTGGATGACAACCTCACCTTCCTCACCGCTCAGTAAACATGGTGTGGTCGTGTTTAGCCTCACTTTATATCGACAGTATAAATGACTGATCATGACCACGTTTTTCCTGGATTGTACTGACACTACGTGCTACCTGTGTGATACCGCCAGTGTCAGTGGTCGGCCGGAGCTACGGTGTTCAAGATTACACTGGTATTACCGGCTGACCACGGCACTAGACCGAGCCATCAGTATAGCGGTTTGGGTCACTATACCCGGCCATGTTTTGAGATCGGACCCTTACTACCGAACTGATCCTGTTGGATATATCTACAGCAGTGAGGCACCATCCCTGACACCAAACACGGAGACGACGTCATCAGACCAGCTATTTAAACATGAACGGTTCACAACCTTCCGGCTTAACACGCTAGAGAAATTAAAGGATGATCCAACCTTCCCCTGCTCCCATGCCAGCACCAAGAACCTCAGAAGGTACGTGAGGATCACGTACCTCGTCCGTTGAACTCGGCGGCACAAGACAAACATTACACCGTCCACGTCCCTCAGGGGTCGGAGAGACATCATCGCACCTCCTATGGCTGATCAAAACATTACAGTCTCAAGTTCGCCGAGGTTTGCAGTCTCGTAGTCTATCGAGGACTGACCTACCCTCTGATATGCCAGTATATATGTGAATCATCCCAATTTTCCCGAGGAAAAATTCTCCAGTCGTTGTCATGTTTCGAAAGTCTCTCGAGTCAAGGTGAGTTTTGCTCATCTTAACAGATCTCGGTCACCTGATCCTTTGTGTAGTCAGGGACCCACTACTACATACAGAAGGTAATGTTACAACCAGTGACGCTGGAGAAAAAGTCTGGGGGTTTGTCACAACACTGTGCTCACATGCGTCATATGTGTGCGTTCTTCCTCTGAATCAAGCAATTTCCTGCAGGAGAAGATGGCAACCTTCACTCTTCTGCCTTTACGCACAACCATCTCCGTCGTCTTCCGGTCCACATGCATCAGGAGTTCTCCTACCCTTGTCAGGTCCTTCAACTGAACCTCTGCAAATAATCGTGTTAATGTGGGAGACCACAGACGCACACCTGCTATGTCGCTCGGTCACGTCCACATTTTCCCCTCTCATCGTCACTTACCATAATGCCTCGTTATATTTGTATATTTTTTGCTGTATATGTGTCTCTCACTGCAGGCAGCTTCTGTCCGTCTATGATCAACGTAACTCTGTGATGTTTCAGTTCTGGTCAGCGAAAGCTGGTACTGTGTTGGGTCATCTGGAAAACCTCCGAAAAAACATCACTTCCTCAGGTCAGGTCTGGACCGGGCAGCACGCCACATAGGTCTAAGGTCACTGTCAAGGAACACTGGGAAAGCGTGAGAACCTGAGCTATTTACTTCCGCGGGTTATTATGCAACAACCTTAGTTGTTCTCTAATGTTCTGACACAAAGTGAAAACAACACAGAAGTTTTATACCAAAAAATTGATAAAAATAGACTTAGTCCCTACCATTTCCTCGTGACAGAAGACATTATCCAGCTAACTTCGAGTAATCTTTTTCTTTCATTTAAACAAACCAACGCCCTCCAGGGGGAGCTCAACGACTTACGACTGCGAGGGAAACCCAGTCAGCCAGGCGGCATCATGTGGGATAGTTTTACTCCCAGTGTAGCCAGCAGGAGCAAGGCTTGATGGTCCAGCAGGAGCAAGGCTTGATGGTCCAGCAGGAGCAAGGCTTGATGGTCCAGCAGGAGCAAGGCTTGATGGTCCAGCAGGTGCAAGGCTTGATGGTCCAGCAGGAGCAAGGCTTGATGGTCCAGCAGGAGCAAGGCTTGATGGTCCAGCAGGAGCAAGGCTTGATGGTCCAGCAGGTGCAAGGCTTGATGGTCCAGCAGGAGCAAGGCTTGATGGTCCAGCAGGAGCAAGGCTTGATGGTCCAGCAGGTGCAAGGCTTGATGGTCCAGCAGGTGCAAGGCTTGATGGTCCAGCAGGAGCAAGGCTTGATGGTCCAGCAGGAGCAAGGCTTGATGGTCCAGCAGGAGCAAGGCTTGATGGTCCAGCAGGAGCAAGGCTTGATGGTCCAGCAGGAGCAAGGCTTGATGGTCCAGCAGGAGCAAGGCTTGATGGTCCAGCAGGAGCAAGGCTTGATGGTCCAGCAGGAGCAAGGCTTGATGGTCCAGCAGGAGCAAGGCTTGACGGTCCAGCAGGTGCAAGGCTTGATGGTCCAGCAGGAGCAAGGCTTGATGGTCCAGCAGGAGCAAGGCTTGATGGTCCAGCAGGAGCAAGGCTTGATGGTCCAGCAGGTGCAAGGCTTGATGGTCCAGCAGGAGCAAGGCTTGATGGTCCAGCAGGAGCAAGGCTTGATGGTCCAGCAGGAGCAAGGCTTGATGGTCCAGCAGGTGCAAGGCTTGATGGTCCAGCAGGAGCAAGGCTTGATGGTCCAGCAGGAGCAAGGCTTGATGGTCCAGCAGGTGCAAGGCTTGATGGTCCAGCAGGTGCAAGGCTTGATGGTCCAGCAGGAGCAAGGCTTGATGGTCCAGCAGGAGCAAGGCTTGATGGTCCAGCAGGAGCAAGGCTTGATGGTCCAGCAGGAGCAAGGCTTGATGGTCCAGCAGGAGCAAGGCTTGATGGTCCAGCAGGAGCAAGGCTTGATGGTCCAGCAGGAGCAAGGCTTGATGGTCCAGCAGGAGCAAGGCTTGATGGTCCAGCAGGAGCAAGGCTTGACGGTCCAGCAGGCAAAATTCTAAAGAAGGTTGTCAGCCATGATTCACAGTATTAAATAAATCCTTACATGCTATACCTAGCGGCCTTATCTTGTACATACGTCCACTTTCCTGGTATTCCAGTGAACTACACGCAAATCCAGTCCCTTCACCCACACATTACACCCGCATACACGTACGTACACCCGGCACCTTATACACCCATCACCTGCAACAAAACCACCAGGGTGTCGTACACCCACCTCCCTACATGTTCACTAGGAAAGCAAAGTAAAACACACGGCAGCATTAATGGGTCACGTTAAGTGTAGTGTCACAGTCTGGCGAGGCCGGGGGAAGGGAGAGGTCTTCCCGGGATACACGACTGGGAAGGTCCGTTAATGTCAGGCATTCTGTCGCTTCGGGTCATGGGCGGCGGTGCAGCTCCGTCGTGGAGGAAAATGATGGCGGGAAGAAAAAGAAAGAAAGGCGTGTGTGTGTGTGTGTGTGCTCGGTCCTTACTGTTTCTCTTTGTCTCGTCACGACTATGTCGGTCAGTACAAAGGAAGTTTCTCTCACCTTGAAGACGTTATGGTTTCCTTCCCACACCCTGCGGGCTTCCCTGTATTCACCGCCCCGCCCCGCCCTTACCTACAACACCCAGTGTCAACGCCAATTCGTGACGTGTAAAGATGTATACATCCCGCCTGTAGTCCGTGTCCCTCTGACACACTCTTTACCGTCGTTCACAGTGAAAACCTGTGACACCGGTAAGGGCAAGTATACCCAAGCTGGGTGACACAAGCTTCGTTGTCTGAAACGGGAGTAACACCCAGGCTTCACAACCATAAACAAGTGAGAACATTAAAGGTGTGAAAAGGTCGGTACAGTCATGACACGAGACGATATGCTGATGCTGAAGGTGGGTCTTCTGACGCAGGGGTTGTGAGCCGTAGCATCCTGCTTCCTGCCTTAATTCACCCCCCCCCCCCCCCCCCCCGTCCTCTGCATTACCTCCGGACTTCCAAATTCGTTTCGTGTCAGTGGACCATCTCCACCTGGCTGCATCCAGACTTGTACGCCAGCCTGTTATCACAATCTAACCCGTCTCAGAGGTACAGAGATCAGGAGCCAATATTACCATCGCTACGACAGAAATCTTCGGCCACGTACGTAGCTCCGCTCTCTGTAACAAAAAAGAACCAACCCCCCTTCCCTTACGTTCCCTGACCTCATTGCCCAGTTCGCCCCTCACAGAAATATGTATAAACATTGGACTTGAAAGATCAGCAAATTTACATTTGTATTCCACGTCTTGTTGTCGAGCCTTGTTTATTTGTCAGTATAATTCTCGTGCGAATGTCTGCTGCAGATGCTGCAGCTTCAGGCGCCACTGAAGAACAAAGAACAGTCTCAATGTTCATGGGCACCACAGGTTAAGGTTATCTACTAATAGCACTGTGGATGATGAAACAGAGTTGCAACACCTAACATTGATCTATGACTCCCTGGAAAAGACCCTGGAAGGATCCATACCTTCCCGCTCACTATGGACGTTACTGGAAATATCCCATTCACGACGTCACTCGAAACCATGACACAGTTTGTGGCTGGCAGGAAGAGCAGCGTCGGGAGAGACCTCGTCGTCAGACAACAGTACCTTGGCAGTGACAGCCACAAGCAGTAATTCTGGCAGTTAAGCCGATGTTCCGTGACCTCGTCAGGGATGTGGAAACCTTAATGACCTGCGGTTCAACTAGAGGCCGACAATACCCTCAGCAGCCGCCATCATGAAGGCCATCTGCTCCGACAGCCTCCCTGCCTGCATGACGAGAGGCAACAACTGAAGCTATAAAGAAGCACTTCATCATCTGAAGTAATTATCTCGGTAATGAGAGAGACAACGACACCACATGCAGGGTGGTCGGTGTATGTAATCACCAGCACCTCCAGCCAGCTGGGAGATGCATCTGAAAAGATTATTATGGTGACTGGATGAGATTACTTGGACTCCGGATACTGGAAACTGTTATACGCACAGGCTGCGTAGACGAGAGGCTTCCATCAAGGCGTCTATACAGGATGTGATGCATAGACTTGAGAGAGAGAGAGAGAGAGAGAGAGAGAGAGAGAGAGAGAGAGAGAGAGAGAGAGAGAGAGAGAGAGAGAGAGAGAGAGAGAGAGAGCCTTTGGATTAAGTAACAATCAGTGCATAAGGCAGTCGTTGCTGTCAGGAAATACTGTCAAGTGCACATTATGCAGTCACCCACTGTCATCATCCGGGCACCTCAGAGCACCTACATGCAATGTTGTTATGGACGTTATCGTGACGTCATCGTGCGTGCGCCAAACAGTACAACCTCTCCCGTGGCACAGTGAGAAACTACACACAAACAATTGTCTCTCCACCACCAGGGGCGTCATAGAGGACGTGCTTAATGACGTGTCTTCGTAACGACATTGTGTAACAGAAGGTGGGTCACGTAACGAACGGTGAGAAAGAGGAAGTGGAGCTGTGGTTGGGTGCTCACGCTGCCGGATATTGAAGGGATAATGAGTTCCGTTATGCTAGTGACAGTCTCCTTATCTTGTTAAGCAGGAGCCCGGGATAAAGGTCGTCCGTAACTCACCAGCGGTCGTCACCTCTGCAGCTGGCTCGTCTTTACTCGTTATTTCTGAAGTCGTCACACAACTAATTACCAAGTGTTCGGGTGTAACATCTGCTGCCGCTACATCCGTGGAACTCGTGATGGAACCCCGCTGGACCAACAGGGTAACAAACAGAGGAGCATCATTACTGGTGGGCTAACGGAGAGCGACGGGCGACTCTACTTCGGAGATGGCCGGTGGGTGCTGCCTGGTACATCTCGTGTGAGCCTGTGGCTATGGCAGCAGCTTCAGGCACCGCAAAGGCCTCATGTCCGTACCCTGTGAGGATGTGATTGTGATGACGGCGTGGCGCACCGAGGGGCCTCCCTAGCCTCGACAGCACCACGTGGTTCACCGCTGTTTTTACTTCCTTTGTATATGTACCACAAACCAAAGTATCCCGTCCCGTCCTAATATCCTTCTGCAGAATCATCCCAACATCCTCCACGCTCCTTAACTCAGCAACCTCCACACATCTGTTTCACACTATCACCTCCCACACATCTGCTCCTGCCCCACACCTCCACCTCCCACACATTTGCTCCATCTCCACCCCCACACCTGCTCCTTACAACCACTTACTGGACACCTGCCCCACACCTTCATCTCCTACACATCTGCTCCATCTCCACCTCCACACCTGCTCCACACAACCACCTCCCACACATCTGCTCCATGAAGCAACTATCTCTTTTAAAATGACATTTTCCGTTAAACGAGAATCTCCCACACGTAATCTCCTGACATTATCGGTAGCATGTGTTCCTCCATTCCTGCTGGCTACCTCCTCTCCCACACACGTACTCCGCCACGCAGGAGGGACACAACTCTGGGCAGTGGCTCATGGCTCCGCCACGCACGAGGGACACAACTCTGGGCAGTGGCTCACGGCTCCCTGACGAGAGATGTGTCCCTCCTCTGGACGACACCTTCAAGCCTTCCTCAAGCTGAGCAGCTGTGTTCCTCTAGCGCCGGGAACATGTCATCAGACAAGGATTATCTCTCAACCTTTACGTCAGGTTCCATCATCCACTGCTTCTCATAGTTTGTGTCGTTTTCTTTTATAAGAAGCAGAGTTGAGCAAGAAGCCATCAACGTTGTGGGTCTTAAGGTATGCAACTGCAGGGAGTAGACCGTCTCTGGCCAGTGACCACCTCATCTATGCTCCATCCCCAAGGATAAAACTGGACACATAAGACGTATTCACATGCAATATACCTTCCTCCTCCCCGCCCCCCAGCCAGTGGTTCCCCGGGTAGGTCCCTGGGTGGCAACCTTCTCTCCAGGATACGACTGGAGAAACCGTGATGTCCTTCACCGTGTGCCACGGTCCTGCCGTCCTATGACCTCCTACCACCCCACCAGCCACCTGCCCTGTAGCTACCATATGACCGTCTCCCGTATGACCTGCCGCCACTACCACCACCAGCCGCCAACTGGTTGCCACTCCGCCGATGGTCGACCCACAGTTGTCAAAATTCCCATAAAGCAGACCAGGAAATTTTCAAGGTGGATAAACGACATGTTTTTCAAACGCGGAAACTGAAAACATATACATGCAGTAGAATAAACATACACTCTACAGAAACATTAAAACAAACAAACAAACAAACAAACAAACAAACACACACACACACACACACACACACACACACACACAACACACACACACTTGGACCCTTGTATCTGAACCCCAGAACATCTACACAGTTTTCGTTCTCCCCAAACTCGTGTGTATACCCCTGCTCACCTCCACTGCCCACCACACAACAGCGGCTACAAGCACAGAAAAAATGGAAGCTTATTCTCGGTCCCTCATACACAAGCCATTAAAAACCAGTAAACACAACAATCCTTCTGACTTTCTCCAACCTTGACCTGGACCTCATCCAGCACTGTACCATCCTGGCCTCCGTCCCCTCCTGTTATCAGAGATTCCTCGTCCCCGAGTTACGGCACCATAACCGTCTCCAGCCCATATGAACTCGTACACACTGCTGCAACACCAGACGACCCATCCCATCTACAGCCAGTATCATAAATAGCATCGAGCTTATGGCTGCACTTCACTCAGTCCTGGATTACCAAAAGCAACCCTGGATTGTCTAGAACAGTCCTGGATTACTAGGCACAGTCCTGGATGGGTCACACTTCTTCGTGGAAGACATGTCTGAAGATAACAAGACTCGTCTCCTTTAAAGCGTCAATTTGTGAGTCACTTATTCCCGCCAACCATACCATACCATAGCAAACCATGACACACACACACACACACACACACACACACATATATATATATATATATATATATATATATATATATATATCATGAGCAATTGAGTCATTGTGATGAGAGGCACTACCCGTAAGAAGTGTGTCACCTGGGTGAATGCGTTGTCACATTTACGTGACGTCATACATGAACGTCAGCTGACTGTTGGCTGAGTTGAAGGCTTGGCTGCTGCGATACTGGACACGGTGGTTCTGCAACTATGGCCGAAGATTGATTTACACAGAAAATACACTGAAAGTTATGTAAACATACGACAGGAGTAGAGGCTGATGCGCGCGCGTGTGTGTGTGTGTGTGTGTACGCTTCCTCACACTGATACAGTTGACTTGCAGTAGATGACACAGACAAACAGATTGTGAACAATGAACACTGTCACTATTAGCGTTATGATCTTCTTACAAGGGTGTTTATATCTCTAATGACAGATAATTCACCAAAAATATCACGAATTACTATAAACTCCCCTTGTATGCTGCGTGTGGTAGCCTTGTATGCTGCGTGTGGTAGCCTTGTATGCTGCGTGTGGTAGCCTTGTATGCTGCGTGTGGTAGCCTTGTATGCTGCGTGTAGTAGCATTGTATGCTGCGTGTGGTAGCCTTGTATGCTGCGTGTGGTAGCCTTGTATGCTGCGTGTGGTAGCCTTGTATGCTGCGTGTGGTAGCCTTGTATGCTGCGTGTGGTAGCCTTGTATGCTGCGTGTGGTAGCATTGTATGCTGCGTGTGGTAGCCTTGTATGCTGCGTGTGGTAGCCTTGTATGCTGCGTGTGGTAGCATTGTATGCTGCGTGTGGTAGCCTTGTATGCTGCGTGTGGTAGCCTTGTATGCTGCGTGTGGTAGCCTTGTATGCTGCGTGTGGTAGCATTGTATGCTGCGTGTGGTAGCATTGTATGCTGCGTGTGGTAGCATTGTATGCTGCGTGTGGTAGCCTTGTATGCTGCGTGTGGTAGCCTTGTATGCTGCGTGTGGTAGCATTGTATGCTGCGTGTGGTAGCATTGTATGCTGCGTGTGGTAGCATTGTATGCTGCGTGTGGTAGCCTTGTATGCTGCGTGTGGTAGCCTTGTATGCTGCGTGTGGTAGCATTGTATGCTGCGTGTGGTAGCATTGTATGCTGCGTGTGGTAGCATTGTATGCTGCGTGTGGTAGCATTGTATGCTGCGTGTGGTAGCATTGTATGCTGCGTGTGGTAGCATTGTATGCTGCGTGTGGTAGCATTGTATGCTGCGTGTGGTAGCATTGTATGCTGCGTGTGGTAGCCTTTCAACTGTGCTGGTGTACATACAGTTGTTGCAATGCCTCTGACTGACCTGTTGAACATACAGTTACAGCGGTGCCTGAAACTGTACTGCAGTGAGCCTAAGTTATTGCAGTGTCTTTAATTACTTATAATGAACATTTAGTGTCTGCAATAACTTTAACTATATGTGTTGAACGTACAGTTACTGCACTACCTTTAACTGTACTTGTGCTGATCATACTGTCCAGTATGGACTCAGGATCTGGTTTTATTACAGCAATCATCACGGCCAAGCAATCTGTTCCACTGTCCGGCTAATCCTTCGTCTCAAGGTTCCTAAAGCAACAGGTAATCCATCATATACGCTGAGTCAGACAACGGCTCTCCACGACATATACACGAATTTGTTCTATCATCGGGGGTTTATATATATATGTATATATATATATATATATATATATATATATATATATATATATATATATATATATATATATATATATATATATCCCTGGGGATAGGGGAGAAAGAATACTTCCCACGTATTCCATGCGTGTCGTAGAAGGCGACTAAAAGGGGAGAGAGCGAGGGGCTGGAAATCCTCCCCTCTCGTCTTTAATTTTCCAAAAGAAGGAACAAAGAGGGGCGCAGTGAGGATTTACCTCAAAGGCTCAGTCCTCCGTTGTTAACACTACCCCAGTGTTGCGGGAAATGGCGAATAGTATGAAAAAAAAAAAAAAAAAAAAAAAAAAAATATATATATATATATATATATATATATATATATATATATATATATATATATATATATATATATATATATATATATATATACTAGTAAGAGGCTCCAAATATCATCGAGATCAGTCATAAAAATTAAGAGATCATACTTCTGAGAAGTGATTATTCTCCTGACATACATCCAAATACGTGGTATGGAGTGGCGTGCGGCGCTCGGTAATGTACCTAATTTGGTTATTACAAAGCCAGACGGTGACGCCTGTGAGGTAACATCTAGTTATCATGGACACTGAATGTGAGGTACGTCGCTGCCCAGGTTGTCACGGACACCACAGTACGTGAGGTGAACCATCGTGGGTGTGGCCTATGTCTCAGGGGACGTGACGCAACAGTGACTTTCCCCAGTGTGTTGACACCTGGACGGCTTCTCACTCCCATTCCTCCAGCCGCCCATCCATCTGGCCACTTGCTGATGTACTTAGCTCACACCGAATCTTTACTGCTGCAGCAGTGTTCCCTGCTCATGCCAAGCTCTTCATATGCACACTGGGCACTCCCTGGCACTCTGAGACCGTACACGAAGGGCTGGTACCAACAGCTGCTTCGTAATCCAGCGGTTGTGGGTACCGGAAGAATTTAAAGTCAGCCACCACCAGCGCCCGCGTCGTGCTGTGACGGTAACGGTCGATACCCAACACATGCGTCACTCGCTCGTCATCACCAACGTGGCGAGATGGTACTTGTGGCGTTATGATAAGCCGTACGTTCGGTCCAGCACTCACGCTAGGCGGGGAGTCAGTGATCACGCCTGGTCCAGCCCCACACCGCTAGGTAAGGAGGGGCCGTCATTACAGTAATCTGGAAAATTAAATACAGTTTGCGTCGCTCTATAAGAAAGTGGAGCCCCTTAAGAAGCGTCACTATCAACTATTGCGTGGGATCCATGTTACTGCTACATAAGCATAACTGAAAGACTGTGTCATGAAGAGTCACGAGTCAACCAACACCTCAGCCAGAGGGTTGCGTGCCAACCTCTCACCATTACCACGGCCGACGCCTCCGGCTCTGTAATTCAATATGAAGCCACACTGTCTTGCCGCCAGACCTCACTACTACGGACCAGCACGAAGATCTGAAACTGTTAACGGAGGCGACAGTGATGACACAGGGCACGGGAAACAGCAGGAGGAGCTGGAGATGATGAGATGAGACGGGGAGAGGGAAGGACGTGACGGGTGACAGACAGACGGGGACAGGAGACAGAAGGGGTGAAGCTTAATGTGAAGGAGCGATGGACGTCTGAAGAGAGAAGCTGGAGTGAGGAGGAAATAGACAGGACAAAGAAGGAATGGGAGAGCAAAGAAGCGTCCTTCTAACCTAGGCAACATGTCTTGACCCAGCAAGACACTCAAAGATAACCACTTGACTTGGATCGCCTCCCTCCCGCTCCGACACCCGCCCTCTGCACACTACCCGACCTTCTCTGCGTGACAGAAAAAAATTAGTTCTATTCCCAGTAGCGACCTTTACTACCAGCATGAAATTAATTGTTCGACAAAGGAAGAAATTCAGAGTTATAAGCTGTTATCATTTCCGTTTATGATGAACAATGAACATTACCGCTCGTCACATTTACTTGTGGTAACGGAGACATCAATTGCACATGACATGACCACTATGTGCATATGTTTTCATGATAAAGTTTACATAACGAGAGATGAGCTTACTGCCCTCATAAATCTTCATCATAAATCATGGCTACAGGAAGGTGAGACAGTGTGGCCGTGGACATACGTACGTGTGTGGTGGTGGTGAGGATGAGGCAGGAGTACTGTAACATCTTCCGTCACCACCACACATGAAGGCCTCTGGTACACACGTAGTGAGAGATAACAGTACTCCTGCCTCATTCTTAGTTTCCTTGTCGGTATCTATCTATCTATCTATATATATATATATATATATATATATATATATATATATATATATATATATATATATATATATATATATATATATAAAACGTTGGAATTTCCTGAATCCCGTTATGAGGTGGTGGTGGTGGAAAGAGGTGGGGGGAGGGGGGGCCTCAGACAGGTCGTGTGACGTCACCAGTCAGGTGGGTAGCGGAGGGTCTGCGGACAATACCAACTCCCTCCTCTCCCCTTCCCTCCCTCTTCTCTCACTGGCTAACTCTCCTCCCTATCTTTGTCCTCTTCACCTCTGCCTCCCTCCCTCCCTCCCTCCCGCCTCACACTGGCATGGAACATAGCTTAGCCCTTAGCCCAAGCCACACAGGCCAGCTATAGCATTACTCACATGCCACTCCCCACTCCTCACCCCCTTTCCCCCTCCTTCACTCACCTTTTTACCAATTTTCTTTTGTACTATCCTACCTCATCCCCTCCCTCCTTCCCAATCTTTTACCACCTTCCTCCCTCTCCCCTTCCTTTGTCTCACCAACAGACGTCCCTCCATCACATGTCTTTCTCTTTTAATTTCTTAGTTTTGTTCAAACTTACTGTGTCTATCTCCACTGGTGATTGTTTTGAACATCCCTTCACTTATCTCAGGTGAAACCTGGCAGGATAACACATGGCTTCACGACGCTCAAGGAAACACTTTACTTCATTGCTTAGTAATGCAGGTCATACGACCCTCTTCTGTCATCAGGAGGGAAAATGTTATTTCTTCACGTCTGATCGGCGAGAGTTCGTCGGTAGACCACATCCCACTAGGGAAAAACAGCGCAGCCACCTGAACTCACGTATATTAAACAAACCCCAAAACTTCTGACTTACCTATATATCCCTATATATACCTATATACCTATATACCTATATATATGGAGAAATAAAGCGAAACAGCCGTTAAATATAAAAAAGAATCAAATCAATAACTATGAAGCTACAGTGATTCAGTTATAATGAGGGTAACCTAACCTAACCTAACACCAGCGATACACAGAAGTGACCTCATCTCTAACACGACTTTCTTCCAAGTAACAACAAACCATCCTCACTACCAAGTCACCACAGCGGCCACCACCGTGCCCGTGCTGACATCCTCCGCCAACCGCCGCCCTCCTCGTCTTACCCTGAGCCTGACCGTCGCACGGCGGGTGTCGTCCTCCGCTCCCACAGCCCGCGCCATCACCGACCCCTGCCGGAGCCTCCGTCCTTGGCCAGCATCCTAATAACTGTGGCGCTCACCGCTTACTCCTCTCGAGCAGGCGGTGACGTCACGTGACTCACCGGAACCTACTCACGGAAACCGGAAGTCGCCTCATGTTGAGGGCAGCCGAAAGTCGTGCAGTTCTCCTGACGAGGTACGACGCGATGCTCGCCAGTCACGAGCCCAACTTTCTCTGCAGGCAACCTCGAGGTGAGGCAGCCAGGGCAAGGAGGAGAGGAGAGAGAGAGAGAGAGAGAGAGAGAGAGAGAGAGAGAGAGAGAGAGAGAGAGAGAGAGAGAGAGAGAGAGGGGGGGGGGCAGTGTTTCCCTCGGATGACATGACGTCCTCGACGGGACGACCATCCTATCCGCTGAATACCCCCCCCCCCCCCCCCGGCCACCGTTATTCCCCAGCACGACCCTTGGGTAAGGCAGGGGTGATCACTGCCATAGCCAGGTGGGAGGGGAGGTGCAGCGGGGGATATCCTCACCACGCCACAACCACTCCGTCTCCCGTTACTTGTGGGAGGAAGGACAAGGAGGCATCAGTTATGAGCAAGCATCTACACGTGCTGAGCCGAGCTACCAGAGACCTGAGACGTAGCCACAGGAGGGAAAGGGGCTGCCAACATAGCCTCCCTCCCAGGGTGGTGCCAGACTTTAGGATTAGCGAAGAAGGCTCCATCATTATTACACTATACACGTACCGTCACACTGGTGAGGTGCAGCTGATGGCGAGATAATAGAGGAAATATCAGATAACTTTTCTCATGAGCAACGTGGGTATCAGACCTGGTCCCGGAACCACCTCAAGATGGTGACTTCACTGTCCGAGACCTATTGCTTCAGATCCTTCACCTGGTTCCAGCACCACTGGGGCAATGACGTCATCCCCACCACTACCTGCTCCCGCCACCAGTGAGGCTGGCCAGTTAACATTAGCTACCTCAAGGACGACCTGAACCGTTGTCTTGTTTCAACAGTTGACGTAAGACGGTCTTGGTCTTGGTGTGTGTGTGTGTGTGTGCAAGATCATCAAGCCTTCGTTACAGGAGTATGTGTTGCTAACCTAGTGGTCTCTCGCTCTCCCTTACCTACTCAGGACGACCGTAACTAAGATCTTTATCAGGCGAAAGAAATCGAGCGATACCTGCAAATCACTGGCTCTTCGTCTGACTGACTTGTAAGATGATCATAACGCAGCTGGGAATAATCTTAGTATATAAAGGAAGGGCAGACCCCATGATGAAGGTCCACTGTTGTGTGAGGGCCTCACAATTATTGTTGTTGGTAGTGATGACAGTGTTGGCCGCTGTTGCTGCTTGTGTTGATGATGCCACCAATGACAGCAGCTCTAGTGTGTTGGCATTGGTTCCTGTGCTGGTGATACTACTGCTCCTGACGCTGCCACTGTGTTGTTGTTGCCTCCTCCAGAAGGTGGTGGTGTTATGTCTGTTCCTCGTGTTGCTCTTACTGTTGATGACACAACCACGACCTGTACTCTCACTGCTGATACTGCTGGTAGCACTGCTGCTGTTGTTCCTATCCCCACCTTCATCATAAGGACCCCGGCAGCACTGCAATCTCATTACCGTACCCCACCCTCTCTCTCTCTCTCTCTCTCTCTCTCTCTCTCTCTCTCTCTCTCTCTCTCTCTCTCTCTCTCTCTCTCTCGTTAAATCCTGATTTTTTTCGCCGGTCTTCGAAATCCTACAGGGATCTCACAGTCCTCCACGTTCCCTTTGGAAATGAATCCATGCGAGTGAGCTCTGACCGGTCCCTCAGATGCAACAGGCCTCTCAGAGGTAATTCTAGGGTCCTGCAATGTTACAGGTTTCTGATGGTCCGCCCCTGCTCTTCAGATGCCATATATGCCTCTGATGGGTCATGCTGGTGCTTCATATCTTATAAAGGCTTTTATAGATCATTTCCAAGTGCTTACAACTGTCGCCTTCACAATTATCACCTCTCAGGACCTTACTAAATTTCTCCAATGTTCACGATTTCCTCTTTGCTGTTCATCGAGGTACATCAGCTACGGAAACCCTATCTATATAGTTACAGACCAGAAGTGTACCGCCCGAGGAGGTACACTGATCAGGGGGTAACAGGGCGTGTCGTGGCCTCGCTCTGCCATATAGGGCGTGGGCGCCACCTACGGTCTGCCCCACACTGGGCGGGTAGTGGCTCCTCTCCTCCAGGAACTGTTAGCAGCCCACAGGTAACGCGCCCTAACCAGGAGTCCACCACACACTCGCTGGTACACTACAATGCCTTGTTATAACAAACTGGGATCATTCATGACGGATGCCACTTCATCGGTTAACTGCAATTTCCACAGATAAGAACACCATCGATTGATAAAATATATCTATGAACGCTGGAGTGAAGTCGAATATCTACGCGGGTTCCTGACGGTAGGTACGATGGCTGCGTATACACTTGTATACTTGAATATTTGTGTTCATTTTACCCTTCGCCGAATCGTCCTTTAGTCTGGGGTAAACAAACATGCTCAGTACCACTAACGAGACATTCTTGAGTCGGAATTATAACGGTAAGGACATTCCGGATTCTCACTTACACTGAGAATTTTGAATCAAGAAACTGTGAGGGAGACGTCGACACATTGTTTCCTCATTACTTGAAATACAACAATTTTGCTTTAAGGAAAAGAGGTTAACTGAAGCATTGGTACAGGACAAAATATCCAATTGAGACAGCTTCTAACCCCGGTGCAGGGGCTTGGAACCATTGTTGCTGCAGTTAATCATAAAACGACCGACCATCTGCTGACTTTTCAAAGAAACATATTCTCTTTGTGGTCTATGCATCACACACAAGCGTACAGTTCATGCATTAAACACAAACGTACAAACACACTAATTTGCTTCTCACTTCACTGCATTTGTTTACATTTTAATCTCTAAAGTTTACATTCATGACAGCACCAGATTTACATGTTCTATACTGGCAAAGTTATCCACCAAGTGTACCTACATCTAACAGCTTATGGTGGCTTGCATCACACACAGGCATTTACCATCACGTGATCCGTGTGTACCCCACATCCTGACAGAACCCTAAAATATGCTACAAATGTACCATATGTAAATGTACCAAAAGTACCGCAGACGAGCATGACGTACGTACATCCTGCTGTACATAAACCATAGTTGTAGTGCTGATGTGAGACCTGAACATAAGTACTAATGATCTGTTTCTTCCCCAGGTGAGTGCTGTCTACCTGCCTCCACATGCCCACTCCTCTGATGGGCGTGGCTGGTGACGGGTGTGGCTGATGGGCCGTCTCTTCAAGGTATTTCGAGCTGTTGGTATGTGATCAGAACCTGCGTATCTCTCGATCCATAAAACTGTGATCGTAGCACACCTGTTATGGAGGATACACAAGCACCTGTGTTC
Organism: Panulirus ornatus; assembly: GCF_036320965.1. Classification (NCBI taxonomy): domain Eukaryota; kingdom Metazoa; phylum Arthropoda; class Malacostraca; order Decapoda; family Palinuridae; genus Panulirus; species Panulirus ornatus. The sequence goes on along the minus strand of NC_092289.1, from coordinate 24,124,856 downwards.
TAATGGGACCAGGAGGCAAATCGGATAATAGAAGGAGACGCCAAGATCCTGGCGGTTTGGTGAAGGGAGGGTACGAATGGTAATCCAGCACTTGCTCGGGTTCCCACGTCCAGTTACTCTGTTCTTAGAAATCATTGTCTTCTTGGATCATTCACCTCAAGCTCCGGCTAACTTACGCCTATCCCGCGACTAGTGAATGCGATCCTACGCCTGGTTACTCCGATCTCAGGCCTAGTTACTCCGAAGTCAAGCCTAGTTACTCCTAATCCAGGCCTAGTTACTCCTATCTCAGGCTTAATTACTCTGATCAAAGGACTAGTTACCCTAAACATATTTCCTAGATCTCGTTACATAATCATTTCCTCGTCCCACACACTCTCCTCTTGCCATCATTCTCTCACTCTTCCTCCAGTGATCGTCTCCTTGATCTTCTCTACTTCCTTGTTCCTCTTCTCACGCCTCTCTTCTGGTTTACTATCCTTGACTGTGATTTGTTTCCGCAAGAGCGGCGACTTTATCGTGCACTCCTACCCATCCTGTGAGAGGCGGCGCCAAAGAAGATAAAGAGCGCACAAGAGGTCCAGCGACTTCACCTCAATGATCGAAGTACATTAAAAGTACCAATGTGAGAAAAGTGTTGATAAGGACTGGGTAGTAACGAATGAATCATTCAGTACTTTATATGGCAAGTAAACTATCTACAAATACTGAACAATAATGGCTGGATTTGTATCGATACATAACAAGTGAATTGTTTTAGTGTCCATCTATAGTGGTGGGTGGTGGAGGGGAGCCTTGTGCTTTACTATCTTGTCTCCATCTATACAGATCAGGTATTCAAGATACCATTAGTCGTTCAGCAAATAATCTCGTACACCATCAGAGCCTTTGTTATCTTTCTTTCCCAAGCGCTCACATGGACTCCCGTCCCTCTGGTCATCCCACCTCGCGCCTGACGGAGCCGGGAGGCGCCTGGGGACTGAGTCATCGAGGGCAACAGCTGGGCGGGGATCACTCCTCCCTCAGGCGAAGGACAAAGACCAACGTGGAAAGTAAGTGTGAGGAATGCCAACGGAAGAGCGCTTGAGCAGAGGGAGGGGTGGCGGAAAGTAACGCTGAAAAGTGTGAAGAGGTAGATAAAGGGAAGTTTAACAAGCATGAGAAACGTTCCGGAATGCTGAGTTATTCAAGGGTCGATAAGAAATGGGAAGACGACGGGTAGAGGGATGCCAGCAACGGAGAGTTTACATACGTGATGAAACAAGAATGTGGGGGGGACGTAACAGCAGCTACGATGACTAACGTAAAGTAGTTCCTGACAAACAAGGAACAAAGGGGACGCACAGAGACGATAAGGTGGACCACGATATTGAAAGTAGTTTAGGAAACAGAAGGCGAGTGCTGAGGAGTATGGAGGAATGTCGGGAGTACAGATTTGTAGAAAAGGGTGGATGGAAGCCAGAAAGAGCTCAGAGAAGTGAAGGAGGCACTGAGAGATGTAAAATATCAAATGGCGAAGATGTGGCAAGTCAAAGTGGCGCTATGACGTGGGTGGGTTAGAAAGGATGCTGAGAAAACACGATAACGAGAGTGAAAGGCCTAGTGAGGGTCCAGCGTGGAGTGCTGGTGGGGGAGGTGAGGGCCCAGTGTGGAGGGCTGATTTGGAAGGTGAGGGTCCAGCGTGGAGGGCTGGTGTGGACGTGAGGGCGCAGCGTGGAGGGCTGGTGTGGACGTGAGGGCCCAGCGTGGAAGGCTGGTGTGGACGTGAGGGCCCAGCGTGGAAGGCTGGTGTGGACGTGAGGGCCCAGCGTGGAAGGCTGGTGTGGACGTGAGGGCCCAGCGTGGAAGGCTGGTGTGGACGTGAGGGCCCAGCGTGGAGGGCTGGTGTGGACGTGAGGGCCCAGCGTGGAAGGCTGGTGTGGACGTGAGGGCCCAGCGTGGAAGGCTGGTGTGGACGTGAGGGCCCAGCGTGGAAGGCTGGTGTGGACGTGAGGGCCCAGCGTGGAAGGCTGGTGTGGACGTGAGGGCCCAGCGTGGAAGGCTGGTGTGGACGTGAGGGCCCCAGCAAAACGCTACCAGTGAAAGTTGTCTTCGGTTGAACTATGTGATGACCCCTTCCCCTCCCCGGCCTTCCAGCGACCCTGGCTGGGCCACCGACCGTCACCCTCAGGAGCACCATCCACGGCCCCATACAGGCCAGAGATCATGCCAGGGTCATCTAGCATGAAGGACACTCATCATCCTCTTCCATTCATGAACATCCAAGGCCCCCTGCACACTGGAGGATCAGAAATCACTACAAGGTCTTCTAAGGATTGGGACACTTACCGTTACCCTTAAGGGAACCTAAAGCTCCCTGAACACAGAAGGATCAGACGTCATCACCTTCTGGGGCCTCCTACATACAAGGCCTAATACTCCAGCAGATAGGAACAAATGACATTGATAACTAGCCTGAGGGACTGGAATTATGCTTTAACATGTTCAGGAAAAGTAGAGAATGAGGATCATTGCTTCACCTGACACAGGCACCCAGACACACCCAAGAGTTGTTCCGGTTTATGGCTGATGAAATTCAATTTGAATAAGTTCAAACTAATGAAGATGGGACATCTGAAAGAAGACTTCGGCGCGGCTGTCATGCAGTAGTAAATTAAGTTGAAAAATCTGTATGTTTCCAGGATTGTACATCAGGATAACTGTTAAGGAGGTCAACTGCCTGTTGGCAAATAGTAGGATCGCACTAACTGCTTGGATAAGACAACATTCGGTAACTATTTACATGTGTAAGACGAAAATTGGATTATGCTTCTCAAGTCTGGTCAGCGAACCTGAGGAGGTAGAAAGATGTAAATGAGAAGGTAGAGAGAAGAGCAACTAAGATTGTAACTAAAATGAGATCCGTTACACACACACACACACACACACACACACACACACACACACACACCTCAACTTTCCATCCCCTCCACCTCACCTTGAACATCCTGGAAGCAGTCTGTCCTTGGTCCCGCCCCCTGTGATAGAACCCAAATTATAATACCGTCTTTGTCTGGTGTGAAAATTCACAAAAACCTTCCCAGAGACACTGCACCCAAGACAGCCATTGTTGCCTGACGTCATTCGTCCCTTTACGTCACAAGGGTAAACAAATCTTCCTGTTTGCTGTGTAAAAGATGACAATTCCTAATCGGTGACCAAATTTTGAAGTCAGAAAAGAGTAGGGGGGTACAGTAACGTTATACTTAGCCATCTATTGTCTCTCTTCTCAGTGTGGTGTACGACGGTTGCAGAGGGACGAGCGGAAGGCTCCTGTTACCTCATTTGTTTCTAGGTCTAATATTTACAATTATCCACACTACCTTGCGCACGTCGTCTTGATGGCCGGTACAGTGTTACATGTACTGAACATATCAAGACTTCTAATACACTAGACGTAAGATTAACAGTGGCACTGATAACACGAGCAAACATTTCAAACATTTTAAGTCATTTCGAAAATAACTAATGATAATGTGCACAGCGGTTTTTACCTAAATGTTATTTATCAATAAATGGATCGACGACTGATTGCTACAAACTTTCTGAGATTATGATCTATATGCGAGCGTGTGTCCACGCACGAGTGCCTCCATTAGTGCACGGACGTGCGACTATGACTGCAGGCGGAGTTGGTGGTGGACGCACCAGCTGGTGTCCGTGTGTATGTACGTGAGCTTGTGTGCTGAGAATCGGAGGGGTGGGTTAGGAACCTTATCGCTCCACACTCCTTGTGGCTTCAGCTTGCTGCTGGCTGGACAGAGGGAACAACTGCAAAAACCAGATCTTTCTCTGAGAGACGTGTGTGTGTGTGTGTGTGTGTGTGTGTGTGTGTGTGTGTGCGTGTGTAGTGTGTGTGCGTGTGTAAGTGCGTGTGTATCCGACCGTGTACATATCTATGACTGTTCTTGGACGCATGATGTCCCTCATACATGAACGTGAGAGAGCAAGTAAGATGCTGGGAAATAAAACCCTAGAGAATGACACGTCCAGTACTGAAGGTGTAGCTCACAGCTCAGTAACCCAGGATATACAAGTTAACACCCCCTACACCCCATGCTCCTCCCCCATTACCACCCCACACCCTGGCCTTTCCCTTCCCCCACCATTCCCCACAATCTCTCACTTGTCCTCTTTCCTCCAACCTTTTCCTTACCTCTCTCCCCTTGGCCTCTCCCTTCCCACTACCCCCTCTCCCCTTACTTACCTGTCATACCTCATAACCCCCTCCCCTCCCCCTTCCTGCAACCGTTGCCCTCCAGAAACTACGAAATTCTGGAGCCAAATTATCTGAAATCAAATAATTTCAGAACCACGCAATCCTAAAACCACCTGATTCTAGGTGCGTGCAATATTGGCCTGCATAATTCTGATACCATCTAATTCTGGATCCACGCAGCTGTGCAACTCCACCAACCACACAACTCTGCACCAGCTCAGACCTGGATAGACAAAGGCTGCACCAGCTTAAACTTGGAAAGAGGCAGTTCTGCAGCCGCACAGACATTCATTATACACCATCCTGAACCAGTGCCACGTTTCTCGTCGCTGTAAATGTATGTGCCTGATCTATATCATTCCTGGACTGTATGTTACTGGAACCACAGAACTGAACCCGTGGAGCCTGCAAGTTCCTCACACCCTCCCTGGGAGAGTGAGAGAGTTCCAGGCTTCAAAGGTCCAGCATGGTTACCATGCCGGGCAGGTAACCCCTCTGTCTGGCGTAGCGTCAAGATCGTGTGTTGTGTTTTGTGGTCGGTGGGCACCCCCGGGACCATGAAGCCTCGGGGTCCTGCTGGAGCCTCAGGGTGGTGAAGCCTCGTGCTCCTGGAGGTGGCCGCCTCGCCGGGCGGGTGACGTGAAGTCCACATGTGGGTCAACGCTACAATATACGCCCCTGTGACCCGTTAGCCTCCTCCTTCCTGCCCAACCCGTTCCTCAAGTCTCCGCCCTCGACCTTAACTACAGCTAAAATTCTCAACATCTTCAACATGTTTGCTGATATGAAACAGCTCAACAGCCTTTCCTCTGTCAACAGAAGCTAACTCATTAAGCTACTGACAACTGAAGCTAAACCATCAGTAGCCCTCGTTTGAAAACGGAAGCTTAATCACCACTAATCATCCAATGTTCAACAGAAGCTATACCATCACTAAACCACCGCTGAAAACAGAGGGTAAACCATCATTAGACCACCACTGACAACAGAAGCTACGCCCCTCACTAACACCTTACTATCAACCTACTGAAACAGATCAATCAAGTTTCTATCAAAACCTTGGTTATCCATCGTCACTCTGCTTACTGTGGACCCGTCTCGCCACCTGCACTCTTATCTCTGCGTCTCAACTCTTAGTCACTTGTATCATGGCATAATACTTCGGCGAATCACACTGTCAAATCAGTAATTCCACTGTGCTCGGCTCTCAAGTATCTCTATCTTTTACAGATCTGTCCTCTAAATATCACTACCTTCAGACTATGACCTCCATATATATTATCACATGACGTATGTAGTGGCATGATATGGGTAATGGTTGTATATAATGTATGGATATGGTTGGTTGTTGTATGTAGTGGCATGATATGGGTAATGGTTGTATATAATGTATGGATATGGTTGGTTGTTGTATGTAGTGGTATGGTGTGGTGGATCATGGCAGGTTACACTATGTTCCACAGAAGTGAGCCAGTGAGGAATGTGTTGCCAGGTACTAAACGTGCCACAGGTGAGCATCTGACCTTGCCACTCACCACCTTGAACACCACTGCAAGCCACCTCCTCTCCCAGATTCACATTAAAGTCCATGTCGATGAATTGCGTCATAGTTCCTTTACTTGCGTTACTTGTGTTACATCTGCTTAGCACTTAAAACTTATGGTAAGTTACTTGTGTTGCAATTTTTACCACTCGTAACGAACCAACGTACATGTCTAGCATTCCTCGACATAATGCTTCCTACGTCTAACTGTCTTGCCTTCAAGAGTGCCTGCGGCAGTAAGTTCTGTTATGAAGGCACAAAACATCAACCGCACATAACTACTACCGTCTTCAACTCGCCAATCTGTCGTCCACCTAGCACACAGGCCAGATGAGTGTTGTCCGCACCACTGTTACAGGTCCAACCTGGATATCTCCTTGCAGTACCTGTTAGTTGGTACAGAACGACAGCATTAAGCATCTGTCTCTGGCATGTGGTCAACACCCGCGCAATTCGTATGTATTTTCACGTTTGATATTAACACTTCAGGTAGAGAGCTGGATTCTTAACGTTCAGTGAAACAAAGCAGCGTCCCTTCCTGAGTGGATACAGCAGAGTCGCTCTGCTCCATGCAACGAGACTCGTATCCTTTTATATACGTTTCACACTTTGTATCATATACTTCAACTAGTCGCTGACTGAAAGCGGAGGGGAAGCATAGCCTAGCCATACAGAAGAAAATAAACAGATAAATGAAAGTACACTCAGTTGTCTGACGTTATATTGTGAGTGTTGTGTATGGTTTGTACACAATAACCGACCTACTTATTTAACGACTGTTGGGGTTTCCCACAGCCCACAACAAGTTCATGACCACAACATATGTGCACAGCGGACGACGTCATATGACCCTCGGTGAACAACATCGGATACTCAGAGGAAACGTGTAATCAATATACTTAAGTACAATAATAAAGAAGAAAAACATACGAAATAAATTCATGATATATACAGTATAGGTACAAGAAATACAAACTGCAATATTAAAGAACTTCAACTGTACTGCAAATTCTAAATCATTTTCGCTGTATAATGTTCAGAACATAATACAGCCAAACCGTCTCAATACTAGTCACTACATCGTCTCTGATGGTCAACGTAGTTCCGCCACTCTCAGTGCTAAGGGATGAGTGTTGGTGTTGGTGATGTTAGATCCGCCAGGTCTCGGCCTAGCAGGAGGCACTGCTGAGAACCGGTTGTCACGGTACTTTCGCAATGCAGGGAACACGTGGATCCTTCCACGAACAACAGACGGACTTCGCGTGTGTACAAGCGTCCCATCCCAGAACCAAGAGCAACGGAGGGGGTGTGGCAAAAGCTGAATGGCTGTGGTAGTGACTGTGACGGAAACGAAGCTAAGTGGTGAGGTTAGTGGTGGTAGTGGAGGCACTGGTGAGACTGGTGAGAGTAGTGATGGCTGTTGCGGAGATGGTGATGGCAGTGATGGCTTTGGCGAGGTTGGTGGTGGTAGTTGTGGCAAGGCTGGTGATGGTGGTGGAGGTATGCAGAGCAGAAGGTAAGTGGGTCCGACCAGCCACACCAGCCTGTGACAGCCTCCACATCACGGTTGGTGTGACTGTGGTATCTGATAAAGTAAGCTGCCGACGAATCTAGGGCATATTTCTGAGGAATAAAGGAAGTTATTTATAGCTGTATCATCGCGTGAAGCTTGAAGAGTTGGGCAAAGTTTATTCGGAATGACCTGGAAAGGCAAGGTGTTGTTCTGGCGGTGTGTACAGCGGGTTGTAACAGGGAGAGGGGACTGTGGTCGGAGGAGGAGGTGAGTTAATGGGTTAGTAGGGTGAAGGGAAATGTATTAAGTTTGCAACAAGAAGGCTGAGAACGTTCTAACAACCAGAGCTTGACGAGGCCTCCGTGTTTAAGTAGGTCTGAGGCCGGAACCTTGCGTATGTTATCTAATTCCCTATCATGTCGTCCTCTCAGCCTGCTGACCTCCCTTTTCCATAATCAGCTGACCTCTTCTCCTGAACCAACTTACCAGTGACGAAGTAGGTCACTTCCCTCCCTCAGAATTTTACGCGATCACCACAACTGTCGTCTCCTCCCCTAAAACTCACCTCTACCACATCCTCCCCCTCCCTCGCCTACAGCACAGTATCTCCTCCTTAACCCCACTTCATCCCACAAGTGTATCTTGTGTCTTCCTCCATAATCTTTAGTCCTGTATCTCATACAAGAAAACTAAGAATATGACCAAAACGTCATGCTGCCATAATCACCAGCCAAGCCACCGCACACGTCTGGGGCGAAGCTAATTCACGTAGTGGCTGTTGTGAGGTTTTCCTGCAGTTTGTACACGCTCCCGATTTAACAAGACAAGGGAGTTATGCTTACAATTTTCTGAATTTGGTCTAGAATTTTCGCGACGTCATTTACAAGTCCTAACCTAGTTCAAGACACTATGATGTCGCTCATACTTAGAATGTTAAAGTTTTATATTATTATATACGTCCATAGTGTAAGCACATAACAAAGCACTCTGTAGTTACCACATCGAGCGACTGATGATGGAGACGCCCCACACCCGTGGGTCATAAGGTCAACATGCAAGCAGGGTCCGGGGCTGAGAGTAGTGCAGTACGAACCAAGTGACTGCATAAGAACGGAGGTGGCGAAAGATGCGGCGACTCATCTCATGGTGACGGTTTAAAGTGTCACATTACCGTAGTCTGATGTGACGAGGTTAGCCATGAGGAAACCTATATGTGATACAAAGCAACAACGCGTTGGGTAAAGTGGAATCCATTTGTAAGAGAACTGCGGCAGGGTATTCACAGGGAGAAAACGCATCTTCCCAGAGCTCGACGCTGAGCCTGCACACCCCTGCCCCTAAAAGACAGCGAGTTGCTAAAGAGAAGCAGGTTCTAGAAAAGCAGCCATGCCAACAAAGGACATTCTGAAGGACCAGAATCCATAGGGAGGAGCAAAACAAACCACTAGAAGCCCGTAAGGCAAGGGCTAGGCACCTTGAAGACCCGTTAGGCAAGAGCCGGGCACCTGAGAACCACGTAAGGTAAGGGCCCCTGAGATTTAGTGAGGCAAGGGCTACGTGCCTGGAGCACTCTGAAGACGTAGCGCCTCATGAGTAGAGCTCATAGCGTACGCACAGGAGACACGCTCGCGATGAGAAATTAAGTCTCTCCTGCCATGGCAACGTATTCATGTGGACCTGGGGAAGCTCAGCACCCTGCACAGGGTGACTGGGAATGTATTCCTAGACTTGGAATTCTGAACTCCCAAATCCGTATAGTGACCACCATGTGCTGTGTTGACAGTCGCGAGTGCGTAACACTACCTAGCAGGTTCAACTCTTACTGGAAGAAGATAATATGTTAGAACTTTAGACGGAATAGCAAGATGTAAAGCAGAATAAGCAGAGCTGTAAAGCCTTATAAACGTGTTCTTTACAGTGTTTGCATCATTCTTATTCCAGAGACCATAAACAAGCCAACCTCACTCTCCGAAACTGGTAAGTGCTGGCTGGTGGGACTAGTTACACAGGCAGACGTTAGTTCACTGATCTCTGGTGGAGCCACGATCCACCGGGCCCACACCGCCCACATCCTTCCACCGTTACCCCTTCATAAAACTGCTTCAGTAAATACCGTTTCATACTTCTGTTTCAGCTGATACTTACCGTGTGTGTCAGTATGTACTGTTGTGATGTTGCCATAAACTTCCCAAGTTTTAAATTCAAAAGAAAACAAGTTTCATTAAGAATTTTATGACATATTTAGAGAGTATACATGAAAATTGCAAATATCGACGTGATTCCCACACTTATGATACCAAACATTTTCAACAGATCTTTTCATCTGTACACACACTCACACACACACACACACACACACACACACACACACACACACACACGGGAATGTGTGTTGTGATAACATGACATCTTTATTCAAGTGTTCCACCCACCGGCTAGTCAGCTGTGAGATCACTCCTGCCTGAATTCCTCCCTCATGTTTGTGGCTCCTCAAACCTCCCCCCCCCCCCATCCACACTAAAGCTTCCAAACATCTCTCCCACCTTCCTGCTACTGGCTCCTCAATCTCTGCCTCCCTCGTGCTGGTGATTACTTTCATCTCTTCCTCCCTCATGTTCATGACCTCTCTCTCTCTCTCTCTCTCTCTCTCTCTCTCTCTCTCTCTCTCTCTCTCTCTCTCTCTCTCTCTCTCTCTCTCTCATCGTCCGTTGCAACAGCCTCCCTCGCCTTATACGTCCTCCCAGTGCACACCTTCCCCTCCCCCCGCAAAAATACGCATGGTGGACTACACTCCTCCTCATCCAAACCCGTCGCCCATCCTCCCCCTGGAGTGAGGTGGGGACCAGGCTGGCCTGTGGTCCAGGTACTGTTATGCCTTCAAGTTCCGTCCCCCTCCCCCCTCCCGACCCGCGCGCTCTTGTGGTCGGTGGTCTGGTTCCTCCCCAACACCTCCCCGTACATCCTCTGATTACTCCCCAACACCACGTACATCCTCTGATTACTCCCTAACACCACGTACATCCTCTGATTACTCCTCAACACCTCCCCGTACATCCTTTGATTACTCCTGAACACTTCCCCGTACATCCTCTGATTACTCCCAACACCTTCACGTACATCCTCTGATTACTCCTCAACACCCCCAAACATCCTCCTGCACACACCAGAACACTTTCCCACAGCCTTCGTCCAGATCCTCCCTATCTTCCTGTGAATACCATTCCCTCTACTCTTGACGCACCAGGAACACCCTAGCCCTGACACTCATTATACCGAAAATATCATTATACTGGCTCACACTACCAATATACACCGGCCATCCCTCCAACAGCAGTAGGCAGTGTTCTGAACACTGTCCATACGAACATCGACTGTACACTGCACATCGAGGAGCAAGCCACATCGACCACCCACTCATTCCTCACCTCACTCTCTGAGCAAGCCAAGTAGCCAGCCAGTCCTCACCCCCCACGTTCCGTGCCTTGCACGACTAGCCCTTAACATCTAACTACATTTTCAGTCCCTCTACATGCACACGAACACACTCTCCATACGCAACCCACCCTCCACACGCACTACGCGCAATAGAAACGCCATCCTCGCTCCAAACACGTTCCCAGCGAGAGCCGCTGTTAGTATCTGGCCTGTGAGACGTTCATGTCTTTAATACATTATCTAAAACCGAGAGCATCCATGATGGTCGCCAGTGAGGGTCTCTCATCGTTACGTAGCTAGGGACTGGAATGTGACAGTTTCCTCCACCGTCTGGGTGCACCATGTGTGGCGGGGTGGGAGGACGTGCGGGTGACCTCCGGCAGGCGTGACCCTGACACAGTTCCGGTTAGCCAGGTGAACAAACCTTTCCGGTCCCTTATAACTAGCGCCCTAGACACCCCCCCCCCCCTCTCTCTCTCTCTCTCTCTCTCTCTCTCTCTCTCTCTCTCTCTCTCTCTCTCTCTCTCCAACCAGGACACGGGCTGCTGACCTGACTCCACCAGTGCAGATATACGCACAGACAAAATCAAACACTAAGACCACGTGGACTCCCTTCCCAACCCCATCTGGTCTCTATTGTATCATGCGAAAGCAACTAGAGGTGAAGAGAAGAGCATCAATGGTTTGCTATGACGCCTGTTCCCCGCCAGAACACATATACAAGAATATTTTTACGGTAACAAACTCAGAGATTATGAAGCCAATCTTCGTTGCCGCTATTAGATTCACCATGGCTCCGTCCGACACTGGCCCTTGTGACGACCAGTTCTCTGATGGAGAAAAAGCCATCACTTGAACCAGAGAGAGACACAATAACCTGCTGACACAATACAACACGCAGCGAGGGGGTCAACGTCTGGTGGTGAGGCTCCGGGGCTGGATGTGAGGACGCACGATAAGCCCATTTGAACTGAAGTAAGCAGCAGTAAAGTGTGCCTTGCTGCGCCTTGTACTCCAAGGTCCTCAAATGATATCAGAAATTCAGCAGAGTCGGGATTTGAAATGAATACAGGACGACCCTTCCGTGCTTCAGACATATACAATTGGTAGAGCTTCATAGCTGGTATCTGCTACTGCCTGCTCAGGAACGACAAGCACTTGAATATTCATTAAACTTTGTACAAATTTCACTGCTCCGTGACTGTGTGTACGTGTGTGTGTTTTGGTGGGTGGGTGGGTGTGTGTGTGCGAGCGTCTATGTGTACCTAACTTAAAAAATAGATTCCTAATTAATTTCGCCATTTCAGGACCTTATCAGCTGCTACCAAGATAGATTTTAATATTGGCAGCGATGACAGTGATAAGGGGTATGTTTGTCTCTCGTTCACCTGAGTCCCTCGGTGAGGGAGCGAGTGCCTCACTCTGCTCACCCCCGCCAGACTAGTTCCTCAGTGAGGACAGAGTTAGTGCTTCAGCTAACTTCTCGTGTCCTTCACCTGACCTGTCCCACTGAGTCTCTAAGTGAAGGTATGAGTGGGCTGCCTCAACGGACTCATTAACTCCTGTACCCATCTACATTCACTGCCCTCGGCCACTCCATCAATCTGTACACACACCGATACACACTTCCTCCCAACTGACAATCACACATATAGGTTCATAAGGACACGATGACCTTCCTCAGATAAAAACTTAATGATGCGCTCGTTCACCCACGATCACTCATTTACTAGAGCGCTCACTCACCCGCACTCTCTCACATCCGCACTCCCCTCAAATGTACCCTTCCTCAACCTCACTCTTGATTAAATGCACGTAATCAACCGCACACACATCTCAGTACACGCTCAATTTAGCGCACTCCGTTAACCACATACTCCTCTACATTCACCGAACTACCATATCCATCAACCCTCAATCCTAAGAAATCCTATTCAAACACGGTACGTATTTCTACCACACACACACACACACACACACACACACACACACACACACAACACCCCATCACTCGCTTATCCCATTCACTCACAACCAGTCGCTCATCCACCCACTAACTCTGCCTCCCACTCATCCCTAGTCAGCCACTTCATCCTTTTCATCCACTCTACCCCCTCCCCTCTCCCCTCCCCTCCCCTCCCCTAACACAAACACACAAGGTTAAGAGACAGGAATAAAACTTTCTCCTGGGAACATACAAACAGTGATCACACAGCCGTGGCCAGGTCATCCAGAGGGCATAGTGACCTACTACATGTACCTGACAAGTCTTCAGTTCCATTTCTAAATTATCCGAGTTTGTGCTGAGTCACTCCACACCACCACCACCACCACCAGGTTCTTGTATTCAGTTCATCGTTCAGAGTGAAGTGTTCACAGGCCAGCGTTTCCGCTGGTGGGAGTGTGAGGGAGGGTGTGGGTGCAGCTAAGGCGAGAGAAAAGTCGTTGAGAAGAGATCTGTGAAGAATGAACGGGGTGGAGGAGACAGGCGGAGACGAAGGATGCTCACAGGTAAGCTCGGGCAGGTTATTTCCGACGAAAATTTTAATGGCAACGTCACCAAGGTACAAACAGACACGGTGCAACCAGAGGCTTCCCCCTGCCTGGCGACCTCCCATGGGGAACCCTTCGCCTGGCCTCTTAGAGAAATCGGTGACCCTACGTTGTGTCATCACCGACTGCCAGAAACATTCAACACCTCCACAATGAAACGGAAATACTCCCAACATAGTCCTCCCTCCTTACCTACGGAAATGGGTATTCTGGCGATGCTGGGGGCATGCAGAGCTCTCCCATCACCACCGTGGGGTATGTGTGGGATGGTCTCACTGTTCACGGGTAACTCAGGGTTCATGTCTCTTGGGTAACTCAGATCTCGTCAGGTATTATGTCGGGGGTAACTCGTGGCTCTTCAGTATTCACTATCTCCTGTGTTAGTGGTATCTTAGGTATGGCCGTATTAAAAATTCCTCCAGTATATAAGTTGGAGGCTGAGGTGCACTGTTCTCGCTGCCTCAGGTACCAGGACCAAGTGGGTGACAATACTGATCCGTCGAGACGGGCGTTAAGTGCGAGACGTGAGGAGGTGTGGGTGCTGAGTGTACGGAGATGACGAACAGCACACACAAGAACCTCCTCTGTCTTGAGGCGCCACGGGGTCATGGAGCCCAAGAAATAGTAACGTTTAAATCAAACATTCAAACAAGATTAATACTTTGTACGGTAAATTCCAGCCGATAATACAAGGAATCCTTCACATATTTACTTGAAGGTGAGGTTATCAACAGCTTGAAGTAAAGGACTTGCACAGGAGCAGTTTGCTGAGGGACGCAAGGATGAAATAAAAGGGCACGAGTATTCTGAGACGTCCATGTTAAAACTCGACACAAGGAACGTAGCGAGAGGTGTGCGTGTTGCCACTCTGTACAAAGAGCAAAGTATATAGAACAAAGCCGCGCTAGTGTTGATTTCCGTGAGGGAACAACGGCCATGACGATGGCTGGGGGAGTAACGCTTGGGGCTTATCTCCCCGCCAGGTTATGGGGAGTTGACAGCCTTATATAAATATGGGAAAGAATGTTACAGTACCAACGAGAGATGGGTAGATTAGTAGAGGAAAAGCTATTGCGAATTAGCAGCCAGAGAAAAAATCAGTAAACAAAAAGAAAAGCTTAAAGGAGTTTTGAGGATCAAAACTAAGAACCTCAGGAGTAGCTGTAGATCACGCAGGTTGGGAAGTAAAGAAATCGGAAACATTCAGATGAAAAGGTAAACACTGCAGCAATAAACACTGGGGGAAGGGGGTGGGGAACCCATGGCCAGAGTGTGGAGATGGAGTGGGATGTTGGTCTGGTGCCAGAGCCAACAGAAGGACGGAGACGTGTTTCCGGGTTCCCACGCGACCCTGGCCACGGCACTAGCTCCAGACTTCCTCCCTGGGGGCCAACCCGGCCCTAGCTGTACACTCTCGCCCTAGTGGTCCCCCACTAACACCTGGTGTGACTCTTGGTACATCATAGTAATTAGCGTTACACTTCAGAAGCACGTGCCGCCCACCAACCATCAACAAGAGCTGTACCCAACCATCGGCATATGCCACACTCCATCGCCAGAACAAGCTGTTACACTCCATCATCAACATATACCACACCCTAGTCATAACCACGAGCGAGATCATGTTATCAGTATCTTCTGTGTATGATAACAATACGTGTAACACACCTGTCACACTCGATCATCTACACCTTCCTCCTTATGACTATCCTCCCTTTATCACCGACACCTGCTAATTAACATCTGCCAGAAATGCTGTCATTCTCTGTGTCTCAGCTACTCCAGCTTGCCAACACACCCGATCACCAACACTTGCCGTCGGTAGCAAACGTATCGGCGTGAAAAGCACAATTGCTCCAGACTTCCGCAGACCCAGGGATGGATACCTGAGATCTGACGAAGCTCGTATCAGCGGGAGTGTGTCGGGATGGTTAGCCTAGGAATGACTTGTGATGCTAATCCTTCACAACTGTAGACGGGAGGATATCAGAGGAAGAAAATTCCTCAGACCTGTCTCACAGACCTGCGTAGTTGAGAATTATGAAGTTACACATGATGATAATACGACGTTCACAGCTACAGGAGTGTGAAGACATACACGGAAGCTGTGGCAGTTTGAGGATCACAGACAGGACCCGTGGCAGTGTGGGGAACATGCATGGGATCCTGTGGTAGTATGGGAACACAGGACCTATGACTGCGGGGAACAGTGTTGCACTCTACATCAATTTCAGAATAAGCTCAGAACTAAATCAAAACGGAATCCAGATTCGTCTTATCTTTTTTTCCGTGTTTATAACAAAAACATATAACAGAAAATACATTAGTTCTTTAATCTTCGTCTAATACATTCGCCGAGAGCGTTAGAACAGCGAGCAGTGGCGTTAAGAGCTGTTGTTATTGATGACAAGGTACCCTCTCCCTCCCCTGTCGTGTCCGCGCCGCTGCCGGACATCATGAGAGGAGCCGTGATTACAGTCCGTTAGCTTGTGGGTGGCTGGATTCCGGCGGACTCCTGGGGTACACGTTGGGAGGGTACAGTATTCAACTGGGGAAAGGGGGAGGAAAGATATTAGGGAGGGTTACCGATAGAGGGAAGAACAGGAAGGGTTGAGTGGGTGTGGCGTCTGTGTGCGTTTATTTGTGGGGTGGGGAGTTTTGTCACGCACGCATGGTTGCTTCTAAAGCAATGGCTACACAGCACCAGTGTTGGTATGTCAACATTTTGTCAAACGAATATCATGGCTCATACGGCGGTATCTCTACACATGTACCTACCATGCCCTGTGTCCCATGGACCACGCACCACCCGCCACTCATTCACAAGTAATGGTACTGTACACTAACTTCCACGAATTTATTGCCGACACATGCGTCACTCGGAACTCATACTGATCCCAGTCAGCTGTTAATGTCAACCGGAGTGTTAGCGTGAGCTGCTTTCTGAAGTCACTAACCTTTAAGATTCACATATGACATGGTAAGTGTTCATGGTGGAGATAGGTCTAACCCAGAGGCTGTGTGTGCTACCTTTTTAAAGTTCCCATAATTATAATAAAATTGACCACGAACGAAACGAGTATGTTCCCTGAAGCTATAATTTCTTGCTAATTCATCCCGATGCTGCTGCCCGCCTCTCAACCACGGTACGATCTGTTCTTCCAGACGTGGCACCTGTAAGTTTTTGTCGACGGATCCACAGAGCGCGAGAGGATCAGGCTCTGGTGCAACTACAGTTATCTAATCAGAAGGACATGAGGGAAAATACGGCATAAAAAAGTAAATTATATGTACCAAAGACGGAGAGTTACTGCATGTACCTGTATGGTGTTGACAGGCCGCAGCAGGCATCCTCCAAGGACGTATATTTAGTGTGGGTGGAGGCCGAGGGCATACTTCAAGGTCAAATACTTAGTGTGGATGAAGTCGAGGGCATATGCAATGGTCGCATATTTAGTGTGGGTGGAGACCGCTGAGGACCCACATGAGCGTTGTTAATATGATGTCGGTGGAAGCCGCGGACATACGTCAGAGTCGGACACTTGATGTCTCCGGAGCCTTGCTTGACCAGAGAGAGCCATACGTCAGGGTCGTACACTTGGTGTGAGTGGAGACCATCACGGGTACATAGCATGGTCGTATACTTAGTGCGGGTGGAAGCCGCTAGCATACACTAGGGAAATAATAAACTTAAGTCGCCACAGTGTTGCCTCATCATCGAGGGTGTACATCTAGGTTGCCTTCGTGTCGTGGACAGCTCTCTTGGGAACTTGACTTCAGCATTTCTCATTTCTGTCATTTTTCTCCAAGTCCACTGTTATAGAAGACCACCTTAAATGTCAATGTTTACACTTCCTATTTTTCCTTCCTAACTTTGCATTGCAAAAACTATCGATCAGACGGATCTCTAGCAGCCCATCATGCGGATCTCAAGCAGTTTCTTCAATGAATCTCGGGTACTCATTCACGCGGATGGCGGGCAGTGTTCTGCGGATCTCAAGCAGTCTGATGCAGATGTCAGGAAGTCTATCAGTCGTTTAACATCATTGTATAACTGCTTCATATATATATATATATATATATATATATATATATATATATATATATATATATATATATATATATATATATATATTTGTTCAATATTGACGATGACACATCTCGAGACCCAGCAAACTATTCTAATAAAAGAAATGACAGAAAGTTACCTAACCTTTCAAAGCACTGTGAAAAAAAATCCAGGCATTACATAAGTAATATAACGTATGGCATATAATTCCTTAGCCTCCGGACTCACCCCAGTACCACATGGAATGCCAGCGATTACGAACACCCACCCATACTTACTGTCTAAGCCACACCTAGTCATCAAACGCTATCCCACTGTACATCTCACCCTTACACATTACGTATATACTAAAGAAATATATGTTATTAGAATGCACACCCAATCGGTACCCATCATACCAGCACATAACAACTTTACCCTATCGCACACCTGACCATTTCTGAGCAACAGGATGTGCCGAGTTAAAATCAGCACATTCGTAGCAATGACAAAGTACGTTAGCGCCATCCTTGTCTCTAACTTTCTCATAATGCATTATCTCTGAGCACGTACATTTTATCACCACAAAGTTTCTCTACAAACACCTGACCATTGTAAATCTCAGCAGTCGGACCTAGTTATCACACATTACACTGGTGTTCACTAGATCACAACAGGTGTTAGTGTCACGTTCTGTAAGTATTCATATGAAGTAAAAGGACCATGATACAGGAATCATCTTCATAGGCTACCAAATGACATCATATTTTTCATGATTATCTGTGTTCCGTCCTCGTTTGCTCATACTCAGTTCTCTTCGTTCATATATCATTAAATATTTAAAAAATAATGCAATAACTATTACAATGTTATAACAAAGAGTTCAGCTGGGGTGTGCAGAACCTTCGTTTGCTTTGTTCTCACGTTTACCGGTGCTTATCCTCAAGTAAAGTCTGAGTCATCGATGATGAGTTCAAAGGAATTCTGGTCTCCACTCCACAAGCGTCGTGTGTGTGTGTGTGTGTATATATATATATATATATATATATATATATATATATATATATATATATATATATATATATATATATATATATATATGTGTGTGTGTGTGTGTGTGTGTACTGAAAGCTTATATGTTAATACTTAAGACTGGTGTTCAAATGACCAAAACAATCGGCTCTCCATACACTCAGGAATGCATCTTGAAACACAAGTTCTCCATCACTTCACAGATTTATCATCAAACATAACAAGAAAAAGAAATACCGATGAACATAAGAGTTAAAGAATGAGACATCAACGGACTGTGAGCGAAGGGAGAGAATTACCGAGCCGCCTCAAGGTTCCCGCCATACACAGCAAGGCTATTTCCGCTATTTTCTCGTTTTCCCTCAGCCAGCATCATTTACTAAGCACACCAAGGACACATACCTCGCCGATGCTTACGACTTGATGCTGACATCCCTAAGACCAAGGGGACTAGGATCCATGGCAGCTTGACAACTGACGTAGTATTCCAAACCTTGAAACCCCGCCGCCTTGTTCCTTCCGAATTAATAAACGGCTCGTCGCCAGGTTCATATCTAAACGTAGGCGTGAACTTGACTGAATATCAATGTTGGTATGTAAGCAGAAGCTTGCACTGCACCAAAGAACACCACTACTTAGATACGCACACGTATCTATCAACAAACACACAAAAACAAATCATACTCACATACATATACAAACAACAAACACAGCTCCCTATCAATTTATCCCATACCATCACTTTTTCATCTGCCTACACTCACGAACTCTAAAATACTAAACAATATTTCACCAAACACAAAGAAGCGCATTTCTGAAATGCGGGATCGAAGGTAACCTAAGCGTCGAAATATGTAGGTACTTATAGGTAAAATAAGTCTTAACAATAAACTCCTTACCAACTCAAGCTACAGCAGTTTAGGCTAATCCAGAAACGAAATGTTGTTGGATATTAGTTTCTTATAGCAGGATCCAGTCGCTTACATACCAACAAGATGGAAGACCAGTTGCGTCCCCTTATGTATGGGAACCATGGTCGTAATCTCCGGAAATTGTTCACCGTTAACAACTAACAAGACATGCATGTACCGTACTAGTGATACAGAAATAATATCAGGAGAGAGTTTACCCTCACAGAGTACCGTAATGCTTTTAACAATTGTTATTAGAAACTATCATCATTTTTCCTAAAGTTAACAAAAAAGTGATGTTTGCAGCGTAACAGGATTCTCTGCCTTACACGATCCGAAGTTCTATCAGTAGCGTTCTAGATTCACCCCATGCAAGATGTTGTTAGGTGTACATAGGACAAAGTGAGTTGGAGCGCTGTGGTATACAGGGGACGACGTGGTCATATGATGATCCAGGGGACGGTAGGTGTAATCTCTGAATGGCAACAAGTGTTAAGTGTGTCATCTCAACGTCTTAAATGTCACGTAGCTCACCCTCCACAACACCACATAAAAAAGTCTAAAATACATATTTCTTAAAAATCTCAAAATCCTAAATCATATAATGACTCCCCAATGGCATCAAATGTAGATGGAGTACACGAAGCTTTAAAATATAGTTCAAGGTTAGGAAAGCTGGACGAACACTTCCCCACACGGCCACGTTGTGGTATTTATGTACCTAACAAACCTCACATAGCGGGTACTTAATTCTCCTGTGACATACCAAGCGTCTCTCCTTCACACTCCAAGAGTGTAACAATCGGTAAGGTAACTGTAACACCCAAACCGTGGAGCGTTACCTTGGTAACGAGACCTGTGTGTCCGAAGGGTACGAGCGTGACGGCGGCGTAACCTACGGTGACGTTACGGCCCTTCCTCGCTGCGTCGTCACGCCTAATTTCCCTCCCATGACTCCTCGTGACACTTCGCGTCTTCACCTGACCACCGGATCCTTCCAAATGGGTAATTATTTCTTAGTGTGTCCACCCACATTTACAAATCCACCGAGTTTGATCCTAACCAAGCGGGAACAACGCCAACTGCTTCAACGGTGTATAAAGGTAGAAGACAAAATTTAGAACAAATACAAGTATGTTGGAATTACTTTTTTAAGTTGGAGGCTCCAGTCAGCCACGAAAGTCCACATCGAAGCAGAGCCATCTCTGAATGGTGCAAGGGGATAATGAGAAATAGGAAAAATATTCCATGACTTTGGAGAAATGGAAACCCTGCCTTTCAAAAAAGGCCAAGTCTTAGCTGTCAGGACATAATCTGTCAGGACATCAGGTGGAAAAATTCCAAAGCTTCAGTGTGTAGGGGAAGGCACAGATGTCAAACGTATCATCCTTTAGTGCCAAAGGCCACACTTATATGATGTAGCAGCTTGTCTAAGTGGCCTTGCTCATGGCAGGGGCAGATAAGCATCCAGATCTCGGGAGTAAATATCAAATAGCTATAAAGGATGAAAAATGAACCAAAATGGGCAAGTGGGTCAAGTTAGACTGGAAAAGTTGATAATTCGAGTTGCTTTAAACATCTCTAGTGAATGTGTAAAGACAGAACCTCCTCAGATGTGAGAGCAGCACCCCATAGTGAAAGATAAATCTTTTGTATAATGGCAGAATCAGACTGTATACTAATCATCACATGTAAATCAAAACGTGTCTAGACTTGCAAGTCGAGGTAACGGACAGGTCAAGTGCCGTGACTACCATGACTGCAGCATTATCAAATTTAAGTCACCGGTGCCTTAGTAAGCTTTTTCACCACAAAACCTTGCAGATGAGGAAACAAAATGTCCAGATATCGCATTCAAGAGTAGCCTGGCCCTCGTGTTATCACCAGTGCCACTGACACAGCTCATTTCTCCGAAAGTACGAGGAGCTCCTGGGTCCCTAGACCCTCCTATGTCGATGTACTTTACACACTGTTTGCTTAATGCTTGCCTCTTAACCCTCAGCTACATGCCCTTCACCCATATTATCAAAGAAACTTGCTATTCTTTACTTCAAGTTAACCAAGCCTTCCAGAACGCTGCTAAGCTCATGCATATAGTGTAAACATAACCTTTACTTCTTTGCCTCTTGAAAAACATCGGTGCTTATTACTTTCAATAAACTGAGCTTTCTAGCTTTAGAACTTTTAACGTTACCCTACAGACACTTACGGCAACCCACCCACTACATTCGTTTCCTGTTTCTTCTTTTTTGTGCTGGTATAACGGTGTAGCAGACGGACTTTGTCCCCTGCAGTTCCCCTCCTCCGAACGATGATGACGATGGTGAGGGACACCTGGCGCAAGCACCGTTTGTAATTATTGAGGCTAGGCTCGGAAACTGCTCTCATGTGATGTATTTCTGGAAACGTGTTTGCCACAAATTCGTAAAAATAAAGTAACAGTATATCTAGAATCGTCTGAAAGAACTGTGCTCTTTAATGTTTCGTGAGTTCTTAATAGTAGGTAGAGAACATCCGTGTGACTGATGATCGTTACCGTATATTTATGCACAGTGATGTAATCAATCATATACACATTCCAGTCAAATGGTGGAATTCATATCGGAAAATTTTTCGTGTGGATGGGCTCTCTCCTGCACAGGAATGGTCAGAATTATGAATTTTAAGTCTAACCTAATATAAGACGGTTAAGTCTCACAAACTTCACTGCTTCCTAGCACAGACATGCAATGGATTTTGAATGCATCAGTTCACTGAAAATGCACTAATAAATATCGGTAAAACTGGAGACCGAAAATTTCTGTTTTGACTATTCATTTAACACATTTTCGCCGTGTATGAGCCATCTGAGCTCACAAGATACGTAATAATAAAACAACGGCACGTAAATGGGTACCGTGGAAGAAATAGTAGCGTGGTTTACCGATTTTTTTAACAGATATCATAGTAGGTATTGCAATATATCACATTCTCATTGATTTATCATTAGTTGCCAATGCAGCCATATTCTAGGTTAGTTGGTTGGTCACTTGAGCTGTAGGCCTATCTACTAACATGATCATGAAGGCTATCATCGTCAAATTATAACCAAAAATTGAAAAATATTGAACATCTCAGGTGTTCTCTGCATGAATAAGCTATACATACTCCACGCCTTATGTTATCAACAGAGGCAATGAATTCTGAGGTACATGAAATATACGAGGTTATATTATGTTAGAAGTATCAATACAAGAACTTATTCGAATAAGAAATTTACTATTTACTTTTACTGAAACTATGTAGGTGTTAAACTTATTTACAAAACTAATGATATACAACTCGGGATTTTCCATAAATTTTTCTTATACGGAACTGTCGGTAACAATACGGCAAAATGCACACTACGATCGTTATCGTACCAGAACACAGCAGTAACACTTAATATAACTCACTTAAAATCACCATTCCCCTCATGGGCCACATTCTTAGTGAGTGTGTGTGGTCTTAGCATTATCTTCAACACCCGAAGGTGTTAGATTTTTCTGTTGGTGTAAGTTACGATGACAGCTTTAATGACCCTGGCAGCTGATAGGCCTATAGCCCAATCAATCATTCCCCATTCTTTACTATATAACTTGCATTCCCCTAGATATGACGATACGTATAATACACACTCCCCTTGAATCTTTGACACTTCCCTATTCATATTTATATCTATTTATTTTGCTATGTCGCTGTCTCCCGCGTTAGCGAGGTAACGCAAGGAAACACACGAATGGCCCAACCCACCCACATACAGACATTTATATACATACACGTCCACGCACGCAAATATACATACCTATACATCTCAACTTATATATATATATATATATATATATATATATATATATATATTGTTTGAGGACAATGTGTGGTGTGAGGTGGTTTGATCGAGTAAGTAACGTAAGGGTAAGAGAGATGTGTGGAAATAAAAAGAGCGTGGTTGAGAGAGCAGAAGAGGGTGTTTTGAAATGGTTTGGGCACATGGAGAGAATGTGTGAGGAAAGATTGACCAAGAGGATATATGTGTCGGAGGTGGAGGGAACGAGGAGAAGTGGGAGACCAAATTGGAGGTGGAAAGATGAAGTGAAAAAGATTTTGTGTGATCGGGGCCTGAACTTGCAGGAGGGTGAAAGGAGGGCAAGGAATAGAGTGAATTGGATCGATGTGGTATACCGGGGTTGACGTGCTGTCAGTGGGTTGAATCAGGGCATGTGAAGCGTCTGGGGTAAACCATGGAAAGCTGTGTAGGTATGTATATTTGCGTGTGTGGACGTATGTACATACATGTGTATGGGGGTGGGTTGGGCCATTTCTTTCGTCTGTTTCCTTGCGCTACCTCGCAAACGCGGGAGACAGCGACAAAGCAAGAAAAAGATATATATATATATACACACACACATATACATATATACACATGTACATAATTGATAGTCTGCCTTTCTTCATTCCCATGTACATAAAATGGGTGCCTGGCATAGGCAGGGTGAGTTTGTGGGCTTACATATAAAGGAGTAAAGCGTGATACATTACATATATAAGGTTGAGACGGGGCACAAGAAAGTAAAACTCTTTCCCAGTAGCACACAAACTGTGAATACATAATGTATTCTCTCTACTAGCAACGTCATAACACTTGAGTGGATGAGAACGCAAAGATAAGAACACTGGCCTAGCTAAACCATAAAGAATAACTACCCAAACCTATTTATCATAACACATGCACGCCTCAACATAGTTATGAACAGTTACGAAAGCTATATGTAAATACACTTGACATACTAGAAACGCCTTATTAATCAACATAACCAGTATCAAAAATATTACATTCAAAATATGAAACAACTAAAAATGTTTCTTCTACCATACAAAAAAATATTTGCACTTACCCTTATTAGATCACCATTCCGCTGGTTTAGTACATAAACTTCATTGTCATTGGTCTACATGCATGGCGGCCGATGGCTTTCTCGTCCACCAACCGAAACTAACACCTTCAGTTAAGGATAACTAAAACCGCATGCACGATCACTATGCATGTGGCCAAATACACTTAGCAGAAAACACTATAAGTCATTCGTATAGCAGGGAAGAGAGAGAAGAGAGGTCGCACAGGCAACCCTCCCCTTCCTTACCAATTCCCGAGGTAAAGTGCAGGAGGCAGACTCGGCAGAGGTATGAGCTGCCGACGCTACCACTCATGACTGCTATTAAGGCCCACTCCCTACACCTTTTATGCACTTTATACCTTTCTTGTGCCATCGCTCATAAAATGGGTAGGAGTGCACTATAAATTTGCCGCATTGCGACAAAAATATAAGAAAATCGGATAGATAAAATTTGTCACAAAATGTACCTTCGAGAGTAAAGCACGAAAATTTACCCTTAATGTCGATGGTGTGTTGTAAAACTTAGCAGATATCATGAACAAACTCAGAAAAATAATTATGAACGTGTTGACACGAACATAGAAACTTTCCTTGGAATAAATTTACAATCTGGGCGATAAGAACGATAAATACCTTGTAAACAAGGTAGACTAATTTCTACTGCTTATGGATTACATTTGATATCTTTACATCATATATCTTCGCACTAGTTGTGTTACAGTGATTTACCATTGGGTGACAAAATTACAGGTATACGTACGTAGGCGATTTTAGACCAATTTCTGCAGTTCCCTGTTATACTTAGGAAATTACAATTTGGGCCAGCGTATTACTCATAGTGTCCCCACTACCTTGACACAACACGTATGAGCTCCTCTGTTGCTTGAAATTTCGTTTTGTGAGGTTGATTGGCTAAACTGATAATGAATTACATTACAGATACCGTTTACATCATATATCTGGGCACTAGCTTGGTTACATAGTTAAGGTAGATCCCTGGTTGAGGGTTATGCGGTTGAATAAAATGACCATAGAACTAAGAAATGTATTTTGGATAATATATATTATTCAAATTACAACATTCGGGTAATGTACTGTAATGAGGAAAGTTAGCTGATTGAGGTTGGCAAGGCTGCGGCTCGTACTGGTAATGAGCCTCACCGGCGGGTTTGCTTGTTATCCATGGACTAGAGCTTGCCAATTGTTATAAACACTGATAGTATGTGTGATGGAAAATTTGCTGTTATCTCGGAAGATACGAGGCCGAGTTGTTGACCAAGGTTGAATACAGTGCAGAGAGTCATAGATTGTTTTATTACCTTATTGCTTAATGACATCCCTCTTTCTGTATCAGATTTACCCATTAGCTTTATATTCTGTTAGACTGATGTATGAATTTTGTTTCAGTAACGTATTCTGTGGAGTGCCATGGCGCGGACATGGTGGTGAGAGTGCCAGTGGCCGGAGTTGCGGCTGTTGAACTAGACAAATGGGGAGAGCTGCCAGGATGCGAAGCCCAGCGGGATGACACCCACTACACACTTACCCTCCCACTCGACGACGACCTTGTCTGCGGCACTACCAGAGTCAGAAACAAGCTAACGGTAAAGCCTTGGCCTCTTAGTTTACGAATGATATTACTTCTTCATCCCTTTCAGATTGAAAAACTGCTTATGCCTCTACTACTCTTGTACCATTATATTATTTATTTATTATACTTTGTCGCTGTCTCCCGCGTTTGCGAGGTAGCGCAAGGAAACAGACGAAAGAAATGGCCCAACCCCCCCCCCCCATACACATGTATATACATACGTCCACGCACGCAAATATACATACCTACACAGCTTTCCATGGTTTACCCCAGACGTTTCACATGCCTTGATTCAATCCACTGACAGCACGTCAACCCCGGTATACCACATCGCTCCAATTCACTCTATTCCTTGCCCTCCTTTCACCCTCCTGCATGTTCAGGCCCCGATCACACAAAATCTTTTTCACTCCATCTTTCCACCTCCAATTTGGTCTCCCTCTTCTCCTCGTTCCCTCCACCTCCGACACATATATCCTCTTGGTCAATCTTTCCTCACTCATTCTCTCCATGTGCCCAAACCACTTCAAAACACCCTCTTCTGCTCTCTCAACCACGCTCTTTTTATTTCCACACATCTCTCGTACCCTTACGTTACTCACTCGATCAAACCACCTCACACCACACATTGTCCTCAAACATCTCATTTCCAGCACATCCATCCTCCCGCGCACAACTCTATCCATAGCCCACGCCTCGCAACCATACAACATTGTTGGAACCACTATTCCTTCAAACATACCCATTTTTGCTTTCCGAGATAATGTTCTCGACTTCCACACATTCTTCAAGGCCCCCAGAATTTTCGCCCCCTCCCCCACCCTATGATCCACTTCCGCTTCCATGGTTCCATCCGCTGCCAGATCCACTCCCAGATATCTAAAACACTTCACTTCCTCCAGTTTTTCTCCATTCAAACTCACCTCCCAATTGACTTGACCCTCAACCCTACTGTACCTAATAACTTTGCTCTTATTCACACTTACTCTTAACTTTCTTCTTCCACACACTTTACCAAACTCAGTCACCAGCTTCTGCAGTTTCTCACATGAATCAGCCACCAGCGCTGTATCATCAGCGAACAACAACTGACTCACTTCCCAAGCTCTCTCATCCCCAACAGACTTCATACTTGCCCCTCTTTCCAAAACTCTTGCATTTACCTCCCTAACAACCCCATCCATAAACAAATTAAACAACCATGGAGACATCACACACCCCTCCAATGAAAGAAGTAACATTACTGGTCATGGACAGAAATGGAAAAGTTTATCATGTGAAACTGCCCCTTAATTCTTTGGAATTGCTTTGGTAAGATGGTCAATGATAATTCCCTGAGTTGTAATATAATATGTTTTTAAATGCAGTAAATTCAAGCTTATTATTATTAAATGAACTTGTTCATGTACTTCTCACATAAACTGAAAAGTATGTTGGTGTATTACCTCACAGGGCGAGACGTTATACTATCACCGAGTGGCAGTAACTGCTGCTCATGGCAGGCAGGTGGTGTTAGTGAAGTGTCGAGTAGCTCCCAACAACAGTACACTAGATAACATCGTCAAAAGAGACGTCCTTCCACCGGAGTTTGTGGAACCAGAGTGTGTAATCAAATTATCTTACCTACAGTTGGTAAAATGTTTGACAGTAGCATCTGTTTTATATGGTGTAGCTTCTATATTTCTTTAAAACATCCCTCCTCACTCAAAATCACATTAACTAACTATAAATGATTTTATTTTCTTTCCTGATAGAATAATTAATTACTTTTTAATCCCAAAATTGAATTAACTTTATGTTCAAATAGTTTCTTTTAACAATAATGAGTAAATTATTCTTTTGGCAGCTACATAGAGATTACATCGGAAGTAACAGGAACTGCACCAATCCCCATCCTGGGTGTGGGTGTGAGGCAAAATGGTCAACTAGTTGGAGGTCAAATTAATGTTAGACCAGGCACACCCCTCACAATGGAGGTCAGTAGACAGAATATATATACCCAGAGCAAAAACATACATGAATGGTCACAAATATGCACACATAGCCCATTAAATATATACAGAAAATATCCATACTTTCAAAGCATTTTATTGAATAATATTATCAGTACAGAAATGAGCTAAATCAGTTTTTGATTATATAAAAGGAAATTATTTTATAATGTGTTTCAGTTTGCTGGTATGGAATGTAGCCTACTATAATGGGTATGAGATATTTATCCTTGACTGTGTGTAGGTAGACAACTGACTTGCTTCTGAAAGAAGCACCCTTTTCCAAATCTTCTCTTACCTATAAATTTATTCATTTGGAAAAATCACCAGGTTAATACATAATGAGTACATCCTTACAAATTGTGAGTCTGATTAGTGACATATTCTATAAAATCAGTATCCTGAATGGTGTCATATGCAGTATCTCCTTCTGTAAACACTATCCCATACTCAAGCTCTTCTCATTTATATATTCCAGCAGTCTTAATACCTTTCTCTTCATCTCCATTACAGAAGAAACCATGCCGTCTAACTTTATACATGTTTTCTTATCTGTTTACTGGTACGTATCTGACCCACATGAAATGTAATGCAAGTACACCTATTACAATTATTACTATCACCTGCTATCATTTTCTCCGTCACCACTCTAATAAACATCCAACCTCATTCACTGCATGAAGTAACACCCTATAGTTTTCAGTTTGTATTAACAGCCTTTTTATTTGCACAAAACACAATCACTGCATCCACGGAAACTTTGGTACATTCCCTTCATTCAAGGTTTTCATATATATCTTGGGTGGACACACTGTGTATGACTAAATTCATTTCCCTTTGTCTCCAGTTACATAACCAATTTCTGTCTTTTCACCATCTTTCATGGATTGATTGATGTTTTTTCCAGTTTTCCTCATTCTGGCTTTCCTCTACATAGTCTTTCTAATATCCCAGTCTTCTTCACTTTAGATCTTTCATAAATTTCCAGTTCAACATTTAAAAGGTCCTTGAAATATCCCTTCCACCTTGTACATGTCTTCTTTCATTATAACAATCTACCTGATATCTCTTGAATTCTCCAACTTTTCTGCAGTACATTCTTTCTTATGTATTTATATGGAAGTCTACCATCACTTTTTCCAATATCTCAATCTATTATCTTTCCTCACAACCCTTTCCACCTTGCTACTTTAGATCTTTCATTTCTGTCCTTTCCACATTCATCTCTAATCCTTCTCTTTACCATTACTTTGTCTTGTTATTTGTGGTTACTCTTTTCACTTATTGATATCACCTATGATGTCATGTTCATTTTTCACTTTTTTTATCCTTTGTTGATGACGTTCTCAGTTATCAAAATTTTTTCTCTAAACGTCATTCATTTTCATGCTTTATATGCAAAAATATCATATGCCTCTCAATGAATCTGTTTCTCTACTTTTGATCATAACTTCTGTCATGTTCTCCATGTCATTGATTCATACCCTTCTGTAGCCAATCCTTTGCTTCAGGTTAAATTGTGATAAAGAAAAACTTTAGTCTTTCACACTAAATCTGTGTGTATGATTAACACAAACAAATACACAATCCTTCCCTCTATCTCTTCCTCTCATCTATTCTTAACGAAATCTTTAGTCGTAATCCTTCTTCTAACACTCCCCTTTCCATCGAGCTTGGCTTAAGCCAATCATCCCAGATCTATATAACATGTCATAATTTTCCTTGCTAGCATCATTGATTCCTTTATATTTCACATACTGTACATAAGGACAAAAAGTAAGCTATATGAAAGCTCAAAATGGCTAAGAAAGTCATACTAGTGTGCTGAGGTGATCACTGAATATGGTTATAGTGAATGGGAGAAGATTAATGTGAGGTGAATGACAGTCACTGCTGAAGACCAAACATGAAGAACATCAGTGATAAACTGTCTTTAAAGTTGAACTTGTAAGATTTGCTCAGCTTTTTCTGTTGAAGTATACACTAAATATGGATAAATAAAATGTTTTCATTAAACCTGAATTATACCATTGTGATATATCGTCAGGTATTCCTGTCATTAAATCTGAAATATACCATTGCGATATATCATCGTCAGGTATTCCTGGATAATGCTTCAGCTGACACCTATGGCATCCTAATGAGTTACATGGAGGTAACTGATACGGAGAACAAGAGGGAAACTATCATCTTTAATGGGTGAGGCATAAGGCTACACACAAGTGCCTGGGATGTAATATGTTGAGTTAGTCAAGTACTTACAGTACCTATATTACTTTTCAGGCACAATTCAAAACCAACAATACTTTTTCAAATGCATTCTTTATGTCATTATTCTTTTTCATACTTGTTTTCCATTGATTGTGGTTAATATTATCATTATTGTTTATTATTATTAGTAGTACTAGTAATAGTAGTAGCTGTAGTAGTAGTAGTAGTACTATCATTGTCATTAGTATTATGAAAAGGGAGGTGTTGAAAGGCATTCATAAGACAAAGTGACTGGAGTGGATGGTAATGCAGTCAATTTTATCTAGAAAGGGGTGTCATTGATATTTATTGTTTATTCAGGATTTTCAATGTATCACCCAAGGGTAGAACTTGAGGACTAACAGAATGCCTTTAGAGTGCCATTATATAAATGCAAGGGGACAAATGTGAATATCTGAATTACAGGGATACAAGTTTGCTGAGTATATAGTAAGTTGTATGGGATAGTGTTAAATTGAGGGTGTGAGGGCTTGCTGAGAGCATCAAACTGAGGAGAATGAATATTGCTTCAGGAGTGATAGTGGCTGTATGGACTGGGTATCTGCTTTGAAACATTTGGTGAGAAATAACTGTAAAAAGAGAATGATTTCTATGTGGCATTTATGGATCTGGAAAAAGCATGTGATAGCACTGACAGAGATACTTTGTGGAAGGTACAACAAATACATGATTTAGAAGAAATGTAATAAGTTTTCATCAGGAAACAAAACATATGTGAATAGGAAGGGAAGAGAGAAAGTTATTCCAGAAGGGAAATCTGCACCATAGATGTGTGACATCATGGCTGTTTAATCTGTTTACTGATGGATGGTGAGGGAAGTAAAATGTGAGGGTGTTAGAGGGGCAAGCCTACTGTATGTCAGGGATGGGATGGTTGTCTGGGAGGCGAGTTATGTACTGTTTGCAGATGAATCATTTGTGGTGTCAAACTCAAATGAAAAACTGCAGAGACTGATGTCTGAGTATGGAGGAATGTGTTAAAGGAGGAGGTTGAAAGAATAAAAAGCAAGATAATGAGATTTAGCAAGAGAAACTTGGTTTAAGGGAGAGTTTGAATGGAGTGAACCTGGAGAGAGTGCAGAGTTATTGATTCCTGAGAGTGGATATGGCAGTTGATTGAGCTCTTGGAGCTGAAGTGAACAATAGGTAAGTAAGGAAGGAAATGTTTAGGGTACATTGGGAGAATGTAAGAGGAAACATGCACGTCATGGTAGTCCCAACAGTGATGTAAGGGTGCAAGTTTTGGGCCCTAATTTCAGAAGAATGGAAGAGTGGATACTTTGGAAATCAAATGCCTGAAGACAGTATGTGATGCAAGGATGGTTGATCATGTAAGGTATGTGTAAAGAAATGTGGTAGTAAGTGAAGTATGACTGGGAGAGCTGAACAGGTTCTGCTGAAGTAGAAGAGGAAGTAGCAAGGAGAAGAAGACTAAGAAGATGGATGGATGGAGTGAAAGATGCTTTGAGTTACTGAGGTCTGAACATTCTAGAGGATGAGAGGCATGTATGGGATAAGGAGAATTGGAGCAATGTAGTATACAGAGGGTGACATGCTGTCAGTGGGCCTATATGAAGTGCCAGGAGACCATATAATGGTTTGTGGCTATGGATGAAAGGGCCCTGGTTTCAGTGCATTAACCATGACAGCTAGAGAATGAATGTAACAATACAAGGTTGCTCTTTGTATGTTCCTGGCACTATCTAATTAACAGGAAATTGTGAACAAGTATGAAATAAATATTGTCATGATTATTAGTGGCAGTTCTATCTTCTTTTTTTCTAAATATCAATCATGGTCTGTGATGTCCAGTTGGGTAAATATGAAATTTTCATGAGTTCTTCTGATGATAATGGGCCTGTCTCATTGTAGTTTTTGGGAAAAGTAAAGAAGGGTAAAGAGTCCCACATTTTAGATACTGAAGGAAAGGAACAGATCTCGTTTGAAGATACAGTTACAATCTCTCATTTGTTAAAATTTCCTTACTGAATGTACTATTATTCCTAACAGATGTTCTGTTGATCCTGTTCTGTTTGACAACTTTGTAACAACAACTGGTGACTATGTATCTGCCAAGTTCCGTGCCTTCAAATTTCCAGAAACTAACTATGTGTTGTTCCGTGGAACTGTTGATGTCTGCCTAGACAAATGCCAAGGGGTAAGTCTCGATTACTTTGTAAAGTGTCACTGTATCTTACAAATCAAATAGCAGGAACTTGAGATTTTTCTAAATATCCTAAACTAAAATTTGTAATCTCATTTTGTAACAGTATATTCATTCTTAAATCTTTGACTGCATATGGGAAAACAGCCCCTTCCCGAAGAGGAGGTTTGGTGTAAGGAAGAATAGAGAGGTAAAAGAAGGCAAGTAAGAAGATGAATCAGATAAAATGCAAGAAGGCATATGAGAGGAAGGTAACAGAAAGATTAGATGGAATTGCAGTGAATGTAGGAATTTAGTCATGTGTGAATGAGATGTTTAAAATGTTTACAGAAATACTATTAAAGGTTATAATATCAGTAATTGGATACAAGGTAGTGAGATCCAGGAATAAAAATGGCAATGCATGGTGGACAGAAGAGATTAGAAATGTTATGGAAGAGAAGAAAAAGGCATATGGTAGATTATTTGATAGTAATGTACTGGTGGAAATTCAGCTAAGAAGGAGGGAAGAATACAAAATATGTAAGCGGAATGTTAAGCTGGTAGAGGAAAGCAAAGAAAGTGTAGATGAAGATTATGGAAGGAAGTTAAGTGGAAAGTTTTGGGATAATAAGAAACTATACTGGACGGAGGTGAAAAAGGAAAGAGATGGATGTAGACTGGAAATGTCGATGTGGGAATTAATGAGGAAGGAGGAAGTAAAAGGAAGATGGAAAGATTATTTTGAAGAACTGATGAATGTGTGAGGGGTGGCAGCACTTGTTACGTGCATGGTATGGAAGATGGAAGGAAGAGGATATAAGTGCAAGGGCCTATAGCAAAAAGGAAGGTAAGAAGGGCAATAATGAGGCAGAAGGGAGGAAAGGCACCTGAATGGATGGGATTAAAGTTGAGATGCTGACATATGAAGGAGAAAGTGTGATGGAGTGGATGTATCTTACATTTAATTTAGCATGGAAACAGAGGGTTTGGGTGAAAGCTATTATCATTCTTTTACTCGAAGGAAAAGGTGCTAAGGATGTATGTAGCAATTATAGGGGAATAAGTCTGTTAAGTATACCAGGAAAAGTGTATGCTAAAATATTAATTGAGAGCGATGGAAGTCACTGAATGTAGAACAAGTGGAGAGCAAGGGGTTTTTAGGAAAGGCATGGGATGTGTTGATCAGATTTTAGTAGTAAAGATGACTGTTGAAAAGTATTTCATAAAAGGTAAGAAGTATGCAGCTTTTATGGATCTGGAGAAAACATGAGAGTCAAGTGGAATCTTTATGGGATGTGTTAAGGATATATGGTATACTGGGACAACTATTGGTTGGTGTGAAAGCCTTCTATAGAAGAGCAAATGTGCATGCAAGAGTGGATGGAGAGCTGAGTGATAGTTTTGGGATACATGTAGGTGTGAGGCAGGGCAGAGTGATGTCACCATGGCTTTTTAAAGTATATATGGATGGAAATATAAGAGAGAGGAAAGCAAAACTAGGGAAAAGGGGTGCAGAGATGGAGTGTTGTGGAGATATGGTGGCTAGTGGCGTGACTTTTTTGTGGATGATACTGTGTTGGTTGCTAAAATTGAAGATGAGTTGCAAAAGGTTGTAAGTGTGTTTAATGATGTGTGTAAGTGTAGGCATCTGAAGGGAAATGTAAATAAAAGTAAAGTAATGGGGTTTGAAAGGATACAGAATGAAGGTATAGATTTCATAAAACCATATAGAGTGAAAGAAGAATGTATACTAAATTGTGTTGTGGGTATGGAGGGAAAAAGACTGGAAGAAGTGAGAATTTAAGCATCGAGGAGCTGTCTTGGGTAAGTGTGGTGATACAGAAGGAGAGATAAGGGAGAGAGCAGTACAGGGTAGAAGAGTCATTGGGTCCCTTAATAAAGTAATGAAGGGTAGAGGTGTAAGTAGGGAAGTGAAGAAAGGATTAAGGGACAGGATAGTCCTCCAAACACTGAACTGTGGAGCCAAAACATAGACATGGAATGAGTCACAGAGGTCTTGAATCCTTGCTATGGAAGTGAGCTATTTGAAAAGAGCATGTGGTGTGACTAGATGAAATGAAGAAAGAAATGAAACTGTGTATGAGAGATGTGGTATGGCAGGGAATGCAAAGGGAGTTATGCTTATACTGTGGGTTGTGATAGAATATTTATTTATTTATATATTATACTTAATCACCATCTCCCGCATCAGCGAGGTAGCGCAAGGAAGCAGACGAAAAAATGGCCCAACCCACCCACATACACTTTTATATACATAAATGCCCACATGCGCACATGCACAAAGCTATACATTTCAATGTATACATACATATACATACACAGAAATATACATATATACACATGTACATATTCATACTTGCTGCCTTCATCCATTCCTGTCACCACCCCGCCACACATGAAATAAGTTTTTTTTTTGCTCTGATGCATGTCCAAAAAAGATGTTATATTCTTACTTCCACCAATTATGAAAATTTTTATTCATATCAACACAATTTTACAGATTGCCTGCAGTAATGGTCAGCTAGGCTATGGACGTCGAAGACGAGGCGTTGACAGTCGACCAGTTGACCCTAACAAGATCTTTGAGGTCACAATGATGACCTACTTAAAACTGGATGAAAACAGCACTGCTAAGACAGATGGTGACAGTGTCACAGAAGATGTGGTACACAGAATTGCTGAAGGTGTAGGAGCTGTTGAACGTGCTTTAGCTGATGCTGAGGCGACCCTACCCTGGAGTCGATCAGCAGCTGGGCAGGGTGCATCCTTCCACTCCAGTGAAGGAAATGAACCGGTCTTCATATACTATAATAATGGTTACAGTCATACTCAGAGTCTCCCTCTCATGGCAGCTGCTCTCCTTGTTTTCTTTTACCACTGATGTACATGATTAATTATTAGAGATAAACCTATGTGCTCAAAATTCTTTACAAAATACATTGCTGCTGTTAGCTGATTTGACCTTAACTTTTAAGTAATTGGCTTTTATCTGCTTTCAGACATTTTCCTTTCTGGTAAATGAGCCAGCATAGAACCACATAGGTTTACAGATGTCTGCATTTTCATTGGCCAATGTTTCGTAGAAAACATTATACCTCTTCATAGCCTACAATGTGGTGAGATTTAACTAAGCTTTAAATCCATTAATTTCTTGTCAAAAGCTGAAGCATGGCATTTTTTTCTTTTTACTTTCATGTATTTTGTATATTTAAGGTTAATTACCACTGATTTATCATTTCCAAATAATAGTGTGCAATGACATCAGGTCAAAAGCCAGTGGAATGGAGGGTAGGAAACTGCATTTGGCAGTCTTGAAGTGAACATGGTAACAAATTCCACACAGCAGTATTTAGAATCTGTCTCAGATAGGAAGAAAAACTGTTGTTATGCAGGCACATCAAGTTCCAAAACTCACATTAGTTGTAAGACAACTGAACCAACAAAAGTGCTTATTGGGCATGTGATCTAATGTGGCTACATTCATAGGTCTACTGGTGCACAGTTGCTTTTAGTAAAATTAATTGTTTGATTTATTTAGTATTTCTACCAAGGTGAGTAGTAAAGCTTGATTCAGTCCCAAGCTGAGCCTAGTAAAAGGTCAGGGCTACAGACTTCATACAAAGTATCCATAGACTATTATGTGTACAGCAGAGTGATCTACATGTACTGAGACTTTCTTTTAAAGTTCTGGAAACCCAAGGCAGAATCCCCAAAACATAAATCTTGAACCCATTACTGATTCATTTAAGTCATAAGATTCAGCAGTAAAACATCAGTATATAGAAAACTTTTTCAGCTAAATGTATAAATTTAACTTATCTATACTATAAAATGATCTATGATGATTTGACAGACCCCTTACATTTAAAGACTTTTAAAAGGAAGCCTATATTATGAGCCCTTCAAACACAGGAAGTCAGGTACATTTGCCTACTAGTCTTATTTGTTTATTGCCTTAATCAAGTTTTCTGGATATGTATGTGGGATGATGAAAGATAAAATATTCCAAAATCAGTTCACTAATTTTTTGTGTTTGGGGCCATAACTCGTCAGTAACAAAAGACTATTATCTAGCAATTTGAAAATCCTACAGTAATCTATTCAAAATAGTGAATAAACACTGAATCAGTGGACATGGGTAAATAGTTAGAGAACTGACCTTGGATTTTACAGTTCCTGGTTTGAGACCTGGTTAAGGCAGTAAATACTTGCCTTTACTACCCAGGTGTAAATGAATACTGGCTTATCCAGGAAGGTACCTTAGGCTATGAGGTATGACATCAGTTTTGAGTTGTTCTGGCATCATGTCTCGACAGCATTTACGTTTTTCTACTGCAGGCTCTTGGGAAGTTAAGAAAATTGTAATCAGAAGTCTAAATTCTTAAAGTTACCTTTTTATACAGTTAAATTTTACGATCAAGGAGGAAGTGATATGCTCATGGTGTCCCATCTTTTGTGGCTCGTGATCTCGGCTAGGCATCATCTACCAACTGCTTTATTTCACAAAATTCTCATGGTAGTAAGAACTGGAGCCAATTCATTAGTCAAATCCTACTTTTGATGACTCAAAATTCTCAACTATTCAGAGATCAGATCTCCATGTATTTTTGTTATTGGATATTCCTTTGTTTTCTTTCCAAGTTTGTGTGCCACAATAATGTGTATCCTGAATGGATTTTCTAAATGTGTCATAGTTGTGTAAGTGCAATAATTCCTTGTAATGCTCTTCTATGCGTGTCTTTTCCATACATTTGCATTATATGGTTTAATAATATCCTTATGTGATATGAACTAAGAATTACTGACTGTACTGTACTGTATTATTGTTCACACCACTGAGCATTTTCTTTTCATGTCATCATATTCCATTATTTATGGATATTTTAGATATACTACATCAAAGTTAGACAATGCCTAAAACTTAATTTGTCCAGCAAATAATGAAATGGAGTATTTCAGAGCATTGCTAGTTATTTTGAACATTTCCTTTCTTGATTCTTTCATGTTAACTGACCTGTTGCAGCTACTGTGGTGTTGGGGGAACACAGAATTAATATGTGTCTGATCTTTCTTTTGCCTCTGCTCCTAATGTTGCCTCCCAGGCTGCCCTTATCCCTGTTGTCTTCAGGTACGAGTACCTTTGTGGAGGAAGGTGGCCAACAAGAGGTTAAACTTGCTTAGGATTTACTAAATTTCTCTAAGCATTACCTCAGGATGTAGGTGCTGTACCAAGTACACCCTCTACATCGGTAACAAGACAAAGTAATACCTGTAGATTCAGGTACAGGGTAGTCTGGCCAAGACTTGGCAGTGCCACGGACAGTTGTAACCACGAGATATCTCATCATTAACTGACCTTGACACTGAAGTCTGCCAATCGCTGGCCAAAAGGCCATCATGTAAAAGCAACTAACAAAAGTGCTTGTACAGCTGTACAGTAGAATAAATATATAACAATCTAATGTGAAATAAACTGTGATAGTTTCCTTGACTTTTATTCTATACATTGATATTGCAATTAGTTGCCACACATTCTTCAAACTGTTTTTCATATGCTATGAACCAAGACATGTGAAGCATCCAAGGTAACCGATGGAAAGGTCTGCAGGGCCTGGATGTGGTAGGGAGCTGTGGTTTTGGTGCATTACACATGGCAACTAGAGATTGAGTGTGAACAAATGTGGCCTTTTGGTCTGTTTTCCTGGTACTACCTTGCCAGAAAGGGGAGGGGGGAGGATGCTGTTTCATGTGTGACGGGGTGGCAACGGGAATGGATGAAAGCAGCAAGTATGAATATGTACATGTGTATACATATATGTCTGTGAATGTATATGTATGTATACAGTGAAATGTATATGTATGTATATGTGCATGTGTGGGTGTTTATGTATATCCATGTGTATGTGGGTGGGTTGGGCAATTCCTCGTCTGTTTCCTTGCACCACCTCACTGACGCAGGAAAATGGCAATTAAGTATAATAAAATAAATAAATGAAACTATAAATTTTTCATCTGGTTCCTTTTGTGTCTTAAATTCTACTGGTAAATACACTATTTTATCTTACCTTCTCTTACCTTGAGCAGACTTCAAAGCATTAGCAAAAGAATTCAATGCTGGTTCTATTATCACAAGTGAAGTGGTCACCACTTCTTGGAATGAGTAATATATGACATGAATAAAGACTGCCAGATCAAAGCATACAAAGAGTAAGAATGATGTGGAAAGGTAGCATACAGCCAGATGAAGAAATCAAGAGAAAAAATGAAAGATAAACATCTGAATAACTATGTAGACCTTGAAGGTCTGCAATGTCAATGTAACCAAAGGAGAGAACTCTCACTGGGAGAGAGAAATCTTTTACTCTTCTAAGACAGTATTTCTGAAGTCAGTAGTTTCAGAATTACTGTACCAGATTACATGATGAAATAATCAATATTTTTATCAAAAAAGCAGTATCTCAGGCTCCATATTACCTCTCTTCCCTACAAGAACATCCTTCTAGACAAATGCAGATTTATGTAAAATTGGCCAAAACAAACGATCCATTAAATTCAAATAACTGCTGCTGAAGTCGGGATTTACTTAGATAAGCTTATGATGTCATAATATGTATAAAGGATCTGCAGACTTACATTCTAATACAAGTTGAAATAAAATCTAACCTTCACTAAACAAAGATCTGCAGACTCAAATTCTAATACAAGTTGAAATTAAATCTCACTTTCACTAAACATACTCACAAGCAGCCAAACTTACTGTTTATATAAGAGTACCATCAACTGTTTGACAGTCTGACAGCTTTCACCTCCTGAGTATCTTTACATTATTAGAAACAATGTGATCGTCATTACAATAATTGTAATCATTATTCCACTGATGTTTAGGCCCATCTTGCAAAGAACAAGACAATAAAAAATGTAAAACCTATATACATAATGAA
The DNA here is from genome assembly GCF_036320965.1 of Panulirus ornatus. NCBI lineage: Eukaryota > Metazoa > Arthropoda > Malacostraca > Decapoda > Palinuridae > Panulirus > Panulirus ornatus. Next base: position 24,085,689 of record NC_092289.1, on the reverse strand, counting down.
CCTGAGTACAAATAAAAATATCAAAGAGTAAGCAGCAGCTGTTCATTTAACTGAGACAAAGTTAGACATATACATCAATATAGACAAAAAAGGATCTCAAATTTACATATGATTTACATCTCCCCATAAAAGTTTCTGAGTTGGGTGATACTACTGGTGAAAAGGATATAGCCATTTTTAGGTTTGAGAGTTGACTTGTGTCATCCATGACAATTCTGCAGAAACAATTTTCTTTTTTGAAAATGCAGCTTGTTTTCCCATAAATATGGTGAAATTAAAATGACTTATTATTCAGTATACTGTATCCTAAAATCAATGTTCCTCATGTTTAACAAAAGACTATGTAGCAAGATCATACTTATCAAAAGACTGATGTTTGTGAGAAATAAAATGACTAAGAATGATTACCATAATACAGTATCTGTTGCTGCTCTTGTATGCAAGGAAAAAATTCTACCTATTCATTAATATTAACATATAACTGTTAAAAGCTGCTAATCACAAGGCAAAACAACTTCCATACACATGAAAATTATTGAGCAATATGAGATCACATTCATTGTTGAAAGAATATCAATTGTATCTTAGATTGTACCCACAGCAGCTATTTAGTAAGGGAAATATATCTTTGGGTGAAGTACTAAAAATCATGTTGACTATGTTCTGCTAATGTCAAGTACAAAATCATTACCAGTGATCACTGTACTGCTATTTTGTGATACTTATTCCTAACACACGCATCTCATCATGGAAACTGATCAGTATCATTGTGGAATATTACACAATTTATCGTTCTATTTTCTTTGCACTGATTAGAGTGCTGTCAGAAATGCAAGTGCTACCTACTTGGTGTTGAAAAGAGTAAAGGCAAGCTGCAGAGAAGAGCTTAGTCTTTCAAAATGAAGCAAGCAGGTTTATAAAAAAAATAGTTATTACTGGAATGTTATCACCACTGCTACTTCACTCTAGAAGGTTTAAACAGCATCACAGTAAACCCTACTGGGCTACAGAAATATACTCCTGTAACTATCTTAAGGCAATGATAAGTTATTCATTCTGAAGTATCACTTAAATCATATCTCTGGATTAAACAAATATGGTGCTTCCACAGAATTTATTTATAAGTTATGATTAATACTGCAGGTAGTAATTTTCTCCTTCAAGCCACAGAACTTGGAAAGTACGTTATTCAGATCGGAATGAAGTTTAAAGAGCACATAACTGTAATAGTGCAAGTAGCTTTCTTATGGTTACAGTAATTTAACCAAAACTAAGAATCTTTCCCTGACATGAAGCAGAATAATTACTGGAAACAGTAAACTTAAGTCAGGTCCCTAAAACTCTCATAACAGTGTAGTGCTTCTAATAACAGATACAGCATAAATTTCTGCAGCACACATATGTTCAAATAATGTCAGCAAAAGACACAGCAGAAAATATTCAGTATCTGTAAAAATCTTTTCCTTGGTCCCCAAGTCATACTGTACAGGGTACATGCTATTTCAAAATGCTTTAAGACTGAGTCAACTTTATACACTGAAGGATCTAATGCTGCTTCCCAGTATAAAGATGTGATGCTTGCTGTACTTCATATACAAGTTTAATGCCAGTGTTCAGCATACTATACTACCCTGTGTAAATTGAAATCATGGCAGGTAATCACGTCATATTCTTCAAAGTGTCAACTACAGTGTGTATGGATGGCCTGGCTTTGGGAGATAGCTGCCAGCACCCAGCAAGAAAGTTTTCTAAATCAACTGGAATCCTGGGAGGTGCTGTGCACTGCAGTTCTCCACGTTCAGCATCAGCTATCACCTATAATCAAATCAACTGTTATGTAATGACTAATGCCACATGAAGTTACAAATTTTTCTTCAAGATTTTCCATGCATACTAAATATCTTTAAATGATGTACACTACACACTTGTAGCCAGCTTTCAAAAACAACAACATAGTGGTCTGTGGCTTTATCTCACTAAATGTCCCTACACAATAAAGGAAGTCTTTCCAAAGATATCAATGAACTGCATAAAGAATGATTATGGAACTATGAATGCTATGCAAAACATTATCAATATTGTGACATCAAAATCAGTACTTTCAAAACACATATATAGGACACAGCATACAAACATGTACATCATATGTATAAATGCCGATATTTCATGACTTACCATTTACTCTTTTTCCACTGGGTGGATCCAGTGCATACTGGAATGCAACTTTTGTTAGAACTAAGATTTCAATACTAGAAAGAAAAGTATCTGTTGATAAAGTGTCATACCTGATGATCAGAGAGGTCCGAGTGAGGTATGGCTGCCTGAGTGAGCACCTCCCACATTAGCCATGCCCATGAAAACACAGAACTCTTCATACTGTATTCCTCTTCCAAAAGAGCCTCTGGTGCCAGCCATCTCACTGGCAGGATCTACAGGAAAATGTTACAGCTCTCAGAGCAGTTTTTCATACCTGTTTGCAATTTCCTGCAATACTAGGGTAGTGCCAGGAACAAACAAAGAATGGCCTTATTGTTTGTATCCACTCTCTAGCTGCCATATATCATGAGCCCTCATCCACAGCCATATACCATGGTTCAGTCCACTGACAGCATACTACCCCATGTATGCCAATCACTCCACTCTTCCCTATTACATGCACACCTCTCACCATCTTGAATGTTCAAGTTGCAGTAACTTACAGCTTCTTTCACCAACACTCCGTATCCTTCTCGGTCTCATCCCTACTTTTGATCCCAAATATGTACTCTTGGTCTCTCTTAACTCATTTTCCCCACATGTCTAAGCTTTTTCAGTATCTAAATTTTTCCACCCACCTCACTACAACTCTTTTATAATGTCATCCCTCATGCTGCATATTTTCCTATGGCTTTCCATTTCTGACATATCTTCCCTCTTCATTCTTTTGCATTTAAGGTCCAGCACATGGTCCCACACAACACTCCTGGGGCTACTACACTGTCAAACATACCCATCTTTGCCTTTAAAGATAGTGATCTCTCTCTCCACACCCTCTTCAGTGTGCCCAGGACCTTTGCCTCTTCACTCAACCTGTGATTTACTTCAGTTCCCATAGCTTAACCTGCTACCAAGTCCACTCTCCAGTATTTAAAGCAACAATGCAACCCATTTCCTACAGGTGCTAACCATCCAAACTCACACTCAAAACATCCTCTCTCCCACTGCCTTCCTCTGCTAAACCTTATATCCTGACTTTTATTCACATTAAATCTCAGCTTCCTCCTATCACACACAATCCCAAACTCAAACACTAGCCTCTGATCTCTCTCACTTGAGTTTCCCACCATAGCCATGTCACCTACAAACAGCTACTGATTCATCTAACCCTCCCCCTACCACTCCAGCATGCTGTAAACCTCTCCCTCTCTCCAACACCCTCACATTTACCTCCTTCACAGCTATATCCATAAATAGATTAAACAGCTATGATGATATGACAATAACTAAATGCAGATCCACTTTCACATGAAACCACTCATCCTCACCCCTTCCTTTCTATTCACAAAAGACTTACTCTCCATATGAAAACTCTTTGCTACATACAGTAGCCTTCCCAAAATGCCTGACATTTGTAACATCTCCCACAAGACAACTCTGGCAATCATATCATGAGCTTTCACCAAGTCCATAGAAGCTACATACAAATCTCTCTCTGTCTTAAGTATCTCCCTCAAAATTTTTTCAAAGCAATCCCCAGATCCACAAATCCTCTACCAATACTGAAATGACATAACTCCTCCCTATTCTGATGCTCTGGGCATGACACCCAACCTCTCAATCCCCACTCTCCCATACAACTTATTAAGTATATTCAACAGACTTATACCTCTGTAATTTCAACATTCACTTTTATGTTCCCTGCCTTTACAATTATGGTACAATAAAGATACGCTGCCACTCCTCATGAACCTTAGAAGATGGGAAAATATAACTCGTACAAGCCCTGAAACGGTAATTTCAGATGAGTTTATCTGATGTAGTTAAGTTGAAGACTGGATTTAGGTTTGCTGTTTAGTCTGTTGAGTAAATATGGTGTGGATATGTTTTGCAATGTCATGTTTGCAGGAGAGAAGGATGTGTACATATTGGGTTCTGAAGAGGGAAGCAGTGGTTAGAGGTTGGTTTTAAAGTGGTAAGGGTGGCAAGGGGTCTAGTGCTGCATCAAGGAACTGAATGCACAGTATATTGACGTGACATGATACTGGAAGTATTTTTGTATAGTCATGCAAGTGATGTTGATTTTTTGTTGTTATACAACCAGTAATTGTTCTCTTTGTCCAGTTATGTGTGGTTTGCAGCTTGTTCTGACGGGGTGAATGATAATGCAAGTAATGCACAGTTTAGGGAAGAATAGATGGAATTGTTTGTGAAGGATACTGAAGGATTCTTTTCCCCAACATTAAGTGGTGCTGGAACTTGTTGTTAGATGTCTGGGAGTGGACTTAGAAGCGGATGGAACCAAAAAAGCAGAAATGAGTCACAGGGAAGGGGAGGGGCCAAAGGCTCTGGGAGCAATGAAGAATGTGTGGAAGGAGAAAATGTTACCTTGGAGAGCAAAAATGGGTATGTTTGAAGGAAAAGTAGTTCCAACAATGTTATATGGTTGTGAGGCACGGGCTATAGATGGGGTCGTATGGAGGAGGGTGGATGTGTTGGAAATGAAATGTTTGAGGACAACATGTGGTGTGAGGAGGTTTGATCGAGTAAGTAATGAAAGGGTAAGAGAGGTGTTGAAATAAAAAGAGTGTGGTTGAGAGAGAAGAAGAGGGTGTGTTGAAATGGTTTGGACATATGGAGAGAATGAGTGAGGAAAGATTGACAAAGGGGATATATGTGTCAGAGGTGGAGGGAACAAGGAGAAGCAGGAGACCAAACTGGAGTTGGAAGGATGGAGTAAAAAAGATTTTAAGCAATAGGGGTCTGAACATACAGGAGGATGAGAGGCGTACAAGGAATAAAGTGAATTCGAACGATGCAGTATACCAGGGTTGATGTGCTGTCAATGGACTGAACCAGGGCATGTGAAGCATCTGGGGTAAACCATGGAAAGGTCTGTGGGGCCTGGATGTGGATAGGGACCTGTGGTTTCAGTGCATTACACATGACAGCTAGACTGAGCATAAACAAATGTGGCCTATTTGTCTGTTTTCCTGGTGCTACCTCACTCTGGGGTAGGGTAATGATAGGAATGGATGAAAGCAAGCAAGTATGAATATGTACATGTGTATATATGTATATGTCTGAGTAGGTGCATGTATATGTATGTATATGATATGTATATGTATGTATACATGCATATATGGGTATTTATGAATATATACGTGTATATGAGCGGATGGACCTTTCTTCGTCTGCTTCCTGGCGCTACCTCGTGACACAGGAAACAGCAATTATGTATAATAAAATATAGATAAAAAAAATACCCAGAGTATCTATGGCTGCAGTGAGGGGAGTAATGTGTGTCATATTTGAAACCTAGTATGGGTTGAGGTGAGACATAAAAGAAAATGCTTCAATAAGTACAGAAACGTTTGAATTTTCACCATATATTCGATATTTGATGACACTGATGCTACAGTCACATAGCCTCCATATACAGCTCATGATAACTAACAAATTCAAGCATATTCATTTCATGTTTATGTTTACATTATGTATATTACAATGTGTGTTTTAAATCACTTGTGTAATTTCTAACTTTACTGACATACCTGAGTGTATATCTCCTAACACAATAAGCAGCTGGCAATTTCGTCATTATGCAGTATGTCTGAAATCATTTTTACCACAACAAACTACAACCACAAGTCAGTATGGGGAAGAAAATCCATACCATTTTGTATTCTCTGGAAAATGCATCAGAAAACTGGCAACACTATAACAGACAATACCTGATTTCTGTAGGTACAATACTCAGCAGAGTAAGCGTCACGGGTGAGTGCTGGGGCAGCCAATTTGACCTGGAGTGTTGAAGTTATAAGACAGTTGCGTGCGGCTACATCTCGGTGAGTGTGACGACGTCCACTGAGGTACTCCAGTCCTTCAGCTACCTACATCAAGGATGAAATAGTTTCCTGTATCATCTTTACTAACAATCATAATTCAACAACTCACATTTATGTTGCATTATACCATGGAATGAAGGAAACAGGAATACTGTATACATATTTCTGTACTAATCATTAAATCAGACCTGTAGAGCAAGACTGAGACACTGGCTGTGGGTGAGAGGAGGTGGTCGCAGACTACCCAATGGTCGAGGTGATTCTTTTCTTGTTGCTAGCAAAAACTGCTTCAGATCACCCTTAAAAAAATCATTATCAATTAGCTATACCCTATTTTGTGCAACATAACACAGTAAATCCTAAATAAGTAAGTGCAGCACTCACACCTAAAGAACGTACATGCAAATGAACTTGTGAATCATTACAGGAATTGTGTCAGCTATTTATGGACCTCAGCTTTCCAGCATTTTCTAGAAAACTGTATCTAGATTTATCATTATTTTGCTTTGTCGCTGTCTCCCGCGTTAGCAAGGTAGCGCAAGGAAACAGACGAAAGAATGGCCCAACCCACCCACATACACATGAATATACATACACGTCCACACACGCAAATATACATACCTATACATCTCAACACATACATATATATACACACACAGACATATACCTATATACACATGTACATAATTCATACTGTCTGCCTTTATTAATTCCCATCGCCACCCCGCCACACATGAAATAACAACCCCCTCCCCCCAAATGTGCACAAGGTAGCGCTAGGAAAAGACAACAAAGGCCATTTTCGTTCACACTCAGTTTCTAGCTGTCATGTAATAATGCACCGAAACCACAGCTCCCTTTCCACATCCAGGCCCCACACAACTTTCCGTGGTTTACCCCAGACGCATCACATGCCCTGGTTCAATCCACTGACAGCACGTCGGCCCTGATATACCACATCATTCCAATTCACTCTATTCCTTGCATGCCTTTCACCATCCTGTATGTTCAGGCCCCGATTGCTCAAAATCTTTTTCACTCCATCTTTCCACCTCCAATTTGGTCTTCCACTTCTCCTTGTTCCCTCCACCTCTGACACATATATCCTCTTTGTCAATCTTTCCTCACTCACTCTCTCCATGTGACCAAACCATTTCAACACACCCTCTTCTGCTCTCTCAACCACTCTCTTTTTATTACCACACATCTCTCTTACCCTTTCATTACTTACTTGGTCAAACCACCTCACACCACATATTGTCCTCAAACATCTCATTTCCAGCACATCCACCCTCCTCTGCACAACTCTATCTATAGTCCACGCCTTGCAACCACATAACATTGTTGGAACCACTATTCCTTCAAACATGCCCATTTTTGCTCTCCGAGATCACGTTCTCGCCTTCCATACATTCTTCAATGCTCCCAGAACCTTCACCCCCTCCCCCACGCTGTGACTCACTTCCGCTTCCATGGTTCCATCCGCTGCCAAATCCACCCCTAGATATCTAAAAAAAGGGTGTGGCATGAAGGCTAAGAAGCAGCACCTAGAGTTCACTAGCTATGGAGACTACTGCTGTGGCCACCCCCATGAGAAAATTCCATTTGGGAACAGGCTTCAGAGATACAGATAGATGGATAGATATCTGTGGCCTTATTGTGGCTACACTGCGAGCGAATGGGTCACCTTCACAAGGCTGTATCATCATCAATGGATGAAAAGATGTACAGTCTCGTCAAGGAACTTCTCATTCCAAAGGTGTTCATCATTTTCCTGTTCCTGATTGGAGTGCAGCTTTGAAACTGCAGGAGCATCAAGAAAGAAGTCCTGGGGTTGTGTAATTAATTAAACATATTGGTGTTTTGTTTGTAATTCTTAAAGTACAAACTTACAAAAAACTGAAATATCATGCAGTATGTTCATTATCTAATAGAAAAAATTACAAATCAATAGGTGACTAAATTAATCTGGAAGAACACTTAGACTCATGATAAAAGTGACATAACTTACCCAATCTGTATACTGTGTGATGAGAAGATGAGGTGCATGAGACGAGCACAGGGCAAGGGTGCTCACAACATTGGGATGTGGAGGGCCACTAAACATTGCTGCCTCTCTACTCACTTCAGCTAACAATGTTTCGTCTCTTGTATTCACCACCTGACCACCAAATAAGGTTTATAAACTTTCAAAACTATCACTCTGAACATAATCCTATACATATAATTGCTTTACAAGAATAAACAATTTCCTGCAACTCATCCTTTATCAATATGTGTTAAAGCTTATCAAAGATCCATGAGTATTACATACAACTTTTGCTTTGCTGTACTCTTACCCACTATCATCTTTACAAAGAAGTTTTCATTTATACACCTTCTACCATTCCTAAAAACCTTCAACCCTTCACACATATCCTTCACTCCATTATCTTCTTAACCATCATCATAACAATTATCCCTTATAACGTCAGTGTTAAGCCCACTATGTTGACTTCTCAATAGCATCTTCACTCATCCTTGCTATCTTATGCTCGTACAAAACCAGCATCACAGCTCCTCTCCAGTCATCAGGCACCATCTAAATTTTTTCATAGGCACATACATTTTGTGTGCATCCATTCTACAACCACATCATCTCCAATCTCTAAGAACTCTCTTATTATCCCATGCACGCTAAGGGTTTTTCCAAGTCTAATATCTGTTTTCATCTCAACCTTGACGTTTCCATTATTGGAATATCATCTTGCCTTTCTCCATGCATGATGTCACTTCTGCACTCCCATCCTCTAATACCATCACTTTCCTGAGGTCTAGTACTTCTCTTATCTGATCTAATCAACAGAAATCCTCCTATATCTCTCATTCTTTCATTTGTACCACATCTTCCTTTTTTCTATATTTTCTTAAAATGCAATGGAGCTTCCTATTTTCAACAAACTTTTCCCTTAACTTTCTTCCAAAGTTATCAGTATGCTTTTTCCTCTTCTTCCTCATTTTCTGTTCACCCTCTCTCTCCACTGCTGCCTTCACCTCATCACACAGTATCCCCATAGATTAATGTAGCTGCACCTTGTCCTAGCCTTCACCTTTGCTTTTACCATAAAATGATTTGAAACAAAAACCATTCTCCTAACTACTTTCACACACAGCACTTCCTTCCTGATTCTTTCTCTCTGTTATCACACATTCCATCGTAGCATTTTGCTTGTTCACTCATCTAACCTCCATTTATGACTATGAATTTGCTTATTTTCAAAACATAAATTTACCAGCTGCACATCTCTCAGCCCAAAAATATGCTATATGTCTACCAATCACGTTCACACCTGGTACTTCCCATTCTTCTTCAACACCTTCCACTATCTCCTCCCCTTCTTCGGCATTCATTTTCTCAGGCATGAACATTATTTTATCCTCTTCTTTAAATTCCTTACTTTATCCTCTTCTTTAAATTACTTACCTTATTCTCTTCTTTAAATTCCTTATACACTATTCTAACTGATCTCAATACCTTTTTCTTACTAATTACTTTCAGATACTTTTGTTCTTCATCACCATGAAGCCAATTTATGTTGCATTCCAGATATAACTATATGGTACTAAACTTACAGTGTTGATTTCTTTACTCATGTTTGTTCACAAATCATGTTCACTGATCATTTACAAATATACTATGTTCCTCCTCCTGTGGAATTTGATGTTCAATATATATATATATATATATATATTTCTTTTCTTTCATACTATTAGCCATTTCCCGCATTAGCAAGGTAGCATTAAGAACAGAGGACTGGGACTCTGAGGGAATATCCTCACCTGGCCTCGTTCTCTGTTCCTTCTTTTGGAAAATTGAAAAAAAACGAGAGGGGAGGATTTCCAGCCCCCTGCTCCCTCCCCTTTTAGTCGCCTTCTACGACATGCAGGGAATACGTGGGAAGTATTCTTTCTCCCCTATCCTTAGGGATAATATATATTCTTCCCTCTACCTCTGACACATATATCCTCTTTGTCAATCATTCTTCACTCATTCTCTCCACATGTCCAAACCATTTCAACACACCCTCTTCTGCTCTCTCAACCACACTCTTTTTATTACCACACATCTCTCTTACCCTTTCATTACTTACTCGATCAAACCACCACGCACCACGTACTGTCCTCAAACATTTCATTCCAACACATCCACCCTCCTCCACACAACCCTATCTATAGCCCATGTGTTGTAACCATATAATATTGTTGGAACCACTATTCCTTCAAATATACCCATTTTTGCTCTTCGAGATAACATTCTCGACTTCCATACATTCTTCAATGCTGCCAGAACCTTCGCTCCCTCCCCCACCTTGTGACTCACTTCCACTTCCATAGTTCCATTCACTGTTAAGTCCACTCCCAGATATCTAAAACACTTCACTTCCTCCATTTTTTCTCCATTCAAACTTACATCCCAATTAACTTGTCCCTCAAGTTAACACAGCAAAAACACAGCTCCTTCAACAGACCTAGCAGTCATCTCTTGTTTTGCTAAAAATAGTGCATTAGTCTTTAGCTACATACTAGATTAGATCCCCACAACAGTTTGGATTTTCATCAAAAATGTGAGGATAAGCACACGCACAAGTGAACATCAAATGCCACAGAAGAAGGAACATAGTATATTTGTGGATATCAAAGGTACACTAACCTGAAAAAGTATCACTGTGGCAGTTAATATAATATGCCTACAAGACTCTTAAGTGGTAAATCAACCTCATCCCATTAACATTCCCTTTACTTTCACTGCAACAGCCACTTGAACATGGAATAACATTAAGAAATATTAAGACTTTCTTCTAATCTAGTACTAATTTTGTTCAATAAGATCTACATTACTATCACATTCTTTACTAACAGTGAGATATTTTTCACGTATCAAGATATATCTAATCTCACCTTAACCATAACAAGTTTCTCTGGGTCAGGGGGCATGTCCTCACCATCAGATTCTTCTTCAGTGTTCCTCAATCTTGCTAACTGCACCTCACCAAACTCCCCACGCCCTTGAAATAAGTTCAGCAATGTATAGCAGATGATTAAAGTACGGAAGCAAACGATATCACATGAGGCTATCAGATGTGTCGTATCACTATTTACTATTCTGTTACTCAGTAGCTAGGTGTTGTCTTCCTATATCTCCCTGATCCACATATCACCTTCACATCTGTAAGGATAACTTCAATATCTTATCAGCAAGGGCCATATAACGTCATCTAGATCAAAATTAAGCAAAAAAGCTTTAGACTATTTCAACAGAACATGTTATTATGTCACTGTCAGTAAAAACAAGGCATACCTCCTTCCCTCTGTTTAGTCTTGGTATTGTGATGATATCAAACTGTTTCATTATTATACAGATATACAAAACATGAGATACTGTATAAAATCTGAATATTTTACCATACAAATAAACTGAGGTATAAGGGTAATCAAAGATTTACTATGTAACACATCATTCACAGCACACCACTATTGGTAAGTGCTCAGTGCACCACTGGTAGAAGCACAAACAGCACACCACTGGTATTAACAAATAACAGCACATCACAGGTAAACTATTCAGAGTACACCCATGGAAGTAACTAATCACAGCACATCACTGGTAGTAACTATTTACAGCACACCACTGGTAGTACTATTCACAGCAAACCACTGGTAGAACTACTCACTGCACACCAATGGAAGTAACTACTCACAGCACACCATTAGTAGAACTACTAAAAGCACAACTCTGGTAGTAATTACCTAAAGCACACCAAAGGTAGAACTGATCACAACACACAAATGGTAGTACTGCTCAGCATTACAGAGCCCTTGCCCAACACCTATGCACATAATGAAGATTGGTGTAATACTATGGATATAATTACCTAGAGTAAGAAGCACTTGAAGGTTTTCCCTCTGTATCACAGGTTTATCTTGGCCTAGTGTATTTCCTGCATGATTAGACTCATGTTTTAAATGCATATTTTCACTGGGGCCAGTATGAATTGCACTCTGCGGTGAAGGAGAGGAATTTGGTTGCAATGGAGAGGACTGTTGAGTGGAGGCTGATGATCCTCCTAAGGTTCTGGTTGAGGCCTGTGAGAGCCCCAGGTGAGTAGAGGTTCCCAATGTATGAGTGGATACCTGGGAGAGCTGCACTTGACATGAGGGATCCAATCTACCGCCAGTCTTGGTGGTGCCAGTGCCCATGTCCCTGGGGTCCAGGTCCCCTGTTCCTCCTGGATGGGCAGTATACATCAACCTCTCCTGCTCTTCAGGATTGTGAGCCTCTTCATTCCCATCACCTCAAATGATAATTGTTTAGGTTACTTTATAAAGGAGCTGACAATAATGATAATCAGGTGCGGCAAAATGTCTTTATCAAAGAAATGCTGTCAGTTGAAACTGGGCAGTGGAATGAGAAGTCAGCTAAAACTAAAATTAAAAAATGATATTCATAAAGGACAAAGAGTGAGGAGAGGTTAACAAAGAGAATATAAGTGACAAAAGCTGAGTGAACAAGTAGAACAGGGAGACCAAACAGGGAATGGAAGCATGGATTGAAAATGATTCTTGAGCAATCACAGTCTGAACATGCTGAAGGGTGAAAGGTATGCAAGGGATAGAGTGAAATGAAATGATGGTTGTACTGGGGTTGATGTGCTGTCAGTGGAATGAACCAGGAATGGGCAGCATCCGGAGTAAACCATAAAAACGTCTGTGGGGCCTGGTTGTGGATAGGGAGCTGTGGTAACAGTGCATTAAAAATAACAGCTAGAAAAAGGATGTGACAGGACGTGGCCTTTCTTAGTCTGTTCCTGGCACTACCTTGCTTGTGAAGGAAATGGTAATCTAGTATTTTATACATACATAAATATGTATAATTCTATTCACTTCATGATACTCAATTGGTTTCCTGCAATAGTGAGGTGGTGCCAGGAAACAAACTAAGAATGACCCATCCACTCATCATCATTATTATTTCTATCATTATACTTAATCGCTAATTCCTGTGCCAGCAAGGTAGTGCAAGGAAACAGACAAAGAATGGACCATCCATTCATTTACAAATATATACACATAAATGCCCATACATGAACATATACATACATATACATATCAACATATACATAAAGGAGGGCAAGGAATAGAGTGAATTGGATCGATGTGGTATACCGGGGTTGACGTGCTGTCAGTGGATTGAATCAGGGCATGTGAAGCGTCTGGGGTAAACCATGGAAAGCTGTGTAGGTATGTATATTTGCGTGTGGACGTATGTATATACATGTGTATGGGGGTGGGTTGGGCCATTCCTTTCGTCTGTTTCCTTGCGCTACCTCGCAAACGCGGGAGACTGCGACAAAGCAAAAAAAAAAAAAAAATATACATAAACAGAAATATACATATATATACACATGTACATATTCATACTTGCTTGCCTTCATCCATTCCTGTAGCTACACAGCCACACAAGAAATAGGAATCCCCGCCTTCATTCAGCGAACTAGCACCAGTAAAAGACAAAAAGAAAAGGCCACATTCGTTCACACCCAGCCTCTAGCTGTCATGTGTAATGCACCAAAACCACAACTCCCTATCCATCTCCAGGCCCCACAGATCTTTCCATGGTTTACCCTGGGCGCTTCATGTGCCCTGGTTTATACTTTGTCACTGTCTCCCATGTTAGCGAGGTAGCGCAAGGAAACAGACGAAAGAATGGCCCAACCCACCCACATACACATGTATATACATACACGTCCACACACGCACTTATACATACCTATACATCTCAATGTATACATATATATACACACACAGACATACATATATACACATGTACATAATTTATACTGTCTGCCCTTATTCATTCACATCGCCATTCTGCCACACATGAAATAACAACCCCTTTCCTTCGCATGTGCACGAGGTAGCACTAGGAAAAGACAACAAAGGCCACATTCGTTCACACTCAGTCTCTAGCTGTCATGTATAATGCACCAAAACCACAGCTCCCTTTCCACATCCAGGCCCCACAGAACTTTCCATGGTTTATCCCAGATGCTTCACATGCCCTGGTTCAATCCACTGACAGCACATCAACCCTGGTATGCCACATCGTTCCAATTCACTCTATTCCTTGCACGCCTTTCACCCTCCTGCATGTTGAGGCCCCGATCACTCAAAATCTTTTTCACTCCATCTATCCATCTCCAATTTGGTCTCCTACTCCCAGATAGATAGATAGATAGATAGAGAGAGATAGAGAGAGAGAGAGAGAGAGAGAGAGAGAGAGAGAGAGAGAGAGAGAGAGAGAGAGAGAGAAAAAATCTTTTATATACTATATAGTAGTCTGGCTTTACCACATTCATCAAAGAGGAACAATTACCATGAGTATGCTGGGGCGAGTGTTTTAACCTCTGTCGTCGCTGTCTGCAGTAGATAAGCATAGCACCCACAAGTGCAATGTAGGCTGCTGCTCCACCCACTGCTACACCCACTGTTCGACCCAACAACTGAGAACTTTCCCCTAAAAACAATATATATATTGGATCACATGGGAAATCTTTTCTTTATTTCATAACTTGAGTACGGCACTATGGACAGCTACTCAAAACTATAGGACTGATATGCAGGTTACTGAAGAGAAAGCTACAGTCTGTTCATTACTCTTTGACCAAATAAATGTCTAAACATTTTGATAAAGTTTTAGAATGTCTATGAGTATAACACCTTACGGGACAAGAAAGTAATTAAGTGTAGGTAAACATCACAGATTTCAAAAACGTTTAAAGAATACCATAACTATGTGTGTAGTACATTACTAGGTATTAATTATATAACATCAGGGAAGTTTGTGAGGAGTTATATGACATAGTTAAAATGCAGAGTTCACCATTAATGGAGACTCTTTTACCATGGCCATCCCTTGTGGGAGTTTGTGAAGGGGAGTGAAGAGGTAACAAATAATTCTATCTAAGATTTCTATTATCAACAGGTGAAATATTTACAAGATCTTATTCAGTTATCAAAGTTGGGTATCAATTACATACCCATATGTCCAATTCAACTTTTCACTTACATATGAATACACAAAACTTTTGGCATTCTACATGATCTTGCAGTTTAGTGATATCATCATACTTTGGATTCTAATGTCACTCTCGAATTTCTTATGTTCTGTGATGGATATAACAGAGTGCAGGTGTTAATAAGGGTGAACAAGAAGAGTATCTTCGAAAATTCCCACATAATTGTGTAATTTTATATCCCATATTTAAAGAGAATTGTAATCCCTTTTCCTGTCATCTAACTTATGATTTCTGACCTAAACTTCAAAGACAGCAATGCAGCAAACAGACTCACCTGGATGATACTGGGATAAAGCCAGAAGTCTCACCTGTGACACTGACAGAGATCTCAGCCCTAACGAGACCACCCATATTGCCAGCCGTGCAGCCATATATCCCACCGTCCTCCCGACGAACCCCTGTCACCTGCAGTGTCCCATTGCCATGCACCTCCACCCTGGGATGTGTACCAGGTTTTGGATGTGCAAAAGGGGATGGGGAAAAGTCTGGTCATTATCAAGTAGAGTTAAGGAAAACTCATTAACAACAAGCAGTAAGACATCTAAATGCAAAGGGAAGGTGCTTACGGATGCAGGTGTTTTTGACAATCAGTAATCATCTCATCGTGGTAATAGTCCCAAGGATTTCAGGAATAAAACTAGATGGTGAACATATTATGTTCTGATACTGTCATTACATTATGATTTAGAGCATCAAATGAACGGAAAATGACAGAAAGAACTGAGAAACAGAGGCATCTACACCCACAACACTTAGGGTTATAGCAAATCAATCCTCTTGCAAAAAAGTTAGAAATATAGAGATAATAAGTATTAAAGACACATGGAAGGTACAACACTTGTAGAGTAGATGCATGAAATACATGATTTACCTCTCTGGATCAAAGGCATTGGTAGTATGATTGTAGTCCCAGTGGATGGAGGGCCTGGGGCTGCCCCGAGCATGGCACTCCAGCACCAATGTTCCACCTTTGTCCACCTGAACTGGCCCTTGTGTCACCCACTCAAGCACGGGACTCTCTGAACACAGAGTACACCACAGTGGAAATCAAAACATTATCTCAGTCATTGTTTAGTGGAGATATTCTATTGTTCTCCATTTTAGAGAAAGCTCACTCCTTTAGCACATGACAAAGTTCAACATGATATCTATCAACATATATAACTGTGTTCCCATCAAAGTGCAATATCTCAATTAAGTCTAACCTTATATCTCATTCAAGTTTACCCTTAACTAATTCCTATATCATTCACTTTCTACATCAAGCTTTATCAGCAGGAAAGCACTGTGTTTCCATTTGTTCTTCCAGTTGGGACACATTCCATACTTCCCTTTGACAAAGCCAACATCTATTTGCCAGGCATCCTCTTATCTGAAGCAAACCTCACCCAAAACAATTTACTTACTAAATCCATTTCTTTCTAAGCTCTAAACGAATACTTCATAGCCTGTTCAGCAAAGGTTTGATTTGTTAAAGGGTCTTCACATGAACATATGCAATCTTTTTAGGCTCTCTTCAGTCTGGGATTTGTCAACAATACTTCCATAAGCACAGTTGAAGGTTGTTGCAAGGCTCATGAGAATTAAGAAAACACTAAAGGATAGTAATTCAGTGAATTCAACTGAAAAATAAGGACTGCTGATGTGGTAGGAAGAATATCTTTCTAGGGACTCCTTAACACTGTATATGCCCAGAGCAGTCAATATCTAAAAGTATCAGAGGAATGTTTGAGGAACATTCCTGGGTAGTACATGTCAGCTGGCACAAATAACCAAATCAAATTAAGTCTCTCATATCAGTCCTGTTACTATCATTACCAAAGACAGAGAGGGTGATAGTGGCATTGATGGATCCCTGTCTGGAAGCTGCCACACAAAGGTATTGGCCGCTGTCCCGCAGCTCGGCACTGACCACCTCTAACGTGCCCTCTGCGCTGTGAACGTTGTCGGACATCACTTCAACCACCTACCACATCAACACAAAACTGACTGATATAACTCCTTAACACATGGTTAGCTATTAAATCATATGAACAGAAGCATGTTAATGGTGCTCACACGAATGTGTAGCATATCAAGCAATTATGTTCTAGCCTAATTAGAGCTTTAATAGTGATTGTATGAGTGTAATACTAACCATTTTTAGCTTTAAAACATTTAGAACTATAAAGAAAAGTAATGTTTCTCAAAACAAAAAATCTGCATTCTCCACTGCAAGAAGTAAGAACAAATTTCACATAAAAGTTTGAGCAAAAGCTTTTTCAAGAGCAGAAACAGAAGGATTTGTATGTGAAATTTATGGATACAGATAAAGTATTTGATGGGCTTGATAGAGATGGTGTGGGAGCAAAGCTATCTGAAGCACTGGGGAGTTTTTATCAAAAGAGTAAGGCATGTATGCAAGTAGGCAGAGAGGAAGGTGAATGGTTCAAGTTAAGATGAGTCTGCAGCAGGGGTATGTGATGTCATCATGGGTTTCAACTGTTTTATGGATGAGGTGGTAAGGGAGGTGAATGCAAGGGGCCTAGGAGTGAGGAGCAGGTATGCAGTTTCCTGGGGAGGGGAGGACCTGAGAGATGTCATTTGTTTGCTGATATGGTGCTTGTAGCAGATTCGAGTGAGAAAATGCAGAAGCTGATGTCTGAATATGAGTGTATGTGAAAGGAGAAAGTTGAGAGAAACTATGAATAAAAAGTTATTAAGGTAAGCATAGAAAAGAGAGAAGTTATTTGGAGTAGGACTCTGAATGGAGAAAACCTGTACAAATTAGTGTTTTAGGTGCCTGGGAGTGGATATGGAACCATAGGAGATGAAGTGAGCAACAGGGTGGGTGGGTGAGGGGTGAAAAGGTCTTGGGGGCATCAAGAAATGTGTGGAAAGAGAGCCAAGTGTCTCAAATGGCAAAAACAGGTATAACTGAAGGTATGGCATATAACTGGCATGATAAATAAATGTGAAAATTATTTGTTGTAAAAGATGGATATGAGAAGTCAAACAGTAAATGTGACCATTAGCACAATGACCTACAATCTATCATTAGCTGTTAAACGTGACAAAAAATAATAAAGAAGACAGCTATATGTTCCATGTCGCCTCTCCTATATAAACTGATAACCAGACAGCAGTAAATACAGTAGCAGAAAAAACATATATGTTAATAGTAGGGATCTAGGAGAGCAAAGTTGGGGCTGACCTGCTCTGAGGAGAGTCGGTGCCAGGTGATGACAGGAAAGTCGGCACCGCGGGCCTCGCAGGGGATGCTGATGTTAGCCCCAACTTCAACCCTAGCATCGTGGGGCAATGGTGAGAACTTGAGTCGTTCTGACAAAACAGAGATACATAAGAGTAATCCCTTAGAGTTGATATACGAGCTCTCAAAAAATTTCTTAAAGTAGCTGTATTTCCTTCCATTCCAGAACTCCGATATAACCTGCCACACAAGGTTAAATACGACGGAACCAACCAACCATCATGCTCAGCAGAAAGTAACATGACATCTAAAAAATGTAATACACTAATGTTTTCTCAGACACTGTGCTCGACATAAAACAAAAAGTAGTCAATAATCAAAATACTTGAACATCAGTAGGTCCTGGCACCTACGAGTCTGGAACTCTGTTATTTCTGTGTTTCTGAATACTTAAGAGGTTACTATGGAAGGTGTGTAGAATACATTGTACAATACATTAGCACTTCAAGAATCAGTAAACGACGTTTCTGGCTAAAACTTTCGCTGCTGTAGCTTATGATAGCCATAACATTGGTTGGGACCGTGTTCAGTATAAATGTAAGCATCAAAGATTGCCACGAGTCGCTGCTAGCTCAGCAAACTTTGGCTGCCCAACCCAGTGGGCATTTATTGAAAAG
The DNA here is from genome assembly GCF_036320965.1 of Panulirus ornatus. Lineage (NCBI taxonomy): Eukaryota > Metazoa > Arthropoda > Malacostraca > Decapoda > Palinuridae > Panulirus > Panulirus ornatus. The sequence continues at coordinate 24,066,662 of NC_092289.1, read as the reverse complement.
CATGGGATGGCTAAACAATAAAATAGCAAAAGGTGCAGCTAAACCTAGTAGAAACAAAACTTCCCAGTGTAGATGTACACGTGTGACAAGTGGCAGAAGAGGTGGTAGCCGGGTCCGACTTAGAAGAAGTGGAAACATACCTCCTGCCTCCCCTCTGTGCTGCTCGACACTGTGATATCGCTTTGATTCAAGTTCAATGAATTGCCAGCCTGCTTATTATATGTTGTATTGTATGCCTACATATAAACAAAAATCAAAAACAGCGAAGTATTAGAAAGTAAATATATGTAAATGGTCAAATGAGTGTTCTCTTACTTTACAAGGATGCTTTGACTGTACATATTTCTGTTTTGTATTTTGAAAATTGTGATATTAATTTAATGTCGATGTCTTTCCTAGTTACACTGATTTTTGTGTGGATATGTTGGTACACGTCAGGACTGTCACAACATATTCAAATAAACTTTGGGTAACAAAAGAAGTAAAATGTAGTTTAAATGAGAACTAGCAATGTCATCTGGGAATAGGAATAAAGAATGCACAAAAATAACTCAACATTAAGATCAAACATGCTAAATCACTATGAACAATTAAGATTAAGAATTTATTTCATACTAACAATTCTAAAAATGCTTGGAATGGGCAAAAACAGTTGTGCAGCTATCAAACAGAATGTTCTATACCAAAGAGGATATGGATGAGTATGTGAAGGAGCTTAATCTTTTTTATGCCAGTTTTGATGATAAAGATTTTTCAAAGGAATTTTCTGATGTCCTATTGATCATAAATAGTGTACATGATCCGCCAATTGTAAATTCTGAAAAGGATGTTCTGTTATCTTTTAAAAAGGTGAAAATTGGTAAGGCAAGTCTTGATACTTTATGTGCCAAAATATTAATATCTTGCTGTGTACAAGTGTATAAACCTTTATATGTTCTAATAAAAACTTATCTTAAACAATGTAAAGTTCCTACTTTATGGAAAACATCAGAAATCATACCTGTGTCTAAGATTCTAATACCTATTGTTTAGAATGACTTAAGACCTGTGGCTCTCAAATCAGTTATGATGAAATGCTTTGAAGTCAATATTAAACACTACGTAAATATGCAGATTCCATTAGAGAAACTATGCAATTTGCATAATATAAATGGAGATGTGCTGAAAATGTAACCATAATGTCATTACATCAAATTACACATCATGACATGCCTTATACTTATGCTATCACACATCTTGACATGCCTTATACTTATGCTAGTTTCATTTACTGATTTCAGAAGTGCATTTAATACTATACAACCATATGTTAAAGAAATTATATTCTTTGAAAAATAGCAACCTCATTTCTTGGATATATAGTTACCTAACCAACAGACCACAATTTGTAGAATTTAGAAATGTAAATCTCATACCATACTTACAAACACTGGTGCTCTGAAGGGCTGTGTTTTATCGCCTTTTTATTCACTTTACATACAAATTTTTGCACTAGTAACTACAGAACCTGTTCTATTATCAAATATGCTGATGACACAGTGATTATTGGAAAAATAAGGATAAATATGAACATGAATATCAGGCTCAAGTTAATGACTATGCTCAATGGTGTGATGAAAATTACTTGAATCTGAACATCAAAAAGATCAAAGAAATGGTGATTGACTTTCGCAAGAAGGAAAAGTGCTTTGAACAACAAATGGTTGAAGGAGAGCAAGTAGATATTAAGCACAATTATAAATAATTGGGTTTGATTACTGATAGTAGTCTAAATGGTGATGTTAAAACTAAAAAAGGTTGAGAGAAAATGCATGCAAAATCATTTCTTACGAGTCATGAAAAACCTAAAAGTTGATAGGACTATTCTTTCTATGTTTTATAAGTCACTCACAGAGTCAACACTGCTTTTGCATAGCATCACACTTTGGATGCTTGAGTGTAAATAAATAAAAATAAATTTACCAAAAATGTAAAAACGGCTGGTTAATTAGGGTGCTAATGTAACTGTACTTGATGTATTATATTCAAAACATATTTTGAATTAAACTTATAGATTCATGAGTGATTATCACCTCTGCATTTTCAAGATCAGTCAAAAGATTGTGTTTGCCATTGCAAAAAAAAATATATCCAGACATAAGAATTAATTAATTTGTACCAGTAAGTATTAAATTCCACAATCATGTAAATTATAAATGATAACTGCTCATTGTTTGTGACAGTCCTGATGTTGGTTTGTGTATGATAATGAGCTGAACCAAATCTGGTGTCTTTTAATGTATAATTTCAGCTACTGCACTTTTACATTATTATTTTCGTTTACCTTGTGTATGTGACTGAATGTGTATTATAACGGTTCAACTCTCAAAAAGTTTCAATTTGTACAATGTACTACACACTGACTTAATAAGTATTAATCATTATTTTCATTATGAGACCATATTAGTATTCCTACTTCAGCCACCACAGTTTACAGATTAAATATTATGCTATATTAACCTAAAGTATCGAACCTGTGACTTTGAGTGTGGCCGGGCGGGTGATAAGTGGAGGGTGTCCGGCAGTGGTGACAACGCAGGCGTAGAGTCCTTTGTCGTCCAGACGGGCCCAGCGGATTCTCAGCACCGACACTCCTTCCGTCACGTCCTCGCCCATGCCCGACACCGACACCCGGTAATCGTCCACGCTCACCTGTCTCACATGGGGTAAGACATTCGTCAGAGAGGGCTCTGGGGTGAATGTCGTTCACGTTTCAACTAAATACCTTATGTTGCCACTGTGTCCATAAATACAGCCTAGCCAGATACCTATAACGTTGCTGCACAACCCTATCCAGATACTCTGGTGTTGCTGCTACACCCAAAACTGGTACCCCATCTGTTGCTGCTACACCCTAGCCAGGTACCCCTTGTTGCTTCTATACCCTTGCCAAAATATACTTGAGATGATTAAAGTAATAGAACACTGGACCAGCAGAACATAAGCGATGAGGGAGTGATGGTGGAGAACTTAGTGAAGTTCAAAATCCTGTATGAGAGAAACGGTGAGTTAAATGATAAGAGCCCCTCAGACATAGAGCTCCATCGCTTTATGCACCAAGTGGCAATCATAGAAACATATAGACAGGTACACAAGCACATACATAAACATACACCTTGTCATCTCTCAACCCTATCAGAAAGACATCAACACAATCATCTAAGTTATTGAAACAAGAGTGTTAATGTCCGTAGACTTACGTCGTTTTCAGTGGAGACAATTACACTATAACACAGAGTGTAACACCAACCCATGAATCAATTATGATGGTTTTCTGAGACCAGAGCGTAGTTGTGTTTTATAGCTCCAACAGTGTTCTCTGGTAAGCACTGCAGGCAGTAGGTTGTTCTAGTTTATGACGAACAAAAGAACTACAACATAATGCCGGTTGATTTCGGTAGACCATAAAAAACAGAGCAGCCATGAGAGCCTAGAGAGTACCAACTAAACGCTCTGCTCTGTGTTGAGAGGAAAATCACTTTTGAATAGGCGTAGCATGACGCATGATTCATGGTAAGGTGTACTGAGAGGAAAGTGGCCTTTGTGAGGTGAACTGAGGACAGTGACCTATGGTTAGGTGAACTGAGGAAAGTGACCTACAGTAAGGTGATCTGTCAGAAAATTGATCTATGACCTATAAGAGGTGCAGTGTGAAGGTCATCATGGCAAGGGTGTCCAATACCGGGCGGTTGTTGTGGGTCCAGGTGATGTTGGTGAAGGGTCTGGGTGAGGCGTCAAACCGACACTCAAGGCGGGCAGTCTCCTCCTCCAGCACCGACACTGCCCCCGTCACTAGGTGTGCCTCGGGCTTGCCTGTGCCCACAAAGATGAGCTATAGTCTGAGATATTCTTGTATCTTGTAGATACTTTCCTAACTTAAATATACAATTAGAACCAAAGTTAATACTGGGAGAAATGTTTTGCACTCTGATGCTGCCCAGAACAGCCTCACATGAGCACAAAAGGTTTAATTCAATTAGTTAAAAATTGCTTATGATGTGTTCACACGACTCTAAGGCCATTGTCTATGGATTTTGACAGACAACTGGTCAAATAGATTTAAAAAAAACTCGGAGTGCATGCACGCATATATAATGTTCTGATACTACAGATTCCAAGCATAGAGGTATAGGTGTATGAAGGACTTTAGAAAAATATAATCAAGTAACTGTTACATCTGTGCAAATAATTTAAATATACTGAATGCAAAACTAACAATACACCTTTTCATGAATGTTCACTAAAGAATTTTCTTAAAGCAAGCAAGAGTCAGGGTTCTGTAGAACAATTGATCCTTCATACACTTCACAAAATAATTAAGTCTAATTGCTTTCCAAGCCTATCATTAGGCTGAAATACTCCCACTCGATCATTACAACACAGCACTCTCTAAATCAAACTACAATCTGACCCAGAGGTTAGAAGATTTATTAGGTCCAGGTACGTAAACAAGCGAAGTAGCATTGCTCTACTACCAACCACACTTCCAGCGCTCACCTTCCACTCCTTCACCTTCAACACTCACCCTTCCTTTACTCTTTCACCATCAACATTCCCAAACAATGCCCTAAAATTAACGGGTCATTCAGTTATCCCTAACCACTCCACCACAAACATCACACCACCAGCACTTTGGGAGTTCTATTCAAACACAAACGTACCACCACCAACACAACCACTACTGCCCTACCACTCACCTGTCACTACCAGCAACAGGTGGACGGAGGCGTTGCCGGCTAAGTTGGAGACGAGACAGGTGTAGTTGCCGGCGTGATCATAAGTAGCGTCCTCGAGCAAAAGCGTCGCGCCCTCCACTCTTATGGGGGGAGCCTCTTGTGGTCGGGGGCTGCTGCGGCGTCAACCAGCGCACCTGCGGGCGTGGAAGGCCAGCGGAGGGTAGGCAGGTGACTCGCAGCCTTCCACCCACGCCCACAACGTGCATGTTCTGCACGTTGGGGCTTGGCTCCAGGGAGGGCGCTGTGTACCCATCCAGGTCTGACAGCCGCACGAAGTTATAACATCAACTCAAAACTTATGTCGGATATTTCAGTTTATCAAAACAATGAGTTTAATAACAATGAAGTGAGATTGATTAAGCAAAATGTTACACTTTAATTGGATCTCCACTAATGATATAATTTCTTAACATAATAAAAGTGAATTACTAACACGATTAAAGTTCATAGAATGGATTGCAGACAGTTCTGCTTACATCAAATCATTTTGTCCTATATCATTACATCAAGCTGAAAATGTAGAAAAATTATTACGAACTATGAACTATTATGTATTACAAACAAGGTTCAGCTCATTCAACATCCAACACATCTGAATTATGTGTTGTGTGGCCAGACCTAAACGGTGGGGCTCTGGGGGTGGTTAATGTAGGACAGACAAACAGGTGGGACAGACACAACACGGCGTGGGGTGAATTCTGTAAGGGAGACATAAATGGGCGGGCAGTCTGGTTACTGGCGTAGGGGAGACTAAGGTAGGGTACGTACAGGCGAGACTGAGGGAGGCGGCGTAGGTGGCAGGGTGGGCGCGGTGAGGGTGTTCGCCCACACACTTATACACTCCCTCGTCGGCCAGGCTGGCGGCTGTCACTACCAACGTCCCGTTCTCCAGAACCTGGTGTCTGTGGGAAGCAAGGGAGGGGTTACCACAAACGTTATAGGCAGTTTGAGTGCCATGGTTACAAGATGAAGGCAGTTTAGGTTGAAAGAAGACTGGGTTACCAAAAGTTGAAGGTAGTTTAGGTTGAAAGAGGGACTGGGTTACCACAAGCTGAAGGTAGTTTAGGAAGAAAGAGGGGCTGGATTACCAAAAATTCGAGGCTGTTTAGGTAGTAAAACTGGCCTTGATTACTAAAATGGACTGATAGGTGTCACTATCACTGATAGCTTAAAGGTAGCCAAGTGATAAGCACTTCTCTAACACTCTACAGAGCATGAAAGCTGAGGAGAACAGGTTACCTGCAGTTTACAAGGCACAACAGTTGAGGGTCTGGCAAATAACAGACTTAATTCGACACCAACACTACTGAAAAGAACCTCCAGGATTTAACCAAGACAAACTGCTAGGAATGTGAAAGCGTAATTACAAGTAATCATTTAATTGTATAATTAACTATAATCATACAAAAACACTTAATGACAAGATAAATGAACATCATTAATTATCATGACGTACTCTAATTCTTAGTTGGGCAACTTTAGCATTTTGTCAACGGAACTTTGGTCATAACTTGATGTAAAAATAATATTTTTTTTTTAGATTACCACAAGTCGATTCTGGAGTGTGGTTTCTGGCTCCACAGATGGGTGTGGGACCAAGTCTTGCTGCTGCTTCTTGCATCAGGCTGTTTGAGGCATTTTTTTACATGTTTATTTAGAGAGCCTTTCTCTCTTTACACTGACTGGTCCTTAATGTTTCTAGCAAAGGAGGAGTTTTGGATAATTTCGGTCCCCAGATGTGCACATTGTCATACAGTTCTTGTAGCGTCTTTGCCTCAGCAGCGTCACGCTGTACAGTTCTACGTCTATCAATCCAACGGGAGATAATTTCTTGGTATACACTCAACCAAGACCCTTAAACATTTTCTTTGTCTCTTTTTTGGCAAATCCACTGCGGGTTGTGGATGCCCCTTATTTTTTTTTTTTTTTTTTTTTTTTACACAGCAATTTCGGCAGCTTTTAAAAGAATGTCGGCACACAAGCTGACGCTACTAGTGTGGCTGGTGTAAGTACGGCAGACAGAGATGTCTTCGTTCTTTTTGTTGTCCTGTTTGAAGGTCGAGTCATCTGTCATGATTATTCGTGAGCTCTGTCATCCTCGTCCCCATGTGACGGTGTTTAGTTTCCCAACTGGAGTCTTGAGATAATTTCTATATCCTTTAAGGTGTTGAAGTTTACGTAAAGTGAAGATACGAGTGGTAACCCTACAGACGGGTATTACAGTATTGCTGGCGATAACTTCTCACAAAGTATCATAGAATGGCATCATCCTAATATAACGGTGATCACAACAAAAGCCCATTACCAATCGTTAATTGTATTTATTATAATAAGATTAACGCCAAATCATACATCGATACATTTCAAAGATGAAATCAAAACTCTCGATACAAATATAAGTAAAGAATTTCACGAAAGCGGAAAAGAGAAAGAAAAAATCATTAGTTTAATCTAAAAGATTTTCAAGAAATTAAAAAGCTGACAAAAAAGACAGATCACAGCTGCTAATGAAACACTGTACATTAAAAAGCAAATAGTTCCAATGTTTAGCAGTGATAGGAAAAACTTTCTCTCTTTACTTTGAATACATGATTTGCAATCATCTTTACGATCTTACGATCCACCGTCATATTCCTACCAGAAGTCCAATCTTTCATCATTGGAAGAGGCCACAGGCTCAGGTTGCCAATGCCTCTTCAGAAGGTACAGAAAAGTTCAACACCCGGAGTCTGGTAATTACTGTGTAACAATGCAGACTGGTCGCTGCTGAGGTGTTCTACAAAGATTACTACACATACGACAGGAAGAACGAACCCGCAACATTCATTCTTACACAAATATTATACTTTAATGTGAGTGAATACCGGCTATACCTGTAATGGTCGCGCTCTGACCAGAGAAAAGAAAAAATCATTAGTTTAATCTAAAAGATTTTCAAGAAATTAAAAAGCTGACAAAAAAGACAGATCACAGCTGCTAATGAAACACTGTACATTAAAAAGCAAATAGTTCCAATGTTTAGCAGTGATAGGAAAAACTTTCTCTCTTTACTTTGAATACATGATTTGCAATCATCTTTACGATCTTACGATCCACCGTCATATTCCTACCAGAAGTCCAATCTTTCATCATTGGAAGAGGCCACAGGCTCAGGTTGCCAATGCCTCTTCAGAAGGTACAGAAAAGTTCAACACCCGGAGTCTGGTAATTACTGTGTAACAATGCAGACTGGTCGCTGCTGAGGTGTTCTACAAAGATTACTACACATACGACAGGAAGAACGAACCCGCAACATTCATTCTTACACAAATATTATACTTTAATGTGAGTGAATACCGGCTATACCTGTAATGGTCGCGCTCTGACCAGAGAAAAGAGTACCAGTGGTCTGTAGGTTTCCTGGGGACGCTACTCACACTGCCGGAGATAACGCAAGGTGCAACGGACGGCAGATGTGGGAAGCAATGGAATACTGTGGCTCGCTACATATTGAATTGTCAAAAATAAAGCAAAACAATTACAGTTCTGTAGATTTGACAGTTCTTTGGCTGTCCTTTCTTTCCGTGTTTTCATGTAAACATATCCATGAATAACAAGGCAAAAGCACAATCACAGTAAGAAAAGGTCAGACACGTAGGAAAAACTCTTTCAAAACCCAGACTAATCAGGCGTCCAGCAAATATTTCCGCAACTTGTGAAGAAACTTGGTAATTACTCGGTCTTCCTCCCGGCACCAAGTTTGCCAATCTGTTAGCAACATTTTTTGTTGCCATCGCTTTGTGGTCCAGCCACTTACACGCTCACGTCACGAAGCTTCTCTCCAAAGCTGATTCTCGAAATTCATAAAAATGTTCCGTTGTTAGGAAGGAAATACTTTCTCACTTGTCAGAGGCTACCAAAATGAAGAATCCCGATATAAAAATATGTTAAGGAGATATTGCCAAAAACTCAGAATCTTAACAATGTTTCAACGTTTCATTGGTTTGAACCGTACATCCTCCTCACACCTTCCGCTGCTGTACCCCTGAGCATATCAGTGTTCTAAGACATTATTTCACATTCCTGACGTGGTACACAGTCACCACCGCTGCCAGGCCCCAAGGCGAGGACGTGCCGTCGAGGCTGCATTACTAGACAAACGGATTGTCTTGCGTATGCTTACTTCAGAATTATGGAAGGTTGTTGGTTATCCACAGCGTTTCTGAGGGTTTTACAGGTTTTCCAGATGTGGTTAAACAGACTTACCACGGCTTCTGTCCCAACATATTTGTAATTAGATCAGAGTTATCTTCCCGCTGTCTCATTTATATCATTAATATGGTCAGCAATCAGGAGATACAACCATTTTATAAAAAAAAATGACATAACTGCGGCCACAGTAATTGCGGGAACCACTGCCGCAATTGTGGTCACTGCGCTCAGGAAGATTCATTTGATACGACTTAAGTATTAAGGAGAGAGAGAGAGAGAGAGAGAGAGAGAGAGAGAGAGAGAGAGAGAGAGAGAGAGAGAGAGAGAGAGAGAGAGAGAGAGAGATTCAACCAGGTAGCAACACATACCTGGAGTTGTTAGTGAGGGGTCCAGCGTCGCGGAGGTACCAGTGGGTGGCTGTGCCCTTCTCGTAGCGGCAATGGAGGGCAGCGCGGTGCCCGGGTCCTACCACCAGCGGCGCCGGCACTACACTCACACTCGGCACCCCAGTGTCTTGGGGAAGAAACTACCTGTATCACAGCCCGTATACCTGGGGAAGACCTTACCCGTATCTCTACCCACTGTCGGTGGAACAATCTACCTGTATATCTACAATCGTATCTGAGGAACAATGAAGTGAAATGTGGATTACAGTGAAACGTGAACTAAATATGACCATATAGAAATGGATACATATGCTGATTGTGGTCATGAAATAGGATAACCATTCTTCCACCTCCCTGTTTCAAAAGTCATCACTACCTTAACAGCTAGTCGTTTCATTAAGCAGTCAGGCTGTTTGTGACGGCATCCTGCGGCCCAACATGTCTAATACAGCCAGGGGCGTTCGTAAAGGTGTCCAGAGACAAATGTGTAATATCTTAACATTTATGGGTAGCAGGCTGGATATTTCTTCTTTCCTTTCATACTATTCGCCATTTCCCGCGTTAGCGAGGTAGCGTTAAGAACAGGACTGGGCCTTTGAGGGAATATCCTCACCTGGCCCTCTTCTCTGTTCCTTCTTTTGGAAAATTAAAAAAAAAAAAAAATCGAGAGGGGAGGATTTCCAGCCACTCGCTCCCTCCCCTTTTAGTTGCCTTCTACAACACGCAGGGAATACGTGGGAAGTATTCTTTCTCCCCTATCCCCAGGGATAATATATATATATATATATATATATATATATATATATATATATATATATATATATATATATATATATATATATATATATATATATCCGCAGTGTTTAATTCCATGAAAAAAATTAAATAACATGTGTATAAACAACACATCCATTACTTCTGACTACTGACATATGTACTTAAAAAAATGATATACACTATCGTTTTTCATTTCTATTACCATATATATAATGTTTCCCCTCTGTGAACCTGGCAGAAAATAACATTTTGGTCCAGAGCTACAGAAACACTGTCCATCAGGAGTCACGCAACCCCGATTAATCTCCTGTAACGCTGACTGTACCGGTGTCGGATGTCGTCACACATACAGCAACCCCGACCACATCGGTGTCGGCTGTTGTTGCAAGCACTGTAACACCGATCACTTCAGCGACGGCTGATGTCACATACAGTGGTTCTGGACGTTATTAGACTAGAGATGTGTCCAACTCACTTGTGAGGGGGAGGCTGGGAACCTACACTTCCACTTACCTTGTATGGCGAGGATGAAGGGCGAGTGTGTGATGGTAGTGATGAGGTAGGCGGGTCGCACGGAGTCCTGGAGGGCGCTGCTGTGCTTGTAGATGGTGGAGGCGCAGGTATAGACCCCGTTGTGGGTGGCAGCGTCGAAAGTGTTGATAGTGAGTCTCCGTCGCGACACGCTCACCCCCGGCAACCCCGTGACCTGGTCCCCGTTCCTGCGTGGTGGAAGGGTACTAGAGTCACTCCTAGCTACACTCGCAACCTCAGGCATATCACCAGTATTCGACCTCCTGCTGCATAAAGATTTTTAGCTGATATCTGTAGAAAGCCTACATTGTTGAAACAGCAATGGCTTTAAGCCTGTAACAATACTAGAATCGTACAGAAAGGAAATGTGCCCGGACAGCTCAAAAGTCGAGATGATAAAACCAACCATAGAGCCCCCAAGAAAAATATTTCATATTCTAAAAAAATGATTGATAACAAGCAGCATGTCTGAAACAATGAAGACTAAATTATTTCCAACACAAAGATAGAGAACTCAAAATTTCGTCTAGATAATTGCAATTTGAGACATTCCATCAAGAAATGCAAGCTATACAACACAAAATACTTATGGTTCCAAGAAAGATACGATATCTAAATGAAAGGAACAACAGGCAGGTTAATGAAGGTTATCAGCAGAACGCAGAAACTGTGTAAACACCTTTAACACGTCACATGTTGACAAAGACGCTCCTGAAAACACACAAAGTTCAAGAGCTGAAAGGAAAAGAGAACAGATGTTTGAAACCACATAAAGAGTCGGGAGAAGTTTAGAGACCCTGGTAAGGTGAGTTTAGAGACTTCAGGAAGGCGAGTTAGAGACCTCGAGAAGGTCTGTATGTACTATATCCTGTTATAGGTGGTGAGGGCGGGCTGGGTCGGCCAGTACCTGCGCCAGCTGTAGTACAGCTCGGGTCCACCGTCCACGCGGCAGCGCAGCTTGAGGGAGCTGCCGGGCCTCACCATGGCCAGGTCCTTAGGGTCCGCCAGCACCACTCGTGACTCCTCACCAACCCCTGCAACGAACGCATGTTACTCACGAGTTAGCTTGAAACATCATCATTCCACCCACACTATATGGTCCTGTAATACTGTACTGTATGGTCCCGTAATACTGTACTTTATGGTCCTGTAAACTGTACTGTATGGTCCTGTAATACTGTACTGTATGGTCTTGTGATACTGTACTGCATGGTCCTGTGATACTGTACTGTATGATTCTGTGATACTATATAATCCTTTAATGTATGATCCTGTAGCGCTGTGTGACCCTGTAACACTGTATGATACTGAATATTGTATGATTCTGTAAAACTTTATATGTTTAATACTCACAAGACACCTGGCCAACTCCTGCCACAAACTTAGCCGTCGTCATCCTTGCTGTATAACATACTTCACTATTACTGTCACATATATTCAGAAAACCCTTGTTACATAACCATATAGACCAATGCAACACTTTATATTCATGCAACACTACACACTCCTGAAATACCAAAAACAGCGTCACAATATCAGTTGTATTTCATACATTTACTGAACACACAGTGTGAGTATAAGCTCGAAATAAAATTACATTGTGTTTACATACACCAAAAATATAGAAAACTCAAACAGAGCAGTTTACATCATGAAGCAATGTATTATATCCTTACACAGCATCATACAGTCATACAGAACTAATTCTCCGAGAACCAGACGAGATAAGCGCGTCAAGCCACTTTCAGTACAAACCCTCGGATTTATACCTGTTTGCACTCCCACTGTTCAAGACTCTCAAACATTACGTTTGATCTGAAACATTTTTCTTTAAGACAAAAAGATTCCGAAAAATCTAAAATTTTTTAACATACGTGTGTGTGGATGTGATCTGAGTATGGGGTTTTTAGTTCAGAGAAGTAGTGCTGGTGACCAGGTTCAGTTAAGCCTCCTTTAAACAGAAAAGACCAGAAAGGACGAGAAAATAAGAATAATAATGAGGAGCAAATAATTAAAAACCAAAAATAATGATAATAATAATTATAATAATAATAATGATAATACTCATAATGGAGCAGATTGAATACCATCTGCCGTGATTGGTCACTTGGAATTATAACGAAAATCAAGACTTTAAGAGAGGAAGCATCGATTTGTTCAATCAAGCTAAGATGGATAAAGTTATCTAGACCCAGTTACCAAGAAACATCAATAAAACTGTCATGTAGTATGTTTAAGTTGTTGAAATTCGATAAGAAAAACCTTAACACATAAAACAAATACTAATACAAATGTTACATAACTAAAGGCAGCGTCAACAAACAGGCGATCGATGTAATCATACAAGGCGAAGGCTTTTACTCGGGTCATTCCCCAACATCTTTCGAGGCCCTCACGCTGCATTTAGCAATAAGACACTCAGAGCACACTTGAGTGCCTCTGTATCTTGTCAAGGGCCATTGACGCTTTGAGAGCCACTTAGTCATACGCTCTTACTTCGTAAATCCTTAATTTCATAGAACTTTATGAAGTGTGTGTGTGTGGCTTAACCCAATATGGCTAGTTATCTAGTTACCTAGTTATACAACTCTAGCTCCCCTATTATGGGGCTTCTGCATCTTCGAGGCTGCATTCCACACGGAAGAAGGGTAAAGTGGGTTCCTTTGGGACGGGAAGATCTTCCTTTCCATCCGTAGACGATGATACAGCCTCGTCGAAGATGACCTCTCCATCGTAGCGTTACCACTTACAGATAGAGCACAGGAATACGTGAACGTACATATGTCCGGAAAATAAATGATTAAAACTATTCTCTCCACGCCATCCTTACATCATGACAGAACCTCGTCGTAAGTACTAGTAGGTAGGTAGGAAGGTACTCCTCCAGTCTAGCACAGCCCTCCAGTACAGCTTATAGTGCACACAATTCCTACTACACCACTACGCCTCACCACACTACTCCATCTAGCCAATAACAAACACTGAATTATTCTGTAGCCAAAAACGCAATGGTTTGTTTGTCTGGCAAATAAAGGACTGTGACTGGTCTGCCCATGGCGACCACTGGCAGCTTGACACCCTGTTGCACTCGCTCTGTTTTTAGCATAATCACCACTATTGTCTTCTTCATTCTTCATTTCTAATGCAAAGTCTAACCGAGTCACTAATGAAGGACGCGCAGATTAGTGGAAATGAAAATTCTTTTCTGTTTTTCATGAACAATCTTTTTACATTTATGGATATCCAAAACCGCTCGCTCTAACTGGTGCTGCTGTCCCGCAATAAATACACGGTATTAACTTTTCCATTCTTGTTGCGCTCGTCAATCTCTTGCCTGCGTATATTTTTAGCTGCTCGAAACGCCATGAATTCTTCCGTGTCGACATGTCAAATGAAAACACGTTATGTACATAAAAAACTAGGGCTGATGTCACGTACACACGTTATGTGAATATTGTTGCTGGTCACATTGCTCAGCCTAGTCGAACGATATTTTGTGTCCTGCGGAATACCCAGACGTGGCCGGAATGAGGCAGTAAGAAGCCATCACTGGGCATATCAGGAGTGTGAAAATCAACTACCCGCATATAAGAATTAGTAGAAACCAGAATTAACTCCTATGGAAATAAACGTTTGTGAAGGAACGCCTTGGTTAATGAACAAAACGTAATCCTGGACCACAGGTTACCAATCGTTACTCTTCCCAATCAATTCAGTCATCTATTTCTTTACTCTTAATTACTAAGCGTTAGTTTAGAGTAAAAATCTTTTATCATCAATTAACCTAATCAAGATATCTTTAACAAAACCTTTGAGGTTGACAAAATACTCAAAGGCTAGAGATGAAACGACTTGATCTAATTGTGGTAGCACAAGCTTTTATCAATTTACAGATAACGTACCTTTTTATCCTCGCCACACACCCACCAGGTTAGTGACGCTGGGTATGGTGTGCTCTCACTACGTACCAAATCAAATCGTTACGAGCACCCTAAGTCTACTGCCGTCCCCCACAAACACAAATTACGATTCCCATCCGGATGTACAATGTGGACTTTCCTGGTGACCCTTATCTTGTACCCAGGCTCACTTTATTTTTTCTGGTGACCCTGTCCTTTGACTCACACTCACTGTCTTTTACCTTGTACCCTGTCCTTTGACTCACACTCACTGTCTTTTACCTTGTATCGCTTTTCTTAACCCTAGGTATACACTATCTACATCCTGACAAATATAATTTTTCAGAACACACTCGTATTCTCCATCGTTCTCTGACATCTATCAACAAACTTCTGTAACTTTTTTCTGAAGAATAGCTTTAAGTGGGATAAGTCAACATGCAGATAAACAACCAGACGCATGTCCATATATATATATATATATATATATATATATATATATATATACAGTATATTGTGCTTCCGTATCCATTCTGGACAGGATGACGTGTGGGGTTATACACCTCAATGAACACCTTTACCATTATTTCCGGAAACTCATTCCCTTACGTCCGCCATTTCATATCATCTCCACCCTTACTCTCTCTCTCTCTCTCTCTCTCTCTCTCTCTCTCTCTCTCTCTCTCTCTCTCTCTCTCTCTCTCTCTCTCTCTCTCTCAGTTGCAGCCTTATCGACCGAAAGCCATCCTACAAAACCCTTTCCCTCCTGATCCTCACACCCAGAACCTCCAGACCTTCCGAACATTTGCCACGTCTTTTCAATGAAGTGTTCGGTTACCATTAGTGGTGGTAGAGCTCAGCTTGTCCACAGGAGGGTGGAGATGGTACGTCGCCTTCAGTCGTCTTACCTACACCAACTACCCTGCCCTCCTCACTTACCGCCCCTCCCTACTCACTAACATAACATTAACCCTCATTTAACTAAGTAAATACATAATTATATAGCTATATGTAACAATAAGACCCAGAAACAGATGTAGAGAGTTAAACAAACGCAGTAAAGCTACAACAGAGACTGGGAGGGCAAGCGTGATAAACAGAGAGCAACAGGTGGAGGAACGGGACATATATACATACACACATGCCTGGATATATTGTCACGGTCCATGTACACGAACCCTGGCTCGTAAATATGGGGAAATGTGCTCATATACATACTTCTTGAACTAAAGAATATTTATGTGCCTGTCGATTAATATATATATATATATATATATATATATATATATATATATATATATATATATATATATATATATATATATATATATATATATATATTCAATTACCTTCAAAATATCTTTAAAATCTCACGCATTAGTAACAAATGGATCACTGGCTCTGCACGACAAGAAACAATAAATCTTCAGTAGAACACGTACAAGTCTAGCGTCGTCCTTACAATAACACAGCAAATGGAGCTGTTTAGACCGTGTGGCTGAAGTCTGCAGCACCACAGCAGGACACGGTCCAGCATTAGTTCCGCGAGGGACACTGCATCACGTAATAAATACTGCCTAGTGAGGAATGCCAGCCATTATAGTGATGTTTGCAGGCGACCTACATCTTGGAGACATATTGTGTTGTATGTCAACACCCGGGTCGTGTGGGCCGCACCCACTGGCGCCAAGCACGGCACCCCTGGCCGTCATCTGTCGCGCCACACAACATAAAATTAAAGTTATTCGAAACTCGCGAATAAGTTTCATTTCGTATCATTTCGCGACATCGACGTCTGAAAGTATCAGGGACACCAGTAGCGGCCGCATGCATGGCGGATTTCATATGCAGAAACTAGATCTTTGTCACCCCTGTGGACTTTACATTAGACTGAACTTTTTCTGTACAACAATATATGCTACAAGACTTTTATTTTTCTTATGCTGTTAGCTGAGACAGCGGGGGCAAATGAAATACTAATCACACACACACACACACACACACACACACACACACATATATATATATATATATATATATATATATATATATATATATATATATATATATATATACCCTAGCCTGAGCTAGATACCCATTTTAACGAACATCCTCTAGGGCAGGATGAACAGGTGGGTTAACTGTGGATCGACTGCCGTAACCAGGATTCGAAGCTATGTGCTCGACCCTGGGCGCCCCGTAAATGCGTCACGGTTAAGAACGCTAACCGCTACATCACGGAGGACCACCTAGCAATACATTTGTCACCCACTGTACTAGTGTTCCACAGCGCACCCTTCTGGTGGGGAAATAGTTTACATCAACGAGATACACATCACAGTTTATATCAATCGTACACAGATACAGTGCTTACAAATATGAAGTTCATTACCTACCAAGACTGTGAGATGTAGCTATACCAAGACTGTGAGCTGTGGCTACACTAAGACTGTGAAGAGTGACTAAATCAAAACTGGTGGGGTGTGGCCATACAAGACTAATGAGGCGTGGACATGGAATATCAACGGTGTCCAACATCCATGTTCTGTTGTCCTATGTGGTCAAGAGGATAATAATAATTAAAAAATAAAAAATAACGATAATAATAACAATATGAACAAATTACAGAGAGGAAAGGGTGGACTAATACAAGAAACTCTAACTTTCGTAGAACTATACATAAAGACACTCAACAGTGGAGTAACAAAGTCGTATGCACTGTTGTGTGTGTTGAGTTGAGGTCCAGCCAGGCAGGAGCCAGGCAGCAGCTCCAGCCGGTGAACATAACACTAATTGAATTTGTTGGATCTAATTAGTAAGAGCAGAAGCGTGGTGTTCCCTAAATCCTCCTGCCTCCCCATGCTGCCTGTTCCATCCCTAGTTCCTCCCCATGCTGCCTGCCCCATCCCTAGACCCTTCCCATTCTACCTACCCTCTCCTCAGTTCCTCCCCATCTCTACATTCCCAGCTGCCTCTACATCCTTCCCCTTAATCCACAGTCCACCCCATCTCTTCCTCAACATCTTGTGTCTCATCACATCAACCCCCTCAAGCATCTCCCTCCCCGGTCTCTCCCTTCCCTCCTTCCCATCCCTCTCCCTGAAAAGTCAAATTCAGCCGCTCAGCTTCAGCCTTGTCTCTACACAGTCATTAGTGGCTGTCATCCTGGGAAAGAAAAGCTATTCGCCTCCCCATAAAACCCGCATTTTCTTTTTTCTTCTCTTTCTCATTTTTTTCTACAGGATGGGGAACAGTGGAATTTGTGCTCACTCTATCCGTCTTTTTTTTTTTTTGAAGTATCAAATACAAAATCAGTACACTTCCTACCACCGGATTAATGGCGAATGGCTATATCACATATACAGCAAGACTATGTAACACATCGCACATATAGCAGGACTGTCTATACCACATCACATAGCAGAACTGTCTGTACCACATCACACATATACCATGATTGTCTATACCAGATCGGACATTGAGAGAAGTAGGGAAAGAAAAAATAATCTGGCAGAGAAGATATTTGTAGGGTTATGTAACTGAGACGACGGCTGTGTGATGTATGTCTGACCATTCTTCGAGGAAACTATTTAAACATGGGACAAAGTCGTCTATGTTTCATGTAAGGAAGTGCATTTTTGTGGACAGCATTTGGTATGATATAAGACAATAAACCTGATCAACAGTTTAACAGTGTTTCACCCATCAGATCTGAGGCATACCAGAAGCATGGCGACACAGCATGACACGCTAACTTCTGCCACACATTAAACATATCAACCATAGTGGAAGTGTGGAGTATGAGAGATACGTCAAGGATTTGAGCACAGACGTGGGAGAACTGTACGATCCCCAGCAGCTGTGTATCATCATACCGTGGTTATTGTAACGTTAACGAGAAGCAGGCTCTGTGGTGCTCAATAAGCACGGTCTCTAGGAGAGATTCTTAGGGGTATGGCTATGACTAATACGTTGACCTTCCTGCTGAGTTAAACCCTAGTAGTTTGTAATCTGGTAGCTAAAAAAGAAGATTTTGAAGTTATTGGTAGAATGGTAGAAACAAGGTTACTGCCTCCGTGTGATGTTTACTGATATAATGATTTATTATCGATAACAGACGTCCTATGAAAACTTGCACTTGGTTCATCACGACATTTTCCATTTCTGGTCTCCATCCACATTTCCCGCCCCTGCATCATACTATATTATCCGGTACTTACACAGGACGGTGAGAGTGGCCGGCAGGGAGGTGAGGGCGAAGCCGGAGGTGGTGTTGTGGGCGATGCAGGTGTACTCTCCCGCGTCCTCCGGCACGGCTCTCTCGATCACGAGGTCCGATGCCGTGTCCTTCCGCTCGCCTCCTGCGACATGTACACACACATGATGGTCACGAAACAATGTCACTGTATCAGCCCCTGACAGTATAGTGCTACTGTCGCGTCACTGCATCATACTTGACGAGGCAACTGCACTGTTATGACAAGGCATCATCCCTCCACCGACTTTCTCTTCGCACAGGTGGGAGTACAATGATCTCTCGGTTCTTCATATAGAACATTCACTGACTATTTCCGGGATCAAAAATCATAACTCGTGCATCACATCCTAACAGTGTAGCACAAAAATGGTCAACATTGCTAAAAAAAAAAAAAGAAAATCATAAATAGTTTAAATAAATATCATTTTTTACTTGATAATTTTGTTGACAGGGTACATCATAACTATACCAGATAGCCAGGTAAGTTATGGCTTTTCCATCAGTTGTGTGTGATGGCTGACGAACAATGCCAGAGCCGTACATCATTAACCAAGCAGAAATGACTTCTATAGGAGGAGTGAGGGTTTACCAGGACCCACCTTCACCTGCAGTGGTGCTCAAGTCAAGAAGGTCAAGTCATTTTCCCCGCTTGAGATATACAACAAAATATGACACGATCGATGTAATCATTACCCCCGCCTGTAACGTGTCACAAATGTGTTAGGGAATCGAGGTAATTGAAGGCTCTGTTGGCAGCACGCCACAGACGTGTCGTATGTCAACATAAGTATTGCTTTCCCAACAGTTTATTCCTATGCCAGACTGGGGGTAATATCCTTTAATAACTAACTGCGTCATTATGTCAGGCCAACGTCAAATTATTTGAGGCAAAACTCGTAAGAAAAACATTTAGTTTTGTTGTACTGAAGAAATGTTTTGTTTTAATATTCATTTAACTCAGGATTAGCTTCCCATAGCGTTTCCCAGCATCACAGTCCTAACAACCTTTCACTGATGTCTTCTTGACCTTTAATACAACTTCTTATGAAACATTTAAACAGCTTACATAACCTTCTACATTTTCTCACCTTTCAAACAACTTACCACCCTTTGCCTTTCTGATCTTATCTAAAACTTTCGTATCTTTTTCACGACTTCCTGACCTTTTCGTATGATCATTTGGTTTCTTAAAAGACCTCCAGATACTATATGATTTAACTACAGGCTTTTTAGTGACCTGCAACACCCCATCTCTACATAAAGCCTTCAACATCCTACAAGACCAACATCTTCGCATAAGCTACATATCTGTGAGCCTCTTTACGATCTCATGTGGTATTACATGACTTGATCTTCTGATCCTGTTATATGACCTCGTAATCTGTATGAAATCTGAACGTTGTATACAAACTCGTGACAGATAATGACCTGATTTAACAGACGTCCACTTGTGTAGCACGCGAGGTGCGGCAACCTCTAAGGTGCCTGATGCAGGTGAAGTGTTTCTGACCTCTTAGGTGCCTCCTGAAGGTTAAGAGGGGTACTACTGACCTGTTAGATGTCTCTGTAGGTATAGGAGGGGGTACTACTGACTTGTGAGTGCCTCCTGGAGATATAAGAGGTACTACTGAACCATCAAGTGCTCCTGAAAGTAAATGAGGTGCCACTGACCTCTGAGGTGTCTCCTGGAGGTGTAGGTGAGCGGGTGGTCGTCTAGGTGCCAGGTGAGGCTGATGCTGGTGGCGTCAGACACAGCGCACCTCAGGACGCGCTCCTCGCCGGCGCCCACACGCCCGGTGGCGGGCCACGAGCTGAAGTAGAAGATGTCGCCGCCCGTAGTGGCCCGCACCACGCGCGCACGTAATCCCAGCAACACTGTCACAGGAAACACACAATGACTGTGAGAATCTTGAAATAAGAAACTCGGTTAAATATTTCCTCTACTTACATTAGTTCGCTAAAGTATATATATATATATATATATATATATATATATATATATATATATATATATATATATATATACATATATATATATATATATATATATATATATTTTTTTCAAACTATTCGCCATTTCCCGCGTTAGCGAGGTAGCGTTAAGAACAGAGGACTGGGCCGTTGAGGGAATACCCTCACCTGGCCCACTTCTCTGTTCCTTCTTTTGGAAAATTAAAAAAAAAAAAAAAATATATATATATATATATATATATATATATATATATATATATATATATATATATATATATATATATATATATAAGTTATAATTACATAAAACAAATGCTGTATCAAGAATCAATAGTCCTAGGTAAGTGATTTGTTAGTCACAACAGAATCATTTATCATCCGATCTATCAACACGACTGACTAATGTTTAGTGGAATGTTCTGCTCCACAGGTGGAATGAAACGAGGAGAGAAAGCACGCGACAAATGGAGGAGAAATGATATAGAGGAGAGGAAGGGAAGGAATAGGAACGGACCTGATCACCCAGCTTCCCTGTGGTGTGGGCACCGGCAGACCTGGTTAGTGACCTGGGTCGTGATTTTACCCCAAGACCTCATTTTCTATAAACGAAACAAACACATGGTGTTAGCTTGATGATGTTACTTCCAGTTCAGCGTCTGCTTCCTGAGGAGCTGCTGTTGCTGCTGCAGAGGAACGGTGGAAAAGTAATATTTTTTCACTTTTTTCCCGACTCTTCCACCACTTTGAGAAGGCCAGCTGGAGGAACTCATGCATTCAAACTTTTCAAAACACGATCTATAAAAATAAATGTTTTCCTTTACACATCATCAGGTTTAGGAAGTAAATATAAAAGTTCTTTTATGGTTTGTAAGACTGAGTCGCTCGTCTTAAGATCCGTGGAGGGAGAAATTGCTTATGTGGCCGGATAAGTATTCTTTACATGACCGGATAAGGATTCCTCACGTGGCCGGATAAAAATTTCATGGTGTCTTCCTTGGGGATATTTGTCGTGTGGCGCTACAGGTCTCAAATGGACTCTAATAATGACGTATTAGTTTGCCATAAAATCCAAACATCATTATATCAAGACTTTATATGAATTGTCGTTATATCATGATATTCACATCACGAACTGTGACTAATATTTAACATTCACACGCTATGTCTTTTCGTAAATCTCTCGTCTGTCTCTCTGTATCGCAATCGTTCAAAATGCAGCATCCTGTGGTCTCTGGAGCTCTCGAAAGGGAATAGTATATACAGGATACTCACCATCTGCAGAGGACGAGGGCGAGGGACTGACACAGAAAATACAAAAGTAAATATATGTAAACAATAAAAAGACGTGAAAGTTCTCCTTCTGTCGTGTCAACTGTCATGAGGATCTCATGACAAAGTAGCCAGACACACAGGAAGACTGATAAGCCCAAAAAGTATTGCCAAAGAAGTACGAGCTGTGTACTGAGTCTACGGTCCTCTGTCGACCACTCACTCGCTACGTGCTCTAACCCTCCACGAGGCAGTGGGCTATCTGGCCGCCTCCCCAACATCCCCTGGCCGCCACCTTCACTGCTCCAGAATTGTTTAATTCCCTGATCTTCCCCGCCCCACCCCCCTAACCCTCACTCCTGGCTGCTTGTCTCAATTTCAATTTCACCCGTCTAGTGCAGCAGGTTAGGTTACACGCCCACGACATCTTTAATAAAACAAAAGAAACCATCTTATAAAAAGATATGACATTCCTTAGAACACAAGGAACAGTAAATCATTTAACAATTTTCAATTTCTACAGTTTTTTGGAAGCTCTTTCCTGTGTATTGTGAGTGACTGTAGTCCGTGCCGGGAATAATTAGATATCTGACTCTTTCATTAGCAATAATCAGATTAATTTGACGCGCCCACATTCAAGTAATGAAATATAATTAAACTCGTTGGTTTTTAGCCAAACTGTCAGTAATAGAATACATAGAGACACACAGACAGACACAGACGGACAGACAAACAGACAGACAGACAGACAGACAGACAGACAGACACACACACACACACACACACACACACACACACACACACACACACACACACACGCACACTTTCTGATTGCAAATATCAGATCTGCATTTAATTACATGAAAAATGAAATATTTGGCAAACTGTTCACAAGGTATCTCGAGGCCAAAACTAGATTAACCTTCTCTAGTTTGTTCAATCTACTTCTAGAGGCACAAATAACTGCTAGAGAAGGTACAGTAGAGGGCAACAAAGATGGTATCGGTGTTAAGAAAGATAAGTCATAGTGAGAGGTTAGAAGCAACAAGTCTGTCCACCACAGGAAAGAGAAAAGTAAGGAGAGACTTGATCACAGACTTCAAATTTATAAACCAATTTGATAATGTCGACATAAACAGTTCTCCGAAAGATGAAACTATAGAAAAACGGAAAGTTAAACAAGAAATCAATCAAAAAATCATTTAAAAAGACGTTAGAAAATACTTTAAATGTATCAGAGCGATGGATAGATGTAGTAAGTTAGTGATGAAACTGTAGTAAATGCTGACAGCATACGAAAGTTAAAAAGTCGTATGACAAGAGAAAGTTTAAGGGATGGAGCCTGAGCAATATATAACTCCAAAACTCCCTCTACGTACTGTAAAACTAAGCAATTTTATATACTATGAGTTCTATTGCTAAGGCCATGAAAAACAGACCTGTTTACTTAAAATGTGAGTGGATGAGGATATGGAGACAGTCTACTGAAAAAGCAACTAATAACAGTTAAACTGCAAATCAAAGTACAGATTCCTGAACGCCAAAAATCCAGCAAGAAACTGTTATCACTTCACGTTACATTACATCTCCGTCACCTAGTGAAACATGCGAGACACATTGGTCCTGGGCCGCTAAAAGGAAGACTTTTTTGAGGTACGGGCAGAAGGTAGAGAGTTGGGGTAGATGGAAGGGCCCCGGGAAGCATCCACCACCTCTAATGTTAAACATGAACTCGGACGAGCTTGCTACATACTGTTTCTGAGAAACAAACCACAAAACACTTCCGTCTTATCATCATCACAAGTATCTCCACATCTATATGGGCATCTGTGAGCCTGTCTCTCTCCACCTCTGCAGAAGGTAAAAATCATTGTATCAAATCACATGACTGTAACTTGTGTCGTCTAGTTTCTTGCATGAAAGGGAAGGTAAACCGTGTGCTTCAGGCGTAATAGAATCTGCATTTGTCTCTATGAGTTCACAAGCTTAAGAGTGTGTGTTCTGAGTCTGAGGGCGTGAGGGCTTTTAGAGAATACGTATTGGACGAAGAGAACACAGACACGAGGAGGAGGAAGGGGGGGTGGGGGGGGAATAATGCAATCAATACAGAGCACAAAATGAAGAACTAACCATAATATAGAGCCAGTAATTCTACATATTCAGCTTATCAAACTGTGTCATTTTGTTCTCAGTAATTGTGAAGAAATTCTAAATACTACACTGCTGGCAAAGTTTATCCATCACTAAGGCGAACGAAAATACTACGGGATATTTTCCAACAAATTGGGAAATAAACGTAACAGTATGAAAGAAAAATGGCTGAATTTGTATCGGGTGATCAAACTGCATCAGTTCAATACACATGACTACGTGCAGTGAATAATAATGATTTGCTGGAGCAGGAGTCACAAGAGAGAGAGAGAGAGAGAGAGAGAGAGAGAGAGAGAGAGAGAGAGAGAGAGAGAGAGAGAGAGATTCAACAGTCTAGCACAAATACACACACCCGGGGTCCGGCTGTTGGTTGATGATAGCCTATCGTCTTACATGCCCCACCTACCTCCTCCACTCTGCCATCTTTCTATCATTCTTAATAAATCATTAATTAACTTCTCCTGGTCACAGTATCGCAACGACACTTTCTCTCCCACATCCCTGACGTCATACTATCTTAAACTGAGCAGTAGTTCCTGTACATTATAGTTGTAACCTCGATTGCTAGAATTAGTAAGCCGTTGCACTGTGGATATATCTTGGAAGCCATTGCATGAAAAATTCCACAAACGCGACTCTTGAGAACCATAAAGAAGCCTTATTCTGTCATGACCCACTGACATTTCCTCTGTCTTTAATGACCAAATGATACGATGAAAAGAAAAAAAGAAATTCTTGGTCCTTCGCCAGTAATGGCCGGAAATTTACGGAAAAAATACCAAAAAACACCACAAGGAGCCAATAATTCGTATTTACTGAGAGTATGGAGGAAGTGACCGATCAAAGGAAGAAGCGCTAAGTTGGCGCCTATCTGTCTTTCCCTGGTCAGCTTGGCAATCAAGAGGTAATGAAAGGGCCCGACCCGACATTACCCGCTCAATCCACCACCGCGAGTCCTCACAAAGTCCAGAGTCGCGTGTCAGCGGTCGCTTAGTCAAACAACCGCTCTCACACCAGACAGATCCGACGTGGGACGCATAATTTCCTACTTTACAAAGTGAAGATTGGAAGAACTTTTCATGGTGCGCACTTTTTTTCCCCTACAGTAACGTTTGGATCTGATTCATTCCCCGAGTCCTAACTTTAATCAAATCACATGTTAGCATCTATTTCAAGGAGATGCTAGAAAAGAAATAGGGTAAAACACCAAGATGAATACTTTTCTCAGGAACGGAACAAGGGATCTCTATACCAGTAATTCGTGGCATGACCACCAGAGGCAGCAGCGGCGGCAGCACTGCGTCACAGTTGTCAATGAAGCGTTATTAGGTCTGTCCGTCACATGCCAGCCCGACTACAGCCTCTGTAGCTTATTGAGCATCTGGAGCAACGCTGTGCTTTGTCTGTCTACCATGTTCTACTGACAGGACGTGTAACTAGTTTTTTAGGTTGTACGATATGTAATCTTTTTGTCACTTGTGCATGGGATAGATAGTTCGTGCTAGTACTAAAATTCGTATAAAAACGTATGTTTATGAACATATGAGTGTATGCCTCTCCAAGAGAGTATCTGTATTCATTTGTATTCGTATCTGTAAATACGCCAGACTGTGGCTGTGTTACGCGAGTGACGCATGTGTGTGTCATCGTGTATGACCCTGATATCTTAGCATACCACAGTGGCTGTATCCACACGGCATCACAAGTGGTGAAGGTATCTGCGCGGCACAAATGAGAAAATTACCACCTCTTGTCGAGTCAACCACAGCTTACTACTGGAAGAGGAGGACTTGGGGGCTCCTTGTACCAGGGGAGTAGGAGGTGTGGTGGGCTGTGGAGTCCTTGTGGCAGAGCGTGAGGGTTCCATGTGGTGAGTTGGGTGACCCGTGAGCTGCTACGCCCTAATGTTGGGCTGAAGCATCCGAATGGTGGACTTAGGCAGTCTAATGGTGGCCTGAGGCGCCCTAGTGGTGGGTTGAGGCGTCAAAGTGAAAAGCTGAGGTGCCCTTGTGTTAGGCTAAGAGGCCCTAATGGAGGGTTGAGGGTCAACTGTAGTGAGGTTAGGCGTCTTTGTGATGATATGATGGATCCTTGTGGTCGGGGTGAGGGCGGGTGTCCCTCTAATACGATGATGAATCCTTGTGGCAGGCTGAGAGGCCCTTTAGGTGAGATGAGGTTCTCTAAGGTGAGATGAAGATCCCTTCTAGCATAATGAAGTAGGGGCATTTTGTGGTGAGGTAGAGGGCCTTTTGCTTTGCTGGTGTGCCTTGTGGTGTAGCAAGGGGCCCTTGTGATGGGATGTGGCCACTTGTGACTGTGACGGGGTGAGATAGGTCACTGTAATGGGATGAGGGGGCCCATCGTGGTGGGCTGGGGAGTACCGTGGTGGGGTATGAGGGCCTTCTAGTTGGGAAGGACTCTTTTGGTGTAGTCAATGGTCCTGACTGCGGGCTGAGGGAACTTATATCGGAATGGAGGTTCCTTTGGTCTGATCAGTGGCTGCTGTGTTTGGGTAAGGTGCTACAGTATCTGCGAAAGGTGAGCTGAACTTCCTCCATCTTCAGTGTGACTTTGTTTGTCGCTTTCCATACGGGGGACGACCTTGTCTTTCACTATACGGGGTGGGGTGACTTTGTCTGCTGGGGATAAGCGTGTAATGATCCATTAGAAGTACCATTTACGTCGAGTTACCATGGAATGTTCCTTTACGTCGCGGTGACATCAAGTAACATAACAGTAACAGTTCTTCGCATTATGGTGACATCAACTGATAATTCAGCAATTAGTTTACATTACGGTGACAAGAAGTGATATCAAAACAGCTGTTTCACATCACGCTGACATCAACTAGATACCACATCAACAGCTTCACAGGGGTGACATCATGCGCATCATCATAACAATGTTTTTACTTCACCACGACGGCTGTACCCGAAGCCCTGACATCCCTGCACCAGAGGGCACGCTGCTTATACATCACAGGAACGAAGCCTTTGATCACACGGACATAGCTTTGATATCAGAGGTTTTATCACAGCAACAGAGCTTTTATATCACGGTAAGATCACTTCATATCATAGCTCAATAGATATTAATTAAAATGTCCCCTAAAACCCGGGGATCCAGGATGCACCCCAGCCCCACACACAGTTTCTTGGACAAAATATAATTCAAGCGACAAATGGTGATAATTCATTCTAAAAGGACGCCTTTTCTATATTCTAATGACTCATTCTGTGAATACACGAAGGTTGAATATGAAAGTGTGGATCTTTCATCAGTTCTTTGTTCAGTGAATAGCTGAGTATGAAGAAGGACAGGCATATTGAAGGAATGTGTAAGAAGAGAGTGAATAAATGAGTGGGAAGCAAACTAAACAAGTGGAATCAACGTATGGGAGAAAAAGAACAAGTAACAGTAAATGAACGTAAGTGGGAAAGAGTGAGAAAGTGACAAAGACTGAGAGGAAGCAGAGGAGAATAAACAGATAAAGATGCACTAACAAGTGAAGGAAAATGAACAGAACGAAATAATCAATAAGTGACGGAAATGAGTTAAGCAAACAAAAACAAACTATAAAGGACGATGTAAATGAACAAGGGAGTGTGGAAGGTGGATCTCCACACTACCAGGGTGTACCCAGACATTCCAGGGGGTAATGACCCCCAAGGCGGGAGGACAAGGGTGTTTTCCAGATGTTCCAAAAGACAATGGCCTCAATTTGGGGTGGACAAGAATGTTTCTAGACCTTCCATGAGACAACGGCCTCAGGACGAGGAGGACAAGAATGTTTAGCAGACCTTCCAGGAGACGATGCCTCAAGATGGGGAGGACAAGAATGTTTCCAGACCTTCCAAGAGATAACTGTTTCAACCATGGGGGGAAGAATGTTTCCAGACTATCAAGGTAATAACTTCAAGCCGAAGAGGTCAAGAGTGTTTCTAGATCTTCCAGGAGAAAATACCCTCAAGCTGGGGAGGACAGGAGTGTGTTTCCTGGCCTTCCATGAGATAATGGCCTCTGGCGGGGAAGGACAAGGGTGTTTCCAGACCTTCTAGGATATAACGACCTCCAAGGGATGGAGAGAGATAAGGGTGATTCAAACCTTCCATGATATAATGATTTCCAGCCGGGCAGGACAAGGGTGTTTCCGGATCTTGAAAGAGAAAATGGCCTCCAGTCGGGAGGAAAAGGGTGTTTCCAGACGTTCCAGAAGATAATGGCTTCCAGCCAGGGAGGACAAGAGTGTTTCTAGACCTTCCAGCAGATAATGGCTTCCAGCCAGCGCGAACTTCCAGTATTTGGTAAGTTTGCAACGGCTCCCCGCCTTCCATCAGCTGTCTCCAGCTGCCATCACAGTCAGCCACACACGGGTAGGCTGTACAGGGATATGTACATACACGGGGGTATACACACATACACAGATATACTCGTAAGTTTACACAATGGTATATATGCACAATTACATATGTCTAGGGATGCATGTGCTTTTAGAAACTCTGATATTCACAAACGAACATACATGAGGTGATCACATACAGGTATACAAACATACACACATGAAAGTATATCAGTACATATACACACACATAGATACGCCATTGATTTTGGAGCCAAATTCCTTAACTCCACACTTCAGTCTGGGACCAAGTTACGGTACTAGACTGATCAATCAGGTTATGTGTGGCCGCTCTCTGCAGGCCTACACCCCAGCCCACCTGATGAAGCACACTTTTGTGGGGTAATCAGTTTCCACTGGTTTGTTCCCAGTATTTGAAGGCTGGGAGCTGACCCGTCTCGGGCCGAGGATAAGTACTCTACTTCCTCTCACTGTACTAACGGCAACATTACTCTTCATGAATGTTAGTTAGCAGAGTTTCCCGTGTCCATCATTCTAATATGGAATAATTCGCGAGAACAGATCGGGAAACCAAATTTTCTTGGAGTCAGCCTTGTGTATACAATCTGTCCCGTCTATCTTGCAGATGGTCACCGCCACCTCAAGGATTTCCTGACAGGATTATCGGCCACATATTACTCCTTGAAGACAGCTGGACGGAATCTAAGCGGGAGGGCACGACCCTTGGGTGCCGTGACGTAACGTCGTACTCAAGAGGTCAAAGATAACGTTGGTAGACAACAACATTGTAATCAGTGGAGTACATGTACTGTGGAAACCATCATCATCATCTGTTTTCTTTCCCCCTCGTCAGTGTTTCCAGAGCCCAACCGACCGTGTAACTTATGGCGTCGTCAGGTACTTGACGGTACATCCTCAGGGTAAAGTCAACTGGTATAGTTATCTCCGGGTCTTTTACTCTCCTCCATGTTTGGAGTGTTCATTATTCTGTATCAGTCTTTACTTCGATGAAGGAGACCTCCACTGAACAATATAATCTTCACCAGACGCACACAGTAAGATTTACATCAGCTTGTATGAGTCGTGCACCTGTGAGATGTATGTATCCAATCTCATATCATTCTTACATGAAAACAGGAAGCGTCATCACCTGTAAGGTAAGTGAACGGAGACGCAGATATGGTTCCCTGATACACATATAATCACATCGTAACCAAGTTTCTGATCCATCCACCAAGTCTGAACTCTCAGGGGCTCAACGTCAGCCTCAAGTTTTCAGAGATCGTGAACGCTGGCCATGATTCTGCCTTACGTATACCCTCAGCTACTCTCACGATATTCCCGCCAAAATCACAGCAAATCGGCAAAGAACATTCACGGAGAGCAAAGTTTATGCTAGACCACTGAGAGACTGACGTGAGGAATGATTCATAACGGGAGTGATAACACTGGTGTCATGTGAGCCTGTGCCGCCGTGTCAGGTGTCCGGCAGGTACACCAGGCCGGCGCCTCGTTTCCCTAATTGTTAGGAAATCTGGAGGAAGAGGCGAACCCCTGGCACCCTGGTGGCTGCCACCTCTCAGACGCACGCAGCAGCGCCCCACACGACATAAACACGAGAACCGATTCATAGGAGCCATTCCAACCATGAAAGGAAAAAATAACAAACCTTAACTCCCTATCATTCAAACATACAACACGAGAGAATTGAACTGATCATATTATGAATAACCAAGTTAAGAATGCGCTTTGTGAGGGAAATTACAAAAAAAAAAAAAAAAAAAAAAAAAATTCGACGGTACATTTTTTCCTGGGGTGGGAGTCCCTTCACGGGGGCCCCAGGGACGCATCGCGCACTTTTTATACTTACAAGAACGAACGGCGTCGCCACGCTGATCCCCAGAGACGGATGTTTACGCTGATGAAACGAGCTCAGTGATCAGGGAGAGAACCACGGTGTTACCCAGGGAGAAGGGGAAGCTCTGTGATCAGGAAGGGAGCGGGGTCACCAGGGAGATGAGGGAGCTCAGTGATCATGAGGTGAGCTGAGTTATCCAAGCAGGGTGGGGGGAGGGTGAGCTTTACCTGAAACATGACAGGAAGAAAATGAGAGGAGGAGAGGAAGAAGACAAGAAGGGAAACAACCAGCGGGGGCGGAGGAGCAGGAGGACGAGCTGTGGCAGCCAGAGTAAGAGGAGGAGGAGGAGGAGGAGGAGGGCGGCGAGGAGGAGGATGGGGAGTGGGATGGACGAGGGAAGATCCTGTGAAGATATGTTAACATGGAGAAGCACCAGGGGTGCTTACAAGACCAGCCCGAGCTGCAGGGCTATGAATATAGTAGATACAGCAGCTGGTACATCAGGTGTGTGTGTGTGTGTGTGTGTGTGTGTGTGTGTGTAGGAACGTGATACATCAGGGTTATATACCGGAAGGAGACATACTGCGGGCCTGCCAGCCAGAGTAGCGGCGCTGATAACCTCCACGAACACCGGCGTGGGCAACATCTTGGGAAACTCTCCTTGTGAGGGCGTCGCCGATGCTGCCGCTGTCCCAATCACAGTCAACCAACTGGGTAGCCGTGAGGAGTCCCGAATGAGTAAGTCATCCCAAGGATACAGTAAGTCATCCCCAGGGTACAGTAAGTCATCCCCAGGATACAGTAAGTCAACCCCGAGGCTACAGTAAGCCGTAGATCTAGAGGGGCAGCCGCCTATAGCGGTCCCTGCCCGACGCTGAGCCAAGCCGGCCGATGTAGCGGGAAACACGCAGGAGTTACGTCCCGGATTTAAATCAAGATTAAAATATCAGGGTTTTAGGATATTCTGGTGGTAAGGGAGGAGGAGGAGGAGGAGGAGGAAGAAGAGGAGGAGAGCAATATCGTTGCTGGAGGAGCCACGGCAGGAAACGAGCAGTATTTGTCTTGATTCTAAAAGAAAAACAATCAGACCCCAAGACTGAAAGCGTGCGAGGGAGGCAGGGTCGGTCGACTGCACAGAAGAGAGAAATGAAAATGGATTGAGACTTCAGAGAGCTGTAGAGACAAGCACGCGTGAGAGGTATGGAGTGACAAGCACTGGGAGGCGAGAGAGAAGAGTTGTGAGAGGGTGAGGGAGAGGGAGGTGGAGGGGGCTTAGACTTGTTTACTTAATGGCTTCTCCAATAAGCCTACGGAAATTGAAGACCGTTTTTCTTCCCCTCGTGAAGTTTTCATGATTTTTTTATTTTCTTCAGCTCAAAGCCATACAATATTGCTACACTGTGTGTGTGTGTGTTTGTGTATACATATGAATACGTGCATGTGTGTATGACAGAAACATATACACATACACACATGAGAGAGAGAGTGAAAATACCTACCTATCTATGAGTATCTACGACAATATTCTCTCACTAGTGCGTCGTGTTCACCGTCAATGTAGCGTGATTAACAATACTGTTATTGTGTGGCACAACGCACAATGCAAAGTTGTCCGTCTTTTATAACTATTCTTAAGGTTCTTCTAAAGGCTGGTGTCCTTAATCCCCAAAGGTTTTCTTTCTTCACTTGGCAGGATATCAAAGCGTCTCTCTACCTTTCTCGCTAGATCCTCATAAACTTTTGCTTTATATGTTTTTGGTGTATTCTTGGGATTCTTGGACATTTACTCTGCCTCTACCATGTTTTGTGACGTTCATAATTCTAACACACTCCCTTTAATCCCGCTAATTCGTTGCCCCACACATATCATCACGTATCTTTCCCTTCTTCACCAGTTCCCAGTTGTCTTAACTCTTCCTGACCGTTCATACCTTCAATTCCTCGATTTTGCATGACAGGCGTTTCTCAGCTCTTGCTAATTTGTTCACTCGAGCTACTGGTTATGGTCATATGAAAGAGAGAGAGAGAGAGAGAGAGAGAGAGAGAGAGAGAGAGAGAGAGAGAGAGAGAGAGAGAGAGAGAGAGAGAGAGAGAGAGAGAGAGAGAGAGAGAGAGAGTTTTGTAATGGTTTTTACGGCGTCGGTTCCCAGAAATGTGGCATCGTTATCCGTGGGAGTGTGGTCTGGGTGGTCCCCGGGGGTGTTTATGTCAGTAACCTGCAGGTTAATATACTTATTGTCTCTTAAAAGGAAGTTTTCGTGTTACATCGAAGCTCGACCTACATGCTGAAGCAAGAAAGGAATTCAGGTCAGGGAGACAATCCAGGAGACAAGTGTCTACGGAGGAGATGAAGTCTTATAGGGGTTAGGTTCCCTGACTCTCACGACACATGGCAAGTCTGGCCTGAGCCAAGCAAGGCCAAGCAGAGCCACTGGGTCTCACTGGAGTGAAGACCACCGCTTGTAATCTTATTCATGGTGAAGGTTATCGTGCGTAGGGGTAAGAGAGGATGTGCTCTGCAGTATACTGATTACGAGTCGTAGTGGGTACTATTTTTTGAATTAAAGTATAGTTAGCTTAGATGTCATGTATGATGGTAATATAACCAGAGAATGGTGGGAACTTGTGGGACGTAAGTACTGCCAGGAGGACGGAGTCGCTAGTCAAGACGGAGTAAACATAAGGGGCTCCTGCTTCCCACCTACAGGAAGGATGTCAACTTAAGCATGAAAATCAACTTCATCAGAATTGTTCCAATGGTTAAAGCATTCTACACGAGGAACCTGTACACTGTCAGATGAAGTGCCCTCCTCCATGCCTCCTGAAAGCACTGGAAAAATGTACTCCAGGCCAGGTCAGCTGGGAAAGAGGACGGAACTTAATAAGCTAAATTCATGCTGAACGATCGTTAAGCGAACTGTGGCAGTGATGACGCCCCCAGCAGACTTCCAGCGCCGCGTGTCACATACTCAGGCAAGAATAACTCGGCGACACTGATGCTGCAAACTTTTCCCTTTGATGCAGACGCATAGGAGCCGTGTGTGTGTGTGTGTGTGTGTGTGTGTGTGTGTGTGTGTGTCACATGCCACACCATTAAGATATTAGCATCCCTACCAACCGTCTGGATACACGTAAGCCCAGCAACTAACCAATCCCGGTAATGTCCCCGAGCACACGTTTCCAATATTCTGTTCAGCTTGGTACATCAGGGATGACGCCAGGGAGGGCCAGGTGATCGCCTGGGAGTGAAGCTGTGCCCAGTGACCAGCAGGAGGCGGGAGATGGCTTACGACGGTCCGACAGCCGTAGGTGGCTTACATGAGGCCAGCGTGGTGAGAGTGGTATGACAGGGACCAGCAGGGAGGGGTCACCTTGGGCTGCGTTGGAATGATAACGCACATAACCTCTCCTCCTGTGACTCTCCCATCACCACATTTTCTTTCCTTTTCATCTCATATCCAGTCACATTCCTACTTCATGTGGCTATGGTATTCCTCTGGTCTCGTCCCTGGTAACTGGTAATCTCCACATCTGTCTCGTAAGTATTCATTTTTTTTTGTTTTTTTTTGCTTTCTTCTTACAACGTTTTATCTTTCATTTATATTCCTGTTGTTTGCTGCAAGGCCTCTCACGGTGCCCCTAGCCATGACCGCTGGACGAACAGCAAAGTGGGTGGACAATGATGTTCCTTGCCTGCACAAAGGCAGACGTCGTGTGGCCTTCAAGGGCACGAACGCCTTCCAGTGTATATTACGCTGGTTGAATCAATGACGGCGTCTACTTTTATTTCCAGAAACAACAGGAACACCATTGTGAAATTCTCCGATGGGTTTTGAATATAAAGTCCATAATGTTACTAACAGATTGGACGAGTGTGTTCTTGTGTGCTATCGTTCCCTGAGTTACTACATTCATCACCTTTCCATCAGTGCTTACACGCATGACGTATTCTGCAGACATGTACGTAGTGCCTTCGGGCTCTCATGAAAGATTCATTCACATCTAACATATCTGTTATTCCTTCCTTTTCCCAGGAGGGTCTGGGGTTACCACAATATCTGCGACGCTAACAGTGACTGGCCAAAAGCCGGGTGTGCGGGCTGTGGAGTCCACGATCTATTTCAATTTTCTTTTTTCCTAACGTGATTTCGTGTATCCAACCGATTTGGAAAAAGAGACAGACAGAGAGAGAGAGAGAGAGAGGAAGGGGTGACAGTGCGAGGACAACTTCATCAAACTACCAAGATGGAGGCGTCTTCATCAAGGTAAGTGTGGGGCAGTGTATTGGTGGTGGTGGTGGTGGTGTGTGTGTGTGTGTGTGTTTGTGTGTGTGTGTGTGTGTGTGTGTGTGTGTGTGTGTGTGTGTGTGTGTGGAGGGGGGGGGGGGTGAACCAGTGGTCCGCTTCTGATGGGGTGCTGGAGGGATCTTCGGACCCTGAGGAGCCAGTGGTCTTATTGTGAAACATTACTATGGGTTTTGGAATCTTGTTGACGTTTATGAAAATAAAGAAAATGCTGAAATGATCTTACATCTATAACGTTTACACACCACGACGAAAAATAATGAGGATATTTAGTGCAGATATTTGGATAATCCAAGTATCTACGTAGAATATATGGAATATATAAACTAGCACATGTTCCTCTACCGAGCAATGTTCAGTATCAGAAGTTGGGGTGTACCTATACAAAGCCGTCGCGACTTGAGAAGAGGCGAGACCCACAGTCTACCAGACCCGTGCGTTCTTGACTACCTTACACAGATCCGATTTCTGTTCCTGATTTTCTTAGTCAGACTTCAGTAATTTAATCGCAGGAACCAGACGGAGCGCAGAAAACTCGTGAGGAATCCAGAATTAGATTGCTCATCGCCAGAGCCAACGAGGAAATCTTTTCGCCTCTTACGAACAGAATGGCTTCTTAAGGAGTCTGTATTTTATTCAACTGATATTTTTTGGTCCGTAGAAAAAAAAATATACTTGGTTTGACCGTGTTTATCGAGCCAGAGATGAAGGTATAGCTCATTAACCACACAACTTTAAAGACGGAGGGGGATGAGTAGGAGAATACCCCCACCTTGTGAGTGATGAATCCCAGGAAATACCCAACACAACAAAGATACAACATCTGATCTCCTTCATGTAACACTAAACCAAAGTTGGCATCTGTTACGGTGAGCAAGATGAGGGCAACACCCGCCCACACACTCCTACATTTCTCACTAAGTGAGAAGAAGTCGTGCACAGTTTCACAACATTTCCATATAATCAATTATCAATGACACAATCCCAGGAGCCTTTTTGTATGGGGTTCCTGCAGGTCAGATGTTGCGCTCCAGCTAGAAGTAAGGAAGTGACTGATTCTTCTCGAGTGAGGTGACCCTCGACCAGGTTGTCCTCCATGTTGTCCATCAACGATACACCGTCACCGGTAACCTTCACTTACGGTCTAACCTCCTGCACCTGCACTCTGACAACACCATATATATATATATATATATATATATATATATATATATATATATATATATATATATATATATATATATATATATATATATATATAAAGTAAACAATAATTCACAGTATAACCCAAACTCGAGTTTGTATCAAATTTGATTAAGAAATCACACAGGATTTAAAAGTAGCGCAGTCCAATCCATAATAATGAACACACACACACACACACACACACACACACACACACACACACACACACACAACACACACACACTATAGACTAAAGACAATTAATGATCTAGAAAAAAGTCTACAACTTTAACATTCAAAAGTTAAAGAAAATATAAATCCAGATGACTGAGATATATGATATCTATCGTATGCTAAAATATTTGACAAATTTCGGAATATTCAAACTCTTGCTGGGCTATTGGGACACGGGACCGAGAGGAAGACAATTTGCAGCACAGAGAACTAACACGATCCTCACAGATTACTGTGCACTTAGCCGTCCTGGGGAGGGCTTGGTTTACTTGGCTGTTTGATGCTGTGAGTATCACGTTGTTGTGCTTTGCCTGGCGTTGACACGTCGCTGAAACTGTGGATTCCACGCAGGAGGTTCTCAGTTAACGACGGGCTGGTGTTTCTGGGATGGGCGGGTGTAAGCGAACGACTTTAAGCGGATCCATTCTTTCCATAACAACCCGTATGAAAGGCTAGTCACGTTCCTTTGCGACCTAGCTTGCGATAGTTTCTATATAATACGTTTCTACAATAAAATATAAGATATATTGATAACCAGTGCACTGTCGTACACGTATATCTATAAATGTTATATTCAAATATTGTATTACGCACATACTGTACCTAGCCATATTGCCAGACAGAAGAAGCACTACTGTACTTGGTTATATTGCAGGACAAAGGGAGCAATACTGAACCTAGCTATATTGCTGGACAAAGGTAGCAGCAATACTGTACCTAGCTAGGCTGCCCGAGGCACCAACGCCTGTTACAAAGCCCTTTTAAAAATTTTCCTTTATGGGAGGTACACACTGAAATTATCATACAGCCTCCAACCTAACCAATTATATAATTATGAGATTAACTAATTACAAAATCACTTAACAAAGCAGTTCCATAAACAGTTGACCTAATAATTACAGAACCATTCGGCAAACGAATTCTAATAGGTCAACTGGGCAAACCAGATAAGACCACACGAATGCTCTGCCACAAAACCACTCACAGATCCTCTCGACAAATCAATTAAAGAGCAACTCAACCAACCAATGAAGCGACTTGACAGCTCAATTACGGAAGCACTTATGAACCATCTAGTGGCAGGGTTCGCGTCCTCAGGCCCTCACTTTAGAGTCACTGGAGTATAACTTTGGTCCGATTTAAGACAGGATCCCAGAGATTCGGAAATCAATGAATGTTGACAGGTCTTGTGGACGATGCAGACCACTGAGTATCTTTTCAAATCGGTTTCCTATATCCTAGAACGTTACGTCAATATCCTAGAGCGTCATCTGTACATCCTGCAGAAGGGTTTTGTGAATGGTGTAAAGCTTCCCGGAACGTATTCTTCTTGAGTCATGTCAATATCGTGGTGTGTCCCCTGAATGTCTGGCAGCGTCTTAAGAATATCCCACAGCCTCAAGCAATGGTTGACGCACACAGTACTATCAATATCCAATCGTCTCCAGTGTTTTTTTGCCGCACAGCGTCTATGAATGTGCCACTGAGCGATATGTACGTGAATATAAGGGCCGTCCTATTACTATGTTGCTGTTATCATGGGGATAACTAACGAGCGTACAGCTAACTTTCATGGTCATATCAACAGGTGTCCTGGAAAAGGTGTGACCCAGCCGGTGTCCTAGGGACGATATCATCGACCAAATGTCCTCTTCCTGTGACCTCGAAGATGTATCCTACACCAGGGATATTTGATCAAAGGCACCCGATGAGGAGGTCCTCGACCAGGGGTCTTAGAACAAGTGTCCTCATCTAGGTGCCCTAGACCACGCGTCCTTGACCAGGTGTCCTGGACCAGGAGCGATCTACCATGCGTCTTCGACCAGAGGTCCGTCCGGGCTTGCCCCTGCAGCACGCGAGGCGGGGGCTCATGATCAGTAATGCAGACCAGACGACAGACGGACGGCGACACTAGATTGATTCTGTACGTGTTATTCCGGGAAGTGTCGACACCTGATACACCCACCCGGCACGATACATGACCCTGGCTGCGCTCCCTAACAACAGCGATACCCTCCGTCCGCAGACCTTGCCAGGCTTGCGATACCTCCCGTCCACGAGGCGTGCCAGGCGTGCGATACCTCCCGTCCACGAGGCGTGCCAGGCGTGCGATACCTCCCGTCCACGAGGCGTGCCAGGCTTGCGATACCCGTTTCCGCAGAGCCTGCCATACATGACGTCATGCCAATCAAGATACTCGTCATGAGAGACAAGCTGCGAAACATCTCATTTACATAACGGAAAATTTCGATATTATCCTGTGTTTCCTTCGGTACGATATCTGCCTTACTGTGACACTATACTATATGCGATACCCCTCGGCAAACCAACTACAATACTAATTATACACAATATCCCTTGTTAGACAACTATATACTCTCATCAGGACATGGAGACAAATACGATCAACTTGTAGTACCTTCCACAAACTTCAACCTCTAGTTACGATAGCCTGTCGAACACGATACATTCCTCGCTATATTTAACACTTTTCTTCGACTCTTGAGTTGCGATACCTAACACCATCACCAACAAGTTAAACACTGTTCCTCTCCTGGCCAGACAGTTGCGATATCTCTTCCTCCAGAACGATATCTCACGCTACTGCACCCATGATGATATGCTTTTCGTATAATATCATACAATCTAGTTCGCTTGTGAAATCTTAATTTCTCTTGAGCACGACTGTGCGACCCTTGAGCACGACTGCACGACCCTTGAACACGACTGTACGACGCTTGAGCGCACAGGTACGACCTTCGGGCATGATGACGGTAATACCTGACCTGACCCTTAAAGGTCAGAGTTCCTCCTACACACCCAAGGGTCGTCCCTTCATATGTAAGGGTTGTATGGTCACTGTCAAGGGTTGGATATTTATGTATCATCGTTTACATCTCACGATCAAATATATCTCCTGATATGATCAAATACATCTGATATAATCATATATATCTCATGATATAATCATATATATCTCATGATATAATCATATATATCTCATGATATAATCATTTATATCTCATGATATGATTAAATACAACAAAAATACATTCGTTCTGAGGTATTTACAGCGATGACTTTTTCATTGTTACCAGTAATAAGTTGTAAATCATGTAGTGTCACAGGTTGTAGATATTTTCACAAGCAGTTATTACGTGTAAATGATAAAAATGATTAATTGTTTCTATATTATGTATATGATTCCTACCCCCTCATATATATATATATATATATATATATATATATATATATATATATATATATATTATAGTGAAATTAAAATCTTCCACTATGACGTTGGTGGGAGAGACAGACGTGGACCCGCCAGGTCCTACATCACAGGTTTGCTACATAAGCTTCGGTTCGTTCCAGGGACGGGGATCATGGTGTTCCGGGCTTCATTAAAATGGCTCTACCAAACTTGCAGTATTATTGTAATATGTTGGTTCGCGTGCGTGTTCTGCGGGAGTTATATTTTACTGTTATGGATTGACAATGTGAGTGTTCTGGGGCAAGGCAAGTGTGTGTGTGTGTGTGTGTGTGTGTGTGTGTGTGTGTGTGTGTGTACCATCCGAATACTCGCTCAATGCTGTGTGTGTGCGAGTGCGTGCACATTGAGGGCGTTAGCGTACCCGGCCAGAGCGTGCACGCAAGTGTGGTGGTGACAGCGTGCAGTAGCATTCAGTGGTGTGAGGGCAGCGTGATGTCAGCGTTCAGTAGCGTGCAGCAGCGTGCTGTTAGCGTGCAGCAGCGTGAGGGCAGAACACAGTGATAATCCTAAGCTGCTGGTCAATACGGGAACAGCGAGGCCAGCACGACCAATGACTTCTGGGAATTAACCTTTTTTATGGCCGTCCAGAACTGTTCCTGGCTGGATCTTTTATTGGTGCCTCGAGTAGTGAAGGCATTTTAGGGTACAGGAAATTACATACTGAATTAGATATATGATACATGCATTTCTTAACCATTAATGCCTGCACATGCAAGCACGCACGCTCTCGCTCTCTCTCTGTCTGTCTCTCTCTCTCTCTCTCTCTCTCTCTCTCTCTCTCTCTCTCTCTCTCTCTCTCTCTCTCTCTCTCTCTCTCTCTCTCTTCATTTACCACCACGTAAATGAATGTAACGAGGATGTGTGACAGTGAAAGAAAGCCTCGATATCACTAGCAGGAATTAAGATGCTAGTTCTGTGAGAACATTGTCCCTAACCTACCCAGAGTCTCACCTCAGAGGAGTTAAGGAGACAAACTGTCTGCTGGTATATATTAGAACTGCATTTACGTCCACGGACAGGAGTATATCAGCAAGCATTTCATATCTTAGATAAGGCCAAAACTAGAATATGCTTCTCCAGTGTGATCACTACACCTTGAGAAACACAAAGAGGAGATCCAGAGGAGGGCAACGTAGATTGTAACAGAATTAAGGAAGGAGAGTAAGAGGGAAAGGTAAGGGGTGAGCTGATCAAACCCTTGAAGTTTTTAAACCAGACTGACAACAGAGAGTGAACTGTTCTTCGAAAGAACTTGATACAAAGGATGTCAATAAGCACTGTTATAGTAAACCACTCACGGAGGCCAGCCTGTACAAGTTGATAAAGTTATATCATAGCAGAGATGGGGCCACAAGAGTATAAAAGTCCTTCCCTGTACAGTACAAATATGTAATTGCATACTTAATACAGAAGTTAGTTTGTAACCCTTGATTCACATAACATTATTTCTTGCCTATATATTACACGACTCCTATATAATTGACACCTCTGAAGGAACGTGTATAAAGTAGCAGAGTGTAGGAGTCTGATATAATTTTGAACACATGAATCTGTTCAGCTTTACTTGATTGGTGATTACAAAATGACGTTATCGGCCTTAATGACCCTGGCCGTCGATGGGCCTAAAGCAGAAATGGCCAACCAACCTGGACACCTCCTGTGGGGTGCTGGGTGGGAACGGAGGATGGGAGGGGGGGGGGGTTAGCCTAGTGGTAGTGGTGTGGCCAGATCAGGGTTGTTTGGGCCAGTGGTGGTACGGCAGAGTTATGTGGTTGTGGTTGGGTGGTCGTGTGTATATGATATTTGGTGACGCATGTGAGGCAATGATGACGTCAGCTGGTGGTGGTGGTGTGGCTAGGGATGGTGTGGGCAGGTGGTATGACGGTGCTATAGGCTATTGGTGAGGTTGACTAGTGGTCGTGTGGGCTGAAGAGCTGGTTGGTGTGCGGTGACGGTGCAACAGCTGTGATGATGTGCGATTGCACACTTGTGAGGGCAGTGGCCAACCTGGGTGACGGTGGTGGTAGAGGCGGTGTGGCAGACCTACTATGGCACCCACAGAGCGCGGACACTCACACGGCAGGACAATGAGGAAAGAGGAGGGAGGAAGGGGCGAGAGGGCGTGAAAACAGAAGGAAGAAAGAGGAGCCAGGAGTGAGAAGGCTGGAGAGGGGGGAGGCGCACTTTAGATATAAACAATGAGAATCATAGAATTTATGATCCTGGGGTGGGAATCAGAGGCGACCAACCCGTGCACTATAAACTATAACAAACCAAGAATTACACTGAGCGCTGACCCCTCCTCCTTCCATGACCTGCTCTCTTCTGTCTATAAAACAAAATACAATATTCATCATAACTAATATACAGGAATACAAACAGCAATGGGTCCTTTCGAAGCTGTTTGTGAATTAGAGATCATAGGCGCATCTGCTGAATCTGGGAACAGTTCCCGCCAGGATATGACACAACTGGGAAAAAAAAACATCGGGTGAATTAAATACAAATTGTACACTCGAGTCAGCAGCAACACGTATCTTGAATCTTGATATGATCTGTTGCTATTTTTGTGTTGCTTCTCATGCTTTGGAGGGACAACACTGTTGTTTGTATAGATCTGGCTATAGATTGTTCTGATAACTTCGCATTTTCGGCTTTTTATCCAACCTGTACTATCATACTACATCCGGGTGATCTGTGGGCAGAATTAACAAGAGCTGTCATTTCACACGTCTATATTATAGACAGTGTCGATCTTTGTTTCCACGCTACTAAGATAACTGTGGCATGTGTTTCCACGCTACTAAGATAACTGTGGCATGTGTTTCCACGCTACTAAGATAACTGTGGCATGTGTTTCCACGCTAAGAAG
This sequence comes from Panulirus ornatus, assembly GCF_036320965.1. NCBI lineage: Eukaryota > Metazoa > Arthropoda > Malacostraca > Decapoda > Palinuridae > Panulirus > Panulirus ornatus. Next base: position 24,024,367 of record NC_092289.1, on the reverse strand, counting down.
ATGACTCTGAAGCTTCTCTGAAGCTGTGGTCAGTCAGGTAGGAGGACAAGGCTTGTGTTGGGACGAGGTCGGATCCTCCACTTTGACGACCTTGTCAGGTTCCGACATTCCGGCCTCTACAGTGCTTCAGTTTACGTAGCATCAGGACCACCTGGCATCTCCTGTATTACTATCTGGTGTCACACTGTCACCACCTGCCAACAGTGTTACCATCTAGCGTCACTGCTTAGGGAGACATGCACCACCTGGCCTCACTTGTACAGTCATGTGAACTAGTCATCTGGGATACTGTCAGGGAGCAGCGGTAGTGTACACATAATGAAGGAGGGAGGAAGACGAACGTACAGATGGTGATCAGGGAACAATGGCTAGAGGAACAGGAGCAGGACGCTAGATTTCTATCCTCATACCATGAATAAATACAAACAAAATATCTTTATAAATAACCACAAAAATCTTGAGCGATAAAACTGAATAGAAAGTTGTTAAAAGGAGAGAAGATTCATAGCAAGATATTACTTGCCAGGAAGATTCTGTGCAAGTAATTAAAACTTCTATGAATTCCTGTTTCTGGCGACCGACATGAAGAGGAATTGTACTTCGTGGAAACTGGGACCGGAGGAGGATGTTAGGAGTGTGAGGAGTGGCCATTAGCGACGTGTTAGGAGTGTGAGGAGTGGCCATTAGCGACGTGTTAGGAGTGTTAGGGGTGGCCATTAGCGACGTGTAAGTCATCAGCCGCCGTAGATTACATAATAATGGGCTGAGGTTCTGTTAAGGGGAGATAATGACCAGAAGGTTGTCTGGTATGTGTGGGAAGGCACTGGAGTGTGGAGGTGGGCGTTGGAATGCGTGGGAAGGCACTGGAGTGCGTGAGAAGGAACTGAAATGCAGGGGTGGGTGTTGAAGCGCGTAAGAAGGAACCAGAGTGAGTGAGTGGGGAGGTATTGGAGTGCGTGAGAATGTTATAATATGGAAACAGATATGATGCGCGATCGATAGAGTGCGTGGAGGTACGAGCGTCAATGCAAGGATGAATGGTGGTGTATGCTAGAGTTCGTGTTGGTAGATAGTGGAATGTGAGTAGCAGTGTGTTGGACGCAATAGTGCGTTAGTGGATGTTAGGGTGCGGGGAGTGAGGGAGTGAGTGCTGGGAAGGGGTGAACGCGGGGACTGGTTGAATGTACCACAACCCACGCACAGGAAAATTACAAAGTACGGTAATGAAATTATCACCAGCTGGGGAGGGAGGGAGAGAGAGAGAGAGAGAGAGAGAGAGAGAGAGAGAGAGAGAGAGAGAGAGAGAGAGAGAGAAAAGAAGGGTGGGAGAGGGGGCATCAAGTACACGACCATAAACATGAACCATCACTTTTTCAATACATTCAAAGTTATTTAAGTAATCCTCGTATCTTTCTCCATCAACAGAACCCTCCACTTTCCTCCAGGCCAGAGCTCGACATGCCCGGATCTTGGGTTTGGTCCATGGCTACCTGATCCACCGTGCTATTGTTGTCCGCGGCTCTCATGCCCGCATACTAGCTGCATTTTTACTCTCAAGTATTTGTTGACAGACCTACTTCGGCCTCACTATACAAGTGGTCCACTTAAACTTTGGCATCAGCAGACCTTGGCCTCTGGTTGAACACATGTGTTTCAGTACAGATGGTAACTGAATCATTATACCTTACTGACAAAGACATACCACCACTCAATTGCTTGGTCTAATGAATGTGTTCAGCCATGTGTCATGGCATGTACAGAACTGCCTGAAGTAGAGATGCAGCGGCCTGACTCAGTCTTCCTCGTAAGTACAGTTCTGTAATGATGCGCTTCAGTAGCAGTCTACACAAGAGGGTCGTACCGTCGTGCTCAAAGGTCGTCCTTTCGTGCTGGACGATCTTACCGTCGTCCTCAGGGGGACGAAGCTAGTGGACAGTTGCGACAACCTGGGACGTACGTCTTCAAGTCTGATCTGCCGAACAACAGATCAAGTAACTTTACCACTCCCGCCAAAACTGAGTATCTGATGACCGGAAGTTGAAGTTCCGGACGTGTGTGTGTGTGTGTGTGTGTGTGTGTGTGTGTGTGTGTGTGTGTGTGTGTGTGAGAGAGAGAGAATGTACGACGGAAAAAGGAATGCGTATGTCTGCTGCGTCTCCGAGATGAGAGCTGAGAATTGGTCAAGAGAGTAGTAATGTCTCTGTGTAATGCAGACCATGTATAATTCTGCCCAGCCAGTGATCAGGCAGTACCGTCTGGGATATACACACGACCATCCCTATGATGACACAGTCTGGCCACTTTCCACCCTTCACTACCGACGGAAAAATGATTAATCCCACGTAAGCCGCAAAACCCAAAGAAACTCGTGATAGCAAATCGGCGTTCCGGATATACAGTACGTGTGCAGGTCGTGCGGCTTCACGATTCAGACTCATCTGAGGACGAGACAAGGAGCAACAACATGCGCGCACTTAGGAAATATGATGGAAACCCGGCATCATTTAGCTCAGCTAATAATCCTAAAATAAAGTCAGGGACGAATATACGAACGTACCTCACATCTGTCTGTCAAAAGCAACAATAGATGCAATCAGTAATCTGACCAATTTTGTTTAAAATCTAATTTGACAAAGCCAATCACCAGAAACTGAGCCATGATAGATACAGACATACTGACAGACAAAACACGATGTTTTTCTCCCCATGGAAGAGTCCTGGACACTTTTATCATTGTCAGAACTATCACAGAAAAGACAAGATTCCTTACTTCACTGTCTCAGAGGTTTTAGATAACATAATACATGTTAACAAAACATCATATTTACTCACATTTCACTTGGCTGCGTTTCCTGTCATCTTATCATCCCAACAGTCACGCTCAGCAAAAGTTCCGACTGTAAATCTCGTCTCGGTCGCACATCTGTGTCATGGCATCCGTGTCAGTCAGAGATTTACGTCAGTATTCTCACAACTGTCAGTTGTATCCCCAGTGTGATCGTCCATGTTAATGGCCACACATCTCCTGGTGTGTTCCACTGTACCACTGTAGTCGTAAATAAAAAGATACTCTCACGTCACTGTACTTGTGTCTCCCACTTTATGTGCATCAAGCCATATATCCTCAGCCGTCATCCTGCCCTGCATCCCTCACACTGATCCTCAGAAGCCTCCCAGTGACTAACAACATATCCTCAACTGTCATTTCACCCCCTTCCCCCACACTGATCCTAACAACCCCTCAACGAGTAACGATCGTTTGAGCAAATGGCTTTCTTTTTTTTACCAGAGTAAAGGGTTGGCTTTGTTTCCCGCCTCGGTGACTGGTGGAGCGATATCAACATTTTCCCGACAGCCCCTCGGGAGTCCCATCCATTGTTGACATTTTTCCAGCGTGACGCTGGCCGGCCGCATTAAATATTTTCTCTTTGTTTATTTACTGGCGAGAAGTGATGTGCAGGACGCAAGGGTGTGTCTTGAGTGGTGGTTCGTGTTCTCTATTGTTGTCTGAAGGTATCTGGTGTGTGGGTGGGTGATGGGGGGTGGTGGAGAGGGATTAGAGAGGGGGTGATGCATTCGTCTTGGTTTATGTTCCTCAAATTTTCGTTTTTTTTTTTTCTTTCCAATGTTAGCTAAGACGGCATGGGCAACTAACGCCTTGATCAAGGCCATCTCATTAATGCTAAATGTATATATACCCTGGCCTGAGCCACGTACCCAATTCATCGACCAAACATCTGAGGATGGATGAACAGCTGGGTTGACTGTGGACCGGCTGCCGTAACCAGGATTCGAACCTATGGGCTCGACCCTAGGCGGCCCGTGAATGCGTCACGGTCAGGAAAGCTAACAGATACACCACGGAGGAGCGTTGTGTTTATGGTATTTGATCCCTGACTTTTCTCTTGCGTTAATGTTGTTAATTCCATCTCTCTCTCTCTCTCTCTCTCTCTCTCTCTCTCTCTCTCTCTCTCTCTCTCTCTCTCTCTCTCTAATTCCCTCACTCAGCCACACTCTCCCTCTCCCTTTCCTTGCCCTTCCCTCACTACTCACACCACTTGCGTAAAGTTGCCTAAACCTTTTATTGTTGCAGCCAATTACCTCGTCCCTCTGGAAGCCAAGATCTATTTCTTAGGCACATGGCACACCTCCCCTGACTATCGCCTTCACAGCCATCGTCTGCCTGAGAAAGTAGCAGACGTGTGGAGAATACATTGCCTCTGCTTTGGTTGATGGTGGAAAATATTCTAAATTCTCCTCCTCCTCTATATTACAAAACTACAGTTGACATGTTTGTATTCATACAGTAAAGCATATCGCTGTAATATAACTGTGGTGTGCCTGAATGTTATATGAATTGTTATTTTCCCATAAAAGATTAAGTTTGTTTGACGAGAATATTTTTACGTCAGTTGAACTGTTCATATGTAAATTTACAAGAGGATATCCTGGCGGAACTGGGAGCTGCAGACAGCGGCACCACACAAGGGACAAAGCACATAGTTCCCATAGGACTAAAGACCAGGAACCTTTACCTATCATAGCATTCATGTATCCTTGATGAACATTATGAGGAATACTAACTAGCTACATGGAATCAAACACTCTAAACAACTAAGAACAACCGGGGCTCAATATTGCTTCATGGCAGCGACAGATTCTGACAGGCCCTTCAATATACCCAAACAAAAAGTTGTTTACAAAGATAGCATAAAGGCTTTCTATAAGCGTCGTGGAGTTTAAGCTTTCTACATGTCTATCAAAAGAAGACGGGAGAAGTGGGTCACTGGACCCTCAACTTGCAAACAAACTGGTCCCAACTGCAGCCAACAAATCGGAATCAAATTCTGTTGTTAAAAGTTGAGTCACACTGCAAGACCACATGCAGCAGTCAGGCCAGAGTGCAGGCGCCGCCACAGTCACCATGACACACTCTTCAACACAAGTATGGCCCAAGTCAAGAAACGAATCCCTAAACTGAAACGAGTCCCTAAACTGAAACGAGTCCCTAAACTGAGACGAGTCCCTAAACTAAGACGAGTCCCTAAAACTAAATATAGGTATCCTAAAGGGTAATGCTCATCTTAATGCTGGGTTCAGATACGCATATTCATGCTCATCTGATCCCTCATCAGTCATGCCCGAAACGCACGGGAGAAGTGAGCCTAACGTTACACATCACATTATCACCTCCTCCTGCAGCAGCCACTGCACACATATCTCACGGGGACGGACGCATGGCCTTGCTCACGGCCAAGCGCAGGGCTGGGGAAAGCCAGGAACACTGACAAGACATATCAGTGCCGGCGTTCTGAAGCCTGTCTTCCGTGCACGTTAATCCCAGATAAATGTTAGAGAAGATGTGAATGATGGAGGCCGTGTGTGAGTGTGAGTCGCGACCTAAGGCAGGCCGTGGTAAGGGGCGCTTACACTCACTCACTCACTCACGCTACCCTATTGATTGAGGGGTGCACGCTGCTGCTGCTGCTGCTGCTGCTGCTGCTAGGGCGGGGGTGGTGGTCATAGTAATGATGGTGGCCTGGGAACAGTGTTGCTGGGGGTCATCTCCCAGCCACAACCACTCTCATAGTGTCACCATCCTCCACGCTATCACCGACCACCACACTATCACCGACCACCATAGTACCACCGACCACCAACTACCACAGCAACACTGACTACCAACCACCACAATACCACCGACCACTACCCAGCATACTACTTCCAATTACCACTCTACTCTATCCATTCCCGTCATATCGCCACAAACCAAACTATATCAAGTATATCTCATGATAACACCATCATACTGTGTAATATCCACCATTGAACATCGAACTACCACTCAGTATACTACCATCCACCACTACCACCAACCACTACAACATAAACCATCACCACCAACATCCAGCAGCAATCACTGCTCACCATACACCCACTCCGCACCACTCACCGTCCACCCACTCCGCACCACTCACCGTCCACCCACTCCGCACCACTCACCGTCCACCCACTCCACACCACCTTACTGCCACACTTTACATCACCATCGTCCTTAATTCTGTTGCCACCTACTACATTACCATCCGCTACCACAACAACCAGTCTAAAAACACTCATCAAGTAATTCCAAACCTTACAAACTACTACCACTCAACACCACCCACAGCACAAATACCAACAGCACTGGATTATCTTCCATGACTCATCACACAACCCCTAACCATCATCCTCTACACTACTATTCACTATTCCTTACCATACCACATACCATCCCTCACCTACTATGCCACAGCCAACACTTACCTTATACCACCAATCACCACAGTTTATCACAATACTAATCGCCATACAACCTTCTACCACCAACACACTACTAGACCTCATCAAAGCCTCCACCACTATACTACCACCTACCACAACATCCACCACAGAAGCTACAATTTACGTGTTATGCGTAAGACGGGCAAATCCTGACAGCTTGGGTAAGTAGCCTGTCTATAAGACTTGACAGTTATGGTGCTGCTGCTGATGCTGCCTTCCCGTTTCTCCTGTTGCTGTTGCTACGCCGTTGATCTTTTTGTTATCGTTTTGTTGTGTTTATTATCCCTGTTGTTGGTGTGTTTTTCCTGTCTGGTATTTACTGCTGTGCCTGCAGCTCCTACTGCTGTTGTTGGTGCCTGCAGCTCCTACTACTGCTGTTGTTGGTGCCTGCAGCTCCTACTACTGCTGTTGTTTGTGCCTGCAGCTCCTACTACTGCTGTTGCAGTTCCTGTTGTTCTCGAGGTGTCCTTGCTGTTCCTGTTATTCTACTGTTATTGTTGCTGTTCAATGTTGTTGCATATTCGTTACTGCTGTTCACGTTTTTGGCGCTTCTGTGTCCGTTACTACGGTGCTGCTCCTGTTCCTACGCTGTTGCTCCTGCTGTTGCTGTTGCTACTGTTACTGCTGCTACTGTTGCTGTTTTAAATTCTCTACTTCCTACATGTTTTCCTACCACTACTCCTCGAGTTCTAATGTCATTAACATGAAGGTAATTCCCTAGTCACCTGTTGCCCTTATTTATGTTGCTTCTACTGTTGCTGCTGTTGCCCCTGCTCCAGCTGAAGCCAGCGCTGCTGCTTGCATTATCAATAAGGCTGTGCTTGCTGCTGCCTCGCCTGTTCGTGTCCCGTACCACCACAAGAGAACAGCATAAAAACAGCTGTGAGCAGCATTTGACGGTACGATCGACCTCGCCTCCCAACACCCCGGCCCTCTCTAACATGCCTCTTCCTCAACGGTAACGATCTGGCCAGGCTGTGTGGAACATCCCTCTCTCTCTCTCTCTCTCTCTCTCTCTCTCTCTCTCTCTCTCTCTCTCTCTCTCTCTCTCTCTCCCCTCACCAAGTTGTTCCTTAATTCAGATCACGACCTCAAGACAGAATGGATTGTTAATTCGTCAGTGGTTATGGTGTATGTACACGTCTGAGCCTCAGTATTGTATATGATCGCGTCTTACCGTCCACCAGTGAGTATGTTGCATACTCTGAGCTGTTAAGACTGTCCGTATCATACAGTAGTTTCTCTGAACCACAGATACTGGGCAGCTGAACACATGCGTTACCTCATAACACCAGGCAAGTGCGTCTTCCTTTAAAAGTCGATACGAGTTAGTTCAGATGAGATTTCGCTGCGCCTAAACCATACATCAATGAACTTGAGGTATACGTTCATAACGCCTGTTCATATATTGGTGATTCTGGACCATACATTACTATATCAGGGCCATACATTAATACGTCAGGACCATACATCAATATGATTGGACCATACATCATTACATCTGAGTCATACGTTTGACCACATACACATAAGCATCTTGATCAGAGAGCATTGTGGGTATGGAGAAGGCGGTGAAGGAAGTGGTTATCAACACGATGTTCAGATGCATATAACTGACATACACACTGCATAAGTCAGCAAGATGGGGCAGGCGTGCGTCTGGAGCTTGAGACGTCAGCTTAAAAGGTTAGGAAAGGAGAGGAAAAGCTGAAAGGCGGGTGTGGAATATTTTACGCCGTGTCGAAGTCTTGAAGCATGGCCTCGGCCAGGAGAGAAAAACGAGAGTGAATCCTGAGGGTCGGGTGAAGGCGACTCTCCACCACGAGTCAACCTAAAGTCTCTCTAAGAGGTTGGAAGTAGGGAAGTCAACAGCTGATGGCCTCCATAGGCAGCAAACACTACTACTGCTCCTGCTGGCGTGGCTGACTATGCTAGTGACAGGGAGTGTGTGAGTCACTGGTCTTCGGGTAAGCAGGGAGGACGGCAACCACGTCACGTCCTCGCCCCGAGACCCACAACACTTTTTCTCTGGCCAGTCTATAAGGCGCTGCCTTATGCACTCATCAACCCTCAACTTTCTACAAGTTCCCGAGCCATATAAATGATCCACCGGGCACTTCCTTCACTCATCATGCACCAGATTCATGCTCCCCAGGGTGGTGAAAGCCTAGACGTGAGATATAGTATGGCAGGTAGGTTCCTCCAGGCCAACTCCCCCTGGAATAACTTACACCGGGTTAGGGAGGCTCGCAAAAACACACGGGGATAATATACCAGCAGGAGGGGAAACATTTACAACACGGAAGCCTTGGTTTACAAACACATCAAGAACTGTGGGGAAAACAACAGACTTGTTCAGTAAAAGGTGACTCGCTGGTGAGCTAACGTTCTACAGAGACAAGTCTGTATGAATCTGCAGACTTGTTAGACTCAGTTACATCATACTTAACAATAACAATGCACTTAATACTTGATCCTACTTATAAATCTTTATGTCTTCGACTAATCAACAATAAGTATATTTATCGCTTGTTGTACCAAGTATATAATCAATGTAATCATATCCCTGGGAATTTCTTAAACATGCATTACTTCCACTGTCTCCACCATCTCGCTACATAACGTCTTAAAGAGCCACATCCTACTCTTCAAGTTGACAACATGTCGCAAAATATATATATGAACCACTGTATACATGAACATCTTACTGCCACTAGGCTGCCTCACTGGAGCACCAGTTCCTTTATACCTTCTCCAGCAACTCACCAGTTCCTCTATATCTTTTCTAGCACCTCACCTATGTCACCTGTGTGTACCATGCCTCACACTGATTCATTTGTTACATACTCCTGGGTTGATTAACCTGAAGTGGATACTAACTTAGCTTCAACCAACATCCACAGATATCTTTCTTATCATTCAAGCTTTGAGTTAAAGCCTTAGACGGTCATTGGTCACTGGCTCTAGTTTATATTGACAAATTCCACGGAAATTAACAGGCAGGACCTCATCACTGCTTGATGAAGGCCAGCATCTGAATTCATTCACGAATGTCTTTTCAATCAATACAACAGTTGTCGTCCAGTCGTACCATCAACACAACAATTGTCGTCCAGTCGTACCATCAATACAACAGTTGTCGTCCAGTCGTACCATCAATACAACAGTTGTCGTCCAGTCGTACCATCAGTACAACAGTTGTCGTCCAGTCGTGCCATCAATACAATAGTTGTCGTCCAGTCGTACCATCAGTGCAACAGTTGTCGTCCAGTCGTACCATCAATACAACAGTTGTCGTCCAGTCGTACCATCAATACAACAGTTGTCGTCCAGTCGTACCATCAGTACAACAGTTGTCGTCCAGTCATAATGTCGTAATTCGTGATAATATGCAACGCTTGGTAATTAATCTAAGTAGAACATTCGTCCTCTTGTCCGCACACTCTACTAACCTTTCCCTTGTCCGAACACGTCCACCAACCTATCCCTTGTCCGAAGGTGCCCTCCACTCTTCCCCTGGTGCGAACCAGTCAGTTATTCCTCATAGAAGTTCCCTCATCCACTTGTTACAACCGGTCCCCTCCCTAGCTGGGCCCTCATCACCTCCTGTTACACAGGTACCACTCCCACACGCGTTGCGTCCATACACTCCACCCTTCCATCCAGCTATCAATTGCTATTTTCATTCAAAACTTTGGCTCACACACAACCTCTTGCACTATAATCTCCCCAAGATTCCAGTGAAGTTTATCACTAGTAATTCAGTTAATTCTCTCCAACATTATCTCAAACCCTCCCTCCAACACTATCTCATACCCTCCCTCCAACATTATCTTACACCCTCCCTACTAAACTTCAAAGTATAAAATCTATAAACGTTCGTATATTACCTTCTCCTGTATTTTTGGCTCAACATTAATTGCGGCAAAATGTTATGTAAAAATGTATCCCCAGGATGGTCTAACCCTGCCCGGTGATAATGTTGCAATAAATATGAACATTTCTTATTAGTGTCACGTGAAGTGTTTGTGTTTACAGGCGGGAGACACAGAGCTGCCCACGGCCCTCCACAACCCTGGTCGTGCGGTAGATGACACCCGCCACCTACACCACCAACAGATAAATAAAAAGAAAATGAATAAATTGAAAAGCTGAAACTCAGACGAGTAAGATAAAAAGAAAATGTAGCGTGGAGTGAATATTTAGTTATACTGACGAGATTCTGGAGTGACTCCACACATCGGCAGGCCAGCTTCTAAGCACAGAAAAAAACATATGGTCATGAAAAATACTCCTGCGGGAGTATCAAAAATGTGGGTGTTTTGAGAGGTCCTTCCTATTTAGCATACTTAAGCCCTCAGACGTGGAGGTGAGGGAAATCCAGGCACTTTAAACCCCCGAGGGGCATCTCTGACCACGCCCAGCCCCCCCTCCCCCTGCCATGACTGGCCACCGCTGATGTAAATGTTAACCAGAGATTAACTCAGGCCTGGACAGCTGCCGTAATGCCCGTGCTGATGCCTCAGTCACGGCTCGGGTGACATCACCATGAGTCGTAGGTCCGCCACTCCTCACTAAGAACTGGAGTCCTCATATGCCTCCTCGTTCTTCCACCTCCTCATTATATAGTAAATCAGCTTCGGGCACGACATCTTTATTCCTGCACCGCGTCTGGACGAAGCTGCTGGCCTCAGTGGCTCGTCATCATTCCTCTACTTCTTCAAGTCGCTTGATCAGTCTTCACAGTACGATATGAGATGGTTGGTGACCATTATTTCTGTAGGATGTTGTAGGCTTGAGAGTGATACAGTGTGGTCACATGGCTTCACAATACACCATGATCAAACCCTCAGATTAATATGTTGTCGCTTTTTCAATCCAGAAATTTGTCATCGTTGTGAGAGGGAGAGAAAACACGCCCGCGGATGGTTCCTCCTCAACAGATGTATTTCACATGTGGATCATCAAGAGCAGTGCTCAACGCGGATCATGGCGTCAAGCTTGGCGTGTTATCCTCAGCAGAGCGACGACGTTTGCTTGACCTGTCGGGAGGAAGGATGCAGACGTCCCCTGCAGCAGCCTTCACCAGGTCTTGCGCTGATGAAGGTCTGTTGAGGCTGAAGCCAGCGACTGTGTTACATTAATTAAACAAAAATACAACACGAAAGAAAACGAGATATTAACAACAGCGAAACTATGAACGAGTTAAGAAAACATGTTGTATGAAAGACAACTGCTTAAGTGGAAAATAAGGTCACTCTTGAAACTAGAACCCGAAAGGTTTGTGTGTGTTGCATCGAGATCAGCAGAGGGACGCACACACGCGTCTACCTCAGCTACAACGTACTTTTTGTCACTAGAATAGAGGAGGTAAAGGTTCGAGAACACAGGCAAACCTTACCGTTGAAAAAACCAGCTGACACTGACGACAAAACTACAGCGTAACTGGTTGCCAGGGTAACAGTGCCAGCAGTCGTCCCCAACACAGCAACGTTGAACGATCCTCATGTTGACGCCCGTAAGCATAAGCAACCCGCTGTCTGGCGAAGACTTTCTTCCAAAAGATCGGCGTAAAGACAAGACATACATAAGATCATGAAGGTTCCATGATAATGAATAGAAAATGCTGAGAATCAAAATGAATTCTGACATGCAACAAAATTTCTACAATGTCACTCTGTAGCCCGTCTGTATACCTCTGTCATATCAGACATTAGACTGACACAAACGAAAGTTTCACACGATCGTTTCCAGACCATGAAAAATAAGTACAGAGAGAAGCTACAGAGGATCCTTTTAGTACAGCTGATATCAGCAAATCTACCGGCGAGAGATTAACATTTCTCTCAGAAAACATCAATCCACTCCTCCTTTCAGGATGAAATTAAAACATTATAACCGATACAGGAATATACGAATGGCGGAAGGAAGTTTTGAATATTAGCTTTTCACTGAGCAGCTAAAACTGTGAAGAATTCCAAGATCCGAGATGAAATCTTGTACTTCAGTCACGACGATGCTTTTGACTTGGTTCTACATTCTCGTATACTATAAACTCTGAGGATGTGTCACAACAAACAGTATCAGAACATACGTCGAGGTAACAATAAAGACGTGGAAGATATGTGATACCATAGATAATCTAATCTTACACTCTTCGAGTCAGAACATCTTCAAAGGTGACTGTCATTCACACTCACCCATTCCCGTGTCCTCTGCTATGATCCATCTTGCAGAAAGCATCTTGACCGGGTGTCACAGTTCACACTGCATAAGTCATCTCGCACACATGGATGAGTGAAACTACAAAGGCATCCTATTCCACACCAAGATAACAAAGACCTTTTCTTCTGAGGAATACTGTTCCTCTCCGGCGGTGACTTAGAGAAGCACAACACAAACTTCAAATACTGCGAGCAGTCTTCATGGCACTGTGGCGCAGCGTACCAAGGAAACCCAAAATGGGAGACAAAGACTTCTTGCTGCAAGTGGCCAAAGCTAAAACGTCTGAGAACTTTCAGTGGAACTTCTCAAAGGGAATAAAAACTGTCAATTTAAGACGCTTACTGAACCCCCCCTCCCCCCAGCGCAGATGTAAAAGACCAGGCTCTCCCCATCAACTAATTTGGTTTCCATGTTCGCTGATGGCGACGGAGATACACACAAGATGTATAAGGACTTTCCAGGGTCTGTCCTGAGGACCGCTGGTGGACGAACGACACTCGGTGATGGTAGGCGGCACTACAGCTGCCACTCCTCCCCCTCCTCTGACACCAGTGAAGCCAAAGAACAATGGGCTGAGCGCACAACAGACACTGTTGAAGAACACAGTAAAGCTAAGATCCACTGGGATATCACACCCACGAGAGAGCAGTAGTGTGGAAGCAGGAGAACGGGGCATCTCAGCCATTCAGAGGTTTCAACACGATCTAATCTACAGTCATGACCATCAAGGACTGCGCTCACCCGCGAGATGAAACCTCGGAAAAGGAGAGAATAGGAACAAGAAATCTTCAAGCACCAACTCGCGCCAACAGAGATGGAAAGAATTTGTGGAAGAAGAGCCAAAACGACACCAGCTGTGGTACTTACGATGGAACCTTCGCCTGCAGCACTGATGGGCTACTGGAAAGGCTTTGGCATTACCATCAAAAGCCACATTTTGCATAAATTCGCGAGAGAAAACATTCTTTCATCTCACAACAATATCGTCGCCAGAATTTAACAGATAACGAACGTAATGATAAATGTTTATGGTAGAGAAAATATTGTAACTTTTAAATTAATAATAATAATGATAATAATAATAATAATAATAATAATAATAATAATAATAATAATGATGATAATTGTAGGCAACCAGGACAAGTCTTTCCTCAATATTCAACCCCTTCTGTATGACTACGATCTTTAAGAACGATAGTACGACCCTTGAGCAAGACGATACGACCCTTGGATATGTTGGTCTAACCTTTAACCTGGCATTTAAGGTTCAGGTCGTACTCATGGGTCGATTCGTCGTACTGAAAGTCATACCATCGTCCCCATGGGTCACGTGACGGCTGTGTCAGCAGGTTATGCAACACCTAAGCGCAGTTGCATCCAGGAGAGGCCCTTCTTAAGGGCTTCGTATCTCCCACATGATGTTCCGCGCCACCATGTCCCCCATAATGCCCTCTGACACCACCATACATTACTAATAACAAGTAAACTACTTCCCATTCATGTAAGTCCTGTTGCAGCCAGGCGCATGCAAGACGAATTATGTTATGAAGGTGGGAACCAGGACTCATAATGAGGTTTAAACGTCATCATACACAAAGCAGAGAATATAACAGAACGACCGAATAATCTGAATTTTTCTCCCGTCTAACACCGCCAGGTCATTACGTATTTAGTTGACATGAAACACTTTGGTACTCCATCATACCCTGTATGTTTTCTATGACAGTTAGTACGGTATATCTATCATTATCAAATGCGGCCACAAAGCTGAAATATCACAAATGCAAATCAGACTAAACAAGGCTTGTAATTTCCTCAGCAAATTGGTCTCGACTGGTCGGCTCTTTTGATGCTGATTTCTCGCAGTTTAAGAATGAAAACTGCAGCGATAACCGACGCCACTCTGTAATTACTGTCTCATGATTACACCAGCGTAAAACATAACGTGTTATAATAAATTTATTTAACTGAATAATTACAGCCAAGTCTGGAGTACCTGAGACTGTGTGAGCTTTACAGTCCGTTCCTGCGTTACGTTCATGACCTCAGCCAGATGGAGACGCAGGAGCCTACGATGGTGACCTTCATTCTTGTCCTCAGTCACTGCCGACCTCAAGACTGAATTCAATACAGGGCTGAGAACCTCGATGCAGTGGAAAGTATCGCCGAGAATCCTGGACTGTAATTGTCCTTTAGTTAGGAAAGGTAAAGACTTGAAGTCACTGTGACCTGCAGATACTCAACCAGAGACCCGAGAGTCGCTGGAGGACCTGAGGAAACCATTACTTCGCTCAGTAGCTCACCAACAAACACTGACTCATAAAATGACACGGAGTAAGTCATCCTCTCCTCTAAAGATCATCATAGAAGTATACTACGCATCCACCTTCCTCCATCCCCTGTCGAGGTGTTTGTTGGAACGCTAGGAAGCTGGTGTGTGGCAGAGGAACGACCTAAGGTCGTGCCCTACAAGCGTGGGTATCCCTACCAGGTATTTCGCGTGGTGGAAATATGAATGATTTCCACATCACTTTTCGTCGCGTTCTTAACACAGTCCGTAACTATCGATTCCAAGCAAAAAAAATCATCACAAACAACAATAATCAGAACACACTCACTTCTCAGTTACAGTTGTTATCATGCATACCCTGCCTGATCTAATTCATCATGAGAGATCTTATCACGTAATAGATTAGGCAATAAAGGTGTGGCGTTTTAGCAGTAGTAAGGACAAGATTATTTCGTAGCGAAAGCTTCATCGTGATTCTGAGGCCTTCGTGATCCTCGGGAGAGGCAGATATCGATAGTTAATTGACAAAAGTAAACACGGGCTTTTACCAAACTATCTCTAATTATGTACATTGATAGATCTAAAGATTATATATCATCAATCTTTTCTTATAAAGTACAAGGATCGTTATCGTTATTATCATCATTATCACAGACATTATTATCATCATTATCACAGACATTATTATCATCATTATCACAGACATTATTATCATCATTATCACAGACATTATTATCATCATTATCACAGACATTATTATCATCATTATCACAGACATTATTATCATCATCATTGTAATGTGGATCCATACAATCCAGGAAAAGCCGTGGCGCGGAAATTCAATTTCATCCCATAAAAAGATTTAGATCTATCTAGAACTGAAACACTCATGGGAATTCTTTGAAGAATTTCTCTTTAACTTTCCCCAAAAATATAAATCACTACAACAGAACATGGGATAATCATTTTAAGAAGATGGCTAAGCTGTGATATGTCTGTTATGTCTTTAAGACCTGTCGTCACCTCATAAAATGAAAAAAGTGGTCGATCAGAAACTTGATCCATGAGAGACTTTTGTATTCGTTAAGCTTAATCCATATCTTCGCATCGAACACACACGCAGTCTTGACAAATGTTAAAGTCTTTCTCGAAAGAAAGTATATCCTATACCATAACCAATAATGGAAAAATATATACAAAACTTAGAAACCACAACAGTATAGCATAACATTTTAAATATCACTCTTCTATAATAATAATAATACATTATCATTATAGTATATATATATATATATATATATATATATATATATATATATATATATATATATATATATATATATATATATATAACGTACCTGCCTGCCTTGCTAATCTCTCTCCTGTCTCGTCCACAGTGCTAATCCTAATTTATTTGTCAAGTCGTCCTGCTGGCGCCTTCCCTGTGGCTAACTCAACTCCCTGGCTGATTGTACCAGACTAGTCTCAGCTTCTTCCCCAGGGCTGACGACTCACCGGGAAAATAATGCTTTTTCAAGGAAATACTGTAAGAGGGAAACCACAGAGTGAGTACGTCCTACTCCGGGGGTAAACTTCTAAACAAAAAATTATTTGTTCATACGCATATGCAGATTTCTGAGAGACTTACTAATGTGTAGTATGCATGTAGTAGTGTGTAGCAAGCATGTAGTAGTGTGCAGTATGCGTGTAGTAGTGTGCAATATGCATTTAGTAGTGTGCAGTATGCATGTAGCAGTGTGCAGTATGCATGTAACAATCGTGTCGCAGTCAAGTTACTTACGATAATAAGATCTCATCTTAGGAACGTGGGATTTCATTAACTTTTTGAAGGGAATTATTCTTAAGTTACTGTTCATCTTGTCCTTTCCTTAACGAAGCCTCCAATACCCTGTCGTATATGAAGTGCCCAAGTCAAGTTCCGGTAATCCTGAAGAATAACCTCTATCCTCCTGACGCTATTGTTAGGGATCACCGGACGCCATTTCAGGGAATCCTGGCGGACTTACGGCCGTGGAGATGCATAAAGGATGTTTCCCCTTTAAAACTCATTAACTAGATCTCTTACCATCATAACTTTAGGCGGCGGTAAGAGCGCAGCGTCCCTGGCGATAATATTGACATGGCAATACGATACCTTGAAAAGTTTCCTGCGTAATTGGAAATCGGGCGGAAAATACCAGCTGCTAGTGAAGTGTTTACATAATTTCATCTTGTTTACTAACTCCTGTCAGAGTCATGCAATGTAAGTGTAAACTCATTTTATCAGGGTTAAGATTAGCAATGTTTTGTTCAGACCCTCGATTATCTTGTGTACTCAGCTGGAGCATTAAGACCCACATTAGGTTAGTTCCACCTCACATAACGCCCCCCCCCCCCCACTCCTTCGCTTCCAGACGTACGAGAATAACGGGAAATTGCTTCACAAGTTCGTATCTCCGTGAGGCATTAAGTAAGGCTACGGCAGGGGAAAGATCTGAGAGAGAATGAAATACACAAAAATTTTCCACCAGACGTAGCGCCTCACCCTTTGACCTCAAAATCGCATGACCTTTGGTGATTTATCGGTCGTGCGCGAGACGGCAGTATATTATCAAACTACGTTATCTGGAGCATAAACACAACTAATCCAACAACAGACAACACCAGCTACCATATCATAATAGAGTTCGAAGCTCACGTATCATAATAGAGTTCGAAGCTCACGTATCATCATAAGAGATCGAAGCTCAATCATGAGACAGTTCGCTGTGGAATCTAGGCTGGGCCCAGAAATAAATATAAGTATACAAGTTAACGTGAGTTTACAGGAAAGATTTCATATGATCCCTAACGACCCAGAGTTCGGTCATGCACCATTACCCTTAACAAAATGCCTGAGCTTGTTCATCGTGCGGAAGAATGATGCCTCCCCTCCCCACCCACACTCCACGTCCCTCCTGCCCGTCCTCACCTTAACTACTATACTTCTCTCTCTCTCTCTCTCTCTCTCTCTCTCTCTCTCTCTCTCTCTCTCTCTCTCTCTCTCTCTCTCTCTCTCTCTAACATATTCATCCTATCCCCGACCATCCTCAGAGATCCCAAACGAGCGAGGACGACGCTATTGTCAGTGAGGTCGCCGCCATGATGGTCTTTTTCACCAACCTAACCTGGGCCAAGATTGCAAGGGTGAATTTCCCTAATCAGTGAAGCGACATTTCCTTTTACAGCGGCGTGAGGGAGTTAAATTTTTCTAAACGACGAGATGCACCTTAAATCAGGGCGGGAGAGAGGTGCTTTCCTGTTGGTGGCGACGTTCTTCCAGACAGCAGCCATATGTTCTTAAAATCTATTATGCTATACTATTGTACACAACATTACCTCGGTGTCATGTTGCTACCGCAAGTGCTTGGGTGTTAGTTACTTTTGCTCTACCATGGTGTTATTATAGTGTTATTTTGATGTTTCCTTGTCACTAAAGTATTACGATGTTGAAACTGATACCTAGTGTTTGATACTTGGTATCATAGAACCTTGATGATATATCGGTATTACCCTGCCGTTCAGTCTGAGGTTCTTGACATAGAGAAGTTGGGCCTTGTGTTAAGCTGTTATCCCTGCCAGGTGAGTCTGCGGTTATCCCTGCTGGGTCAGCCGGCCCTGCGCTATGCTGTCATCCCCGATAGATCAGTCAAGGAGTCTGGCGCACAGCTGCAGCTGATGCCTAGCCCACAACACTCCGGAGGAACCCGTTTGTCTCTATCATCTCTAAACACTTCAAGTGGCCGGTCCATAACGGTAATATACTCTTTGTCTCCTCTGCTTTTCTTTACTGTGCTATTACTCTCTCTTGGATCTAGCTTACAGAATTTAGCAGAGGAAAGCATCATTTCCATACGCAGTCAGGGAGCCATAAATTTCGGTATTTTCCACTAACATTTCTCAAAATTTTCTTTCATCGCTGCATGATATACAATGAATAACTCTTAAACGTAATCAAAATTCGTAACGTAATCGGTGAAGCAGTGAACGCTAGCTGGGCTTCACCAAGCTCAACTTCAATCCAGCTTTACAGTCTTATAGGAGAACGCGACTACACCAAAGCATTCAAATCAAGATCAAAAACGTTGCAAAACTTACCAGTAAAACACTGACAGATCCTTCCATAGTTTGGTAAGTAAGGTAACAAACTCTGGGATACTAACCTAAAATATGAGATGCTTTGACGAGATGTTTGATATTTCGCTAAATTCTACCACACCTTTGAGGTAAGGATATGGGCTACTAAAACCGATTTTCGGTAAATTCGGGGTCAGCCTTGGGATATTTTCCCACACTGTGGGGAATAATAATACTCCAAGTTGCGTAAGACAAACCTAAAAGTATTTCAGGGTGCAGTACACGAACCTAGAATATTTCACACCAATATGAGATATTATATATAGATGATTTATATTCAATTAAGATGCTTCACATCTCACTAGATCGTGGAAGGATGAAATTAAGCCGAGGGGAATTTTTTAAGAGTTGAGACTTCTCATACTTGTAAATTATGATATCAAACTTTCCCTCTGCCTTGAGGGAGATATTGTCACTCTGTTTTATTTCCTTTAATTTGAAATTTTCCCGAAGTTGTCTGATCTATTGATTTATTTATTTGTATTTCTTGCGTGAGAAATTTTCTTACCCCCTTGAACACGACTGCACGACCCCTGAGCACGACGGCACGATCTCTGGGGACGATGGCGCGACCTTTGGGTATGATGTTACGTAACTCTGACCTGACCCTGAAGTATCAATGTAAAGGTCACGCCATCATATCCAAGAATCGTACCATCATGCTCTAGTGTAGAACTGAGGTGCTCAGTGGTCGTACCGTCATGGAGCGTCAACTGACTGGAAAGATTCAACAAACTGTGGCACATTCTCGTCAACTTGAACCAGAGGTGCCCAAGTCCATCCACACGAGGTACCCATCCTTGTTTTACATCCTACACTAACCCCTAAGCAACATACATGTTATCCTGAGCTTCATATGATAACACATGTGACGTGGTGATCAACACGTGACACTGGCGATGATTACCGGAGAGACCCCTGGTGGTGGGACGAGGGGCGGGATCTATCCCGGGGTACAAGTGCCGACCCACTCACTCAAGACAACCATCATTATCGTCTCAAATGACCATTAGGACTGAGATTCGCCTATCAGCGTGCGCCTAATGAAGTGCTTTTGTTTATCACATCATGATTATCTTACTTTATCGTGTTGGTGTACCTCAGAGAGAGAGAGAGAGAGAGAGAGAGAGAGAGAGAGAGAGAGAGAGAGAGAGAGAGAGAGAAGTAAATTGTAAATTATATATCTATGTGTGAACACAAGGTCATACACGAAATAATACCTTTATTACATTATAACAAAACACTCTTCATCCTCTGGCCAACTGCAAGAGCATCTCACCTGTATGGTTCCTTCAGGACACATACCCACACACCACTTAACCCAATCTTAACCAAACAATGAAAATTATAAGACCCTGGGGAGGAGGAGGATCTCCTCTCTTAAAATAAAAGCTCAACACGTCTAGCCTCCTTGTTTATGTCACAATACGAAACATAATCTAACGTACGTCGCTAAATGTGAATAATGGTGTGGCACGGACGACGACACGAACCGACACGCATGTCTCGCCACGAATATCTTCACACAACACCTGCTATTTACTCCACAGACTCATGTATGGTGCACTCACAACAAGGCCGGTGATGAATCATCTGAGCGCGATGATACGACCCTAAGGCACACCAATACAACCCTAGCTAGTGTTGAGACCCAAACCCAAATGATGATGAAAAAAAATATACGTAAGAACATCTTAGTTTCGAGGATTTGAATTATGATGGTGATCAATCCAGGCCGGCACCACACTGTCTACGCTGCAAGGACTTAACCCGGCCACACCACGTAACTTGTCTCCCATTGTCTGAAAACTGATTACCCTTCACGACTACTCAAACTCAACTGAAGAATCAAGATGACCAGGAGGTGAACTCTGTAGAGATTGTTATCCAGGAGAATTTTAGCATAATTTCAATGAGTTGTATAAAAAAAAATTGCATCATTTGCTTACTATCCTGTCATTATCAATGACTGTCCAAGCGTTTACATTGTGACACTTCTAACAATCTTTTCAACTGGATCTGCCTCCGTGTATACACCAAGAGCGCATTTGTGAAGTTTGCATGTACTTGGGATGAACTTAATCAGTCATATATTAGACCAATTATGTAGTTCGTCAAGGTCCCTTCGTAAGTGGATGCAATCGTAATCACTCTTTACTTCTCTCGTGACCATGTTATTATCATTCGCAAACGTACTCAGGCATAAGTCCTTCTGGCGACTCACTTCCATAGGTAAAGAAGAGCAGTGGTCCCAGGCCGGAGCCCTGCGGCACGTCACAGGTGAACCTAACCCATTTCAAGATGGCTGCTCTGTTATACGTCCTCTAAAATATGTGTCTGCGTTTGTGTGAGATAAAAAGGAAGAAAGAGATGTGCTGCTCCGTACACACACACACACACACCTTAACGAGTATGTAAATCAAAACGTAAATTTAAGAAAAAAAGAAATGAGATACTTCTACCCGCGCACCACTCCCTCCCACCAGTCAGTCAGTATACATTAGCCAGGCACTGGCACACACTTACACGGCGAGGTGTGTAAGCAGGGCACACTGCCTACACCTCTAATGTACGTACGTGCAGAGCCTGGTCAGTAGATAGTACACATTACCCTCCACACATACACCACCAAACAGCCAGGTAAGGAGATAGTCACATTACCCTCAACACACCAGGAGGTAACACAGTACTCACATCTCTGCACATAACTACACAGCCACGACTGTAGGTTATTCCCTCATAAAAAGCTCATCATCCGCTCGAGTTCCAGCGTGGCGACACAGTCAATATGCGCCTCCCTCGCCTGACCTGCATGATGGGATTATAGAAACATATTTCTTTACCAACTGTATCCTTCAGCGCCGCACGCCACCTCCTTCTCCTTCCTGGAACTGGGAAGCAAAGCTCCACATGCAAATACGAAATTATACATAAGTCATCGATTAATTGACAGGTGTAGGTAATTATCCGGACAGTATGTCGCCGGGTTTCGTGTGGTGGGTTAGTGAAATTGTCTCAAGTCGCTGGCTTCGTGTCCCAGGTCGTCTGATGGCCTTGAGTCACCAACTCTGCTGTTGTGGTCGCGTGAATTGGTTGGTGTCGCTTGCATTCATTTTGTGGTTTTCCCCAAATGGTGGTTTTAAGTGGCTGGCTCCAGCGGCTTTCGTGCGATCATTGTACGAAGTGGCTGGGGGAGGCCCGCAGTCGAGCAACAGCTGTTGAACTTGGCTGGTTTCCCACGCAGAGATGCGATGATGCCTCGATTTATCTGTTTCATTAGCGCTTTTATGTTGCTCGTTGGAAATGGCCGGTACCGTTCACGTTCGTGCAGTGATCGATTGACTTGGATGAATTCCCTCGGATTCGTGCGGTGGATTATCGAAATGGCCGGCTTCTCCCGGCGTTCATGTGCTGCTTATTCGGACCGGTTACTCCTGCCCTCAGTGAAACAGCAATCTATACTGGCGACGACTGGAAAGACGTCCACAAAGATTTCTCACTGACAGACCATTCTGTCTACAACCCCAGTTAACCAGCTCCATCATCCACAACCAGATTAACCAGTCTTGAATGTCCTCACAACGGTCAATAGCGTTCTTCATTAACCACACCTCAGTCTACAACAGTCTTATCAGCCACATTAATGTCAACAACAACCTCCATTAACCACACTACAGCCAACAACTATTTTCACCCATCACACCCTGGCTAACAACAACGACCTTGACTGCTGCCAATAGTCCTAATTATCCAGGAGGGCTCCTGGTGTCCTAGTTAATCGGAGCCAGGAAGCGATACGGCCAATTAGCCACAATCAGACACAGGGTAACGGCCGGGAATGGGAGGCAGTGGTGGTTAAGTTCCCTAACGTACGGCGGTGGTCGCGTGCCGAGTACGTGAAGCGTCCGCCACCAGCGAGGCACAGGTATAGTGAGGTGTGCCTACTACCACACACACACACACGCACGCGCACACACACACACACACACACACACACACACACACACACATCTACTAGACTATTCTCCCTCTTCTGTGTCTAAACTAATAACAAAAACAACTTCAACTGTAACACGTACTGTGCAATGTGCAAATTATTGCAAATTACCGAGACTGTGTCAACAATACTGGAGAAAATAATGGACAGACGAGCAACAGTTGACAGCGTAATTGCGTGAGTTGGGCGACAGCTCCCAGGGTGCTGATGAGCGCTAGATTCCTCCACCGCTGCCTGGGTGTGAGAGAGACACTCAGCCACACAGACGTCACCAAGAATTTACCGAGCCTCTCACCAAGCATGAGAGTCACCAGGCAATATGATGAGGCAGATCCCTTCCATAAACAGGTCATATCCGCTTCCCAGATGGGAAGGGCTTCTTATAGAAGCAGGTGATTACGGTCGAGGACAGGACGACCTCAAGTGCGAAATGTGCAAGACTTCACACACACACACACACACACACACACACACACACACACACACACACACACACACCACCTCTGCAGTCATGTGACGTAAGCTGGTGAACATTCCCACACTTCCTCGGGAAACAAGACAGACTTCGCGTGGAAAAGGAACATAACCCGACGAGACTTGTGATCACTCCGCCGGCACACAGTCCAGACTACGACCCAGCCCGGGGCACAAGCCAGACTTCGACCCAGCCCAGAACATTCCTCTCCGACACAAGCCAGTCAGTCTCCGACTCAGCCCAAGACATTCCACTGGGACACAGACTACACTCAGGCCCAGCCCGGGACACTCCCCTAGGACACAGGCCGGGCTCCGGCCCAGCCCGGGACAGTCCAGCAGGATATCCCTCATATAACGCCTACAATATTTATGGTCAGTGCGGACTCCCTGTCCATTCTGGTCCCTGGAATAACCCGATAAATCTGACTTTATCTTCCCGTAAAATACTTCCTCTTTTTTTCTTCCTAATTCAGGTTTCGGTGTTGCAGTTTCCGCGGGGCTAAACATCATGTAATAAATCTCCCTTCACGTCAGCGGGACCTGCAGTATCGCGGAGATTTTCTAAAAAAAATAAAAAAAAAGTATTTAGATCGGCACATGTATAATATATATATATATATATATATATATATATATATATATATATATATATATATATATATATATATATAATCCTTTGAGTCCACGGGGAAAATGAAATACGATAAGTTCCCAAGTGCACTTTCGTGTAATAATCACATCATCAGGGGAGATACAAGAAATATAAGTCAGCTGATATACAACGAAGAGACGTAGCTAGGACGCCATTTGGTGTCTACCAAACGGCGTTCTAGCTACGTCTCTTCGTTGTATATCAGCTGACTTATATTTCTTTCTTGTATCTTCCCTGATGATGTGATTACTACACGAAAGTGCACTTGGGAACTTATCGTGTTTCATTTTCACCATGGACGCATAGGAATATCTTGATCATGCGCAAAATCGTGATCCTTTCCAAAACATACATATTATATATATATATATATATATATATATATATATATATATATATATATATATATATATATATATATATATATATATATATACTTCCTGATAGTGTAATAAAACCTGAAAATTCTTTCTAAAATTCTTTTGGCTTTTCCGCTTCTATTTCATAATGGATCGCTTCCATTCGAGTCATTTCGTCTGGGTAGCCGCTGATGGAACGCCTTCTCCCTTTTATGCAACCAACAGTGGCGTCCCTCAGGGTTCGAACCCATCACTGGCCCTCTCTCTTCTCTCCATAAATGATCTTCCAACAGCCTCTAACCCTATCCTCTCGTCTGCCGATGCTTCCACCCTCCATACTTCAACTCGCTTTTTCTCCTCTTCTCACTCCACTACTCGCTCTCTTTCTCGTACTGGACATACTTCCTCTCATATTTTGGTCCCGTGCAGCATCGCAGAATGCGGAAACAGTAACCTGGTTTAATTAAGCAGAGTAAAAACGCAATTTCTTCCGTGTTTCGTTGTATGCCAGCAAATTTCAAAATACTGCAATTCTCCCTCCGTCATAACATGTGTGGGTTGGGCATAACCACAACCTTCACTGTATCCTGGAAATCACGCATTATGATCATCGCAAAATCTGTGTCACAAAAGCTATGATTGTTGCATAGGTGCCACAATTCGTTTTCTTGCGAGCGGCCGTTCTATATTTACGAGGCGTCTCGCATACTTTAAGTGGCTTTCCTACAGTAGCTGGGCCAGAGACGACACACCCTTGTACTGACAAACTACACCTGGAATGCAGACGACAGAAGCTGGCGCCACGACACATCAGCTGGCCTACAGACGACAGACCCCAGACTTAACACGACACCTGCTGATCTATCACCAATAGACTTTGCAGAATTAGCAGACTGCACGCTAAAGGTTCGCGTGCTGGCCCGGCTCGTGGCATGACAGATCCAGTGCTGGCGTGTGAGGCTGGCTAAGCTGAGAATGAGGCCTGAACATGTTGCTTCAACACCCAGGTTTTATACGTAATGAATCAATACATGGGATGAGCAGCAGATCTCTGCAGTATAACCGATTATATGGTTTCTAATGTGTGTGTACGTGTGTGTGTGTGTGTGTGTGTGTGTGTGTGTGTGTGTGTGTGTTGCAATAGCTAAATGATAAGGATGTATGTCCTTATAATTTCTTTATCATTTACTTCAGGTAATCATATGTGTTTTCATGTCCTTGCACTAACTATACAGTAATGAAACACAACAGTGTTCATTATAACTATTGTTAACTCACATCATCTCATTCCAGGATTCATGTGGTGTATTCCATCCTTCTCTTGACTCTGTTACAGAGGCAGAATTCAGTTCAGGTCTGCTACCTCAACTGATCATACATTCACCCATTCTGTTAACACATCTTTATCAATTTTCTTTTGGCTGTACATAACTGACGTGCACTCATGTGTCGTCTCTTCATTAACATAATTGAATTATAAGATAATTATCATAGTTATCATCCCTCAGGTGTGCCATGCTGGACGACCTATCCACGGCAGTGCACCGGCCACGGTTCTGGGTTGATGCAACGTGCATGCTGACTTTGACATGAGTATTAAACATACTGGATTTTCCTGAGTAGTAAGTGAAGTATATCGCCGGTATAGAGATTAAACATATTCTCGTTTAAGAAACTCGAAATATTGTCATTTTTCCTGAATATGAGTTTCTAACAGGTCCGCCCTTATCTGATAATTACGTTATGTTCGTTATTTTCTCAGTAAGAATATTAAACACGCCCCTGCATCTCTAGCAGAGATTTTTAAGCTCATTCTCTTCTCACAAAAAAGGAAAAAATCTTTATCCAAGCCAATATTCATTCGATATTCATAATCATATTACACGTTTTTATTCGTTTCTCATTCAAGATATAAAAGGTCGTTTGCTTTTCTTACAGAATCTCTCCTTGCAGCAGGGACACAGCTGCCTCGTGCGTTCTCCCGCGCCAGAACTCAGCACTGAACCTCCAGCGAGCCGGTGCTGCCTACGTCTCCACACTCAGCAGCAGACCCAAGTGGAATGATTGGTCTATATGTCCAAAGGTTTGACAGTTTACCTTTAGTGGAATGAATAACTATGTGTTACTAGACTGACTGACCTCCGCGTCAAACAGGTTAATCTCAATGGAGCATCAGATCCCCTTGCCCTAACACTCGACAGTCAGACCCAAAAGACAGAATGATCCCTTCACTGGCCATCCCAAACTCAGTCTCAACCACCTGACTCGCCTCCACGCTCCGCGTTCCACTGACCCAAGTTCTAGGACCCGACCTTCACTGAGCCTGAGACGCAGGTGCCCGTATTACACGGAGGGAGCCTGACAGAGCCAGGTATCCATGCTACATCAGGGGAGCCTGACAGAAGCGATCCTGGTGTGGCAGCCACCCTCACTCGCCGTTAAGAAGGCATCAACACCTCAGCGTTGGAGACCATCACGCTAACCTCCAGTTACGTACAAGCGCCAGTGCTCTCAAGCCCCGGTAAAATGAGTAGCATTTTCCACGGATCCAGGAACGGGGCGAGGGAGATGGTCCTCGAGACAGTGTGGTAGAGCAGGTGGCCCAAGCTTGTTATCATTCTTAAGCTAGTGGGGTTCGGGAGTGGCCTCCACCTGCGATTCTTCCAGTAAGACAGCTGTCTGCAAATCGCAGGTCATATGAGGTCATAAACCTCATCCGAAGAGCAAGTTGAGCCAGCAGCCGCAGTTAAGGCCCACAATGCTGCACTTATATTTTCTCTGTATTCTTTCTGTACGCTCATAATGGTTCTCGTAAACATGACAGGGAAAGCGCACGACCACCTATGTATAACATCAGGTCGACCATCAGCATTAAACAGGACAAGCTACGCCATGCTCGCTAATTACTTCAGCAGGTTTGACTGGTTACGATCCTCCCTGTTGCCCACTAACCACAAATTAGTTCAGTTCCAACTAAACTTTGTTACTTCTAACTGTCAGTTGGTTTTTCAAATGTTTAGCGGCGCCACCTGTGTTCTGTGCAGTCATTACCAAAGCATTTCATATATGATGAAATGTATGAAGAAGTCAATAAGCATAATTATGCTTTTTATTGGCGCTGTTTCTTGTTTGTTCGAACTTATTGTTTTGAACTTTCTGGTGCGTAAGAATTTCTCACACGATGACGGGAACCAGACTCGATCCTAATTTCACTGGTAACATCCATCTCGCTTCCTTCTACAGAAAAACTTCATCACGATGTAAACTGTTCTATACCTCAATCTTCGTGACCAGTTATTCTCCGCAGGATGTAGTAGACTATATGTACTCGCCAGTTTTTTTTTTTTTTTTCTACACTGAAGTTAATCAGAATCAATACTGGAAAAGGACAAAAGTGGAGGTAAAGGACGAGTCTCGTGAGAGAACCTCCTTCTACTGTTGTATGACACTTTCTTGTCCCAATTTTTACATGTAATGGAGAATCTGGTTCAGTAACATTGGCTCAGATGCTTTCATGGAAAACGAAACAAGTTACTGGAGTTTGTGATGAGATTACTGTAATCAAATATAGCTCCACAACCCTCCAACTGGTTTATGAGAGGATCAACCTATAGCCAGCTACTACTGTGTCAACAGATTTGCCTAATTTCTTGAAACCTTCACATTCACACGATCTGTATAATGTTTTTTTTTCGTTAAACTTTTTAATACATGAAGTCATCCACGTCGAGCAACAGAGATGTGGTGGTCATCATCCCCGCTGGTTCACTGATCCTCACCAACAATATAACAATTCCAAAATATATCAAGAAATCAAAATCTCAGACAGTCATTCCACTGCAAGACTTAATGATGCCATGACGTCATGACTGGCTGAAGGACACACGCTTTTTAATGCTCGGCCAAATTACACATCGCTTAACTTCACATATCAAGAGGCGAATTAATATCAAATTACGGAGCAATTAACACTTATACCCTCTGGAGTTAGGTCAAAGGGCAGGTCATCATACTGAAGGGTCGTATCGTCTTTCACAAGGGTCGTATCGTGTGTACAAGGGTCGTATGGTCGTACTCAGGAATAAGCGTTGATCCCAAGTACGATAATGTTCACAGGTGATGGACAGAGCCATGTGCTGCACTCTCTCTCCTGCCTGAGATCAACTGTATCCAACCACAATGACTTTCCACATATTGCAATTTCTCCTTCACTGACTTATGATCTCTCTGCTAATTAATGTTCTCATTAAGCGTTTTTCCGATCCTTCTGTTCTTGATCGTCGCTCTTACTGGCCATCCTTAGAACCCTGCATCCTCCGGTGATGATAATGACATTCCAACAATACGAAGCGAGTTGAGCGTAACTTCTGATACGCTGTGCAACACAAACTGCAAGTGGCCTCCTCTGTGGTACACTGACTCTTGCTCACACTCAGTGGTATACTGACTCTTGCTCACACTCTGTGGTACACTGACTCTTGCTCACAGTAGTATACTGACTCTTGCTCACACTCTGTGGTACACTGACTCTTGCTCACAGTGGTATACTGACTCTTGCTCACACTCTGTGGTACACTGACTCTTGCTCACAGTAGTATACTGACTCTTGCTCACATTCTGTGGTACACTGACTCTTGCTCACACTCAGTAGTATACTGACTCTTGCTCACACTCAGTGGTATACTGACTCTTGCTCACACTCTGTGGTACACTGACTCTTGCTCAAAACTCAGCTCAAAAATGAGTCGGCACTAAAAGTCAAATTACCTAAAAAAAAAAAATCATTTTCCACTCGGATTATTGAAACAGCATTTAAGTAACATTCCGATACAAGTTTACATCGACCAGGAATAAACTACACCTGCGTCATCATCCCGGCCAGACGAGCACACACGCTCCCATCCATTTATAATCATGGCGAACAATTTTCAGTAATGCTGACGAGAAATTTGTTGTTGTCACGTTCACCGGACCTTCTGCCTCTGTCAACATGGCGATGATAGCGTCACTGGTCACACACACACACACACACACACACACACACACACACACACACACACACAGCATATGAGTCACCATGGGTCAGACCGTGGTCGGTCCAGCATGGGTTCGAATTACGGGCGTGGCAGTCGGTCCACACTCAACCCAGATGATCATCCTCCCTTCGGGGCTGGTGGGTAAATGGGTACCAGGCTTAGGTGGTGTGTGTGTGTGTGTGTGTGTGTGTGTGTGTGTGTGCATAGCCACATAGGAGTAAAGACATGGTACACATACACAAGGTCAGGAGACGGGGCAACACGAGTGCAAAACCCTCTAGCTGTAACACACAATTGATAGTTAATGGTGGCGAACATAAGAACTGAAGAACCCTTAACGTCTTGAGCACGACAGGACGACCTTTGAGCGTGACGGTACAACTCTTGGTTATGATGGCCTTGTTATCATACCCAAAGGTCGTACTGCCATATTCGAGATTAAAAACCATAACACGCCCTTCACTCAGTTCCTTATCATTACCAGTGAAGCATGTCCTTAACCTCCCCGGGAGCTGTCCGTCGTGCTGGCCTGGATCAGTGATAAGCTCTTAAAAATTGGCCACGCTCGTCGCGACTCAACACACGAGCCAATATATTGAGTCTACATTGCATGTTGTAGAGGTGTTGGCTTTACTCGAACTACTTCCCTGACGTCACACTGAACTTGACGTATAGGATTCGAGCGAGCAAGATCCTCCACACAGCCGGACAAGTGTCAAGGGCACGGGTGTATGTTACAACTGTCTGGTGTGTCGAAGGACCTGTACAAATATTGCTTCAGGGGATACGTACACAAGCATCGATCACGGTGCTGTCCGTGTCTGAGAGTACCTCATAACACCCACGACCTCACTATCCACTTTTGTACATTTTCCCTACCTTCGTGTGTCCATCAGTATATCCGTGTCGTGGTTTAGTCTAAATATATTCAAAACTCGACCTTCGAACAACAGTAAAACTTTACCCATGAAATTTCCTTGAAAGTTCGGGCAGTTATGTTTTTTCTAGATGGAAATAAACGTTTCCATCCTTCCCACTCTCACCTATGCCTGCCCCAGCTGTTCATCCTCTTTTGCCACCACACCGCAGCGGCTAATACAAAAGGTGCAGAAAAGTGTACGAAGATCATCCTGTTCCATCCTACACCACCATCGATAGCCGCTAAACACACTGGTCCTCCAGACTCTGTCCAATCATCATCTGACCCTAGCACCGGCATCTCTTGCCGCTACAAATCCCTCGTCCCCTATCTGGTAGTTTGGCACCACAACCGCACCGAGACCATCCAAGTTCCTGCAGCCCGTTGTGAGAACAGTCCCATCCCATCTGTCCATACATGCAGCGAGAGCGTGTACGGTGTCACAGCTACCTCGAGTATCTGACGAAGGTGCCCAAGATTTCTCAATTGGTGGTTGTAACTTGACGCTAACGACAGTCGATAGGCTCACAGCCCAAACAACCAACTACCCTACCACTCCAACGTGTGTGTAAAGACTGTGTTTGCCCGTCTTCCCCTAAATCCCCCTTTTTATAGTCCCACTGACATCATATGCATCCAAATGTTTGTGTCAAGACTGTGTTCACCCCTGCTTTTTATAGCCCCAGGATCTATCTATATCATGTGCAGTTTTCCAGTACGTCTATTTCTCTTTCAGTGCATTTAGTTCAGTAAACGACTAGTTCTCACCACCAATGTCGTTATTAGCATCGAACGAACTGATCTCTGAATTGATCATGTCAGGGACTGGCCCTCTACTGAATGTGAAAGCCTCAGAGGTGTGCTAAGGCAACCGCCAGGTTCCAGTGTTGCACCAACTGAGCTGTGAGCAGCGTTTGCACTAGCACCATTACCCACTTCGACCATACCACACATGAAAACCCATCGATCAGCGAACATTATTCCTGGTTCCTTGATAACTGTGCCAACACTGAGCACTGGAAGGGAAAGCTGTCACTTCACCCCCGGCTCGTTGCTAGCTTGGGCCACAGTTGTGTTTACCTGCTAGCACACAACTTCACCCGAGTGTTCAAAACTCACAGATATAAACCAACAATCCCTTCACGACGAACGGGTTATAACTAACAACGGAACAACTCGGCGAGTATCAGCAGTAGCAACCCTAAGGTTATTATGGACTCTCACTCAGATAGTCTTTCTGTGTACATTTCCAACACTACGAAATCAATGACTGGGGAAATGTACTGCCTGATGCCGTGGTTCTGGAGCAGCGGAGTTGGACCAGGCCCCCACTGGACATGGCGCGCCACTCTCGCTACCATACTACGCTTGTACTCTTGAAATATACATCCCAGGGTAGCCGTGAGTGTCTCGGTGTTCGCTCCCGATGTCTCATGCCCACGACTAGGGATCTGTACTCGGATGTGAAAAATCCCCTTAAGTTCTTATGGTTATATTGTTATGGTCTGAAACGCGACATATTCTGGCCTGTGTGGTGTGTCTTTGTCCCATTCCGACTGAGACCATGTCGAGCGAAGACAGACAAAATCTTTAACGTTCATTCTTCACATTTACTCACAGATCATGAATGATCCTCAAAAGTCCTCATCTCAGCCTTAAATCCTTACACGTTATACGTCTCGTACATGGTTAGTGAATCTATAATAAAGGATCACCGTGTGACGGCAGGCTCAGGGAGACTAAGCACACAGTGCTATACGTAGCTCGTCTCAAGCCTGACCAGACGTTCTCCTGAGCTCAGGAGTGCTTACAGCAGCGCTGAAGCACAGAGCTCCTCTCGCCCGCCCCCGGCTGTAGCATGAGAGGGGAGCGCGGAGGGTGGACCAGAAGCAGCAGCAGATGGTGAGGCAAGCGAGGGGAGTTAATACTGGGTGTGAGAGGCTGGGATGATGTGGATACTGTAGCAGCAAGTAGAGCAAGGAGGGGGTGCGGGCAGGGGTCTGACGGGGATGTGAGGGGGCGCAAACCTCGGGGTCTGGCTGAGTTGGAAGAGAAGAACAGGGTGAAGGGAGAGAGGTAAGGGGTTAAGGGAGAGAGATATGGGGTTATGAGAGAGAGGTAGGGGAATTAGGGGAGAGAGTAAGGGGGGGGGGCTTAGGGAGAGAGGGGCAGAGGGTTCACGATGAGAGGTGGAGGGTTGAGGGAGAGAGGTTGAGGATAACAGAGAAATGCATATGGTTAAGGGAGAGAGCTTAAGAGTGGAGGGAGGGAAGCAGCGGGTTGAGGCAGGGGAGGTTAAGGTTGAGGAGGGATCTGGGGAGACGAAGGGGAGGAGCGGCGGGGTCGCGGGAGGAAGGACCTGCTGTGTGATGGAAAAGAAAAAATAAATGGGTGGTAAGAGTAGGCCTATAGAGGCGACAGATGACGTCATGGAGGCGTGTGTGGGGGGAGTGGTATCAGACGGAAAAAAGGTGGGTGTCTGGAGGAGAGACCAGCGGGGGAGGAGGATGAGACAGGATCGTCGGGATACATGGTAAAGGAACACGGACGGAGGTCTGGGGAGTGTGCCGATATGTGACGTCTTCCTGTCATTCCTCCGTCCATCTAAGATCACAACTCTGGTCATACATCATCACTCTTGCCTCTGTATGATGTCTTGATCTCACCAGGGAGCACTGGGAAATCTTCATGTGTTTAAGACAAGGAAGAGATCAGAGGAGCAGCAGTAATATGATGAAAGCGGAGGACGAGGCAGGGAAATAATGGAAGGACGGATCCCGACACCCGGGGAGTCCCCGTGAGTCACACAATAGCGCACACACACACACACACACACACCAAACCATTGCCTTTTTCCCCTGACTCGTTCCTCTGTTTCCCCCGACCACTTCCCTCTGTTTGCCTTGATATGCTCTCCTCACTGTTTCCCTTGACACGTTCCTCTGTTTCCTTGACCTGTTCCTCTGTTTCCTTTGGCCCGTTCCTGTTACAAAAATTTTCCTTGACTGTTTGCTCTCGCTGTTGTCTTCTGTTCTCACGCGCTTTTTTAAGTGGAGGACTCGGCCCACACATCTGTATCCTGGCTGTGTTGAGATATAATATTTTCCATGTATATCTTTCAATAGTTATCTGTGTGTACGTGATCAGGGCTGCTACTGTGCATCAGTGTGGGTAGATGTATGGGGGCACATGTACTTTCCATGACGCTTCCCGATCATCCGATAATTCAGAAAGAGAACACAGCCATCATCTTGCAAGCTGGTGAACTTCTTGGGCAGGAGCCAACGACCCCGGGGTATGACGGCCTGACTGCTGGAGTAGCCCTTAACAATCATGTCAGAGTTGAGGACAACTTACGCAAGGGTCGTGCCCGTCGTTCCCCTTCGGTCGTGCCGCTCTGCTCAAGGTAACCCCCTCCCTCCTCCTCCCTGAAAACTTTATATCAAGCTCTGAGGAAAACTCGCAAGTTGGTGAAGATATGTCGGCTACGGGAAGAGAGCAGGAGACTGATGCAACCCCGTCGGACCTGGGCAGTGTCAGTCTGGTCCTGGCCCACGCCACGTAATCCTATCAACATCAACACCCACAATGACCTCAATAACTGTCCCTAAATTATTCACGAACTCCGAAATGGCAGCAAAGTCAACAAGAGTGGCTGGTGTGACAGTGTTTGTCAGGCATCATATTTTTCCATGCTTAATGTCACCAAAGTTTTGTGTAAATAATTTGCACAGATGGAATTATATATATATATATATATATATATATATATATATATATATATATATATATATATATATATATATATATATATGAAAAAATTACCGGACTGTAACTCTATGAAGTTACAGTGCGAGTTAAAAGTAAACTTTGCATAGGCTGTATCAGTGGGAGTTTACTCTTATCAAAGACCTCATTCCAAAGATATCCACATTTGCCTGCTACTTAAAGCAATGCAACCATGGTCTGCCGAATACCGTAGAAAGAGATCCTGGGTTAATTAGAAATCAATAAACGTATATAATACATAAAAAAAAAAAAAATATATATATATATATATATATATATATATATATATATATATATATATATATATATATATATATATATATATATAATATATATATATATATATATATATATATATATATATATATATATATATATATATATATATGTGTGTGTGTGTGTGTGTGTGTGTGTGTGAATTAGAGTGGAATAGAATGAAGGAGAGACAGAGAGAGAGCGTCCAGGATCATCTGTAGAAGAACAGCTAGGGCAGGCAGAGGCCAGGGGGCCAGACAGAGACAGTAATGATGGTAACCCTGCGGTGAAGGCTGCAGCAGAGCCGCACAACGAGAATAAATTGCTGTCAGGGGTTGTGGTTCCACGCTGAGAATGACGAGCAGCGAGCAGCGAGATGAACGAGTGGGACGTGACGAGCGAGTAACGAGTGCCAAATCGTGAGGGAGAAGAGAAGAGCAGTGTGCCACGAGTAGCTGAGAGAGAGAGTGAGATGTGAGTGACGAGCACGAGAGGACCAGCGGGTGACGAGTGGCGAGTGTCTGACCGTCAAGTACCATAATATTACTGTTAAGAGTGACACATGACTAGGGCGGGCACACCACTTGCCACTGCTACATTCCCACCATCCACTGACCTCCTCCCACACCTACAGTGCTAGCAACCCTCTGTGTC
This sequence comes from Panulirus ornatus, assembly GCF_036320965.1. Classification (NCBI taxonomy): domain Eukaryota; kingdom Metazoa; phylum Arthropoda; class Malacostraca; order Decapoda; family Palinuridae; genus Panulirus; species Panulirus ornatus. Next base: position 23,989,214 of record NC_092289.1, on the reverse strand, counting down.
CACCATCTGTGCCATCCACTGACCTCCTCCCACACCTACAGTGCCAGCAACCCTCTGTGTCCACCATCTGTGCCATCCACTGACCTCCTCCCACACCTACAGTGCTAGCAACCCTCTGTGTCCACCATCTGTGCCATCCACTGACCTCCTCCCACACCTACAGGGCCAGACACAGATGGACACACACGTACACGCTGATGTACAGTACAGGAGCTAACAAATCAGCAGACAGACAGAGCACAAGACCAGGAGGCTAACACTGGCTGGCAGAGGTAGCCAGCAGGACACATGATGGGAGAGCACTAGTCACGGCAGTGATCACCACAACCTGCTCAGGGGGCCACTGATGGAACCTCACAGAACTCCCATGTACACATTACTCCCACGTACACATGACTCCCATGTACACATGACTCCCACGTACACACGACTCCCATGTACTTACGACTCACACGTGCACACGAACCTAAACGCTCTCATGACCCTCCATGTGTACGTATATAACCCTACGTATAAAACACACACACACACACAAATATACTGTACATGTCGTTCATCCCCCTCACCCCCACCCCCACTAGCAGGACAGGAGAGCCACGGGAACGACCAACCAGCTACAGTGGACCCTCTTCGGGGAACGACTCACTCCGTCACATCTGTCATCCGTTCCGCTTGGCAGGGATGCCCACAACGACAGCTTCCCTCCGCTATTATCTCATTAGCCCGTGACACGTGATCTCTCCATCACTGCTCCTGCTGGCCTCCCATCACTGCTCCTGCTGGCCTCCCATCACTGCTCCTGCTGGTCTCCCATCACTGCTCCTGCTGGTCTCCCATCACTGCTCCTGCTGGCCTCCCATCACTGCTCCTGCTGGCCTCCCATCATTGCTCTTGCTGACCTCCCATCACTGCTCCTGCTGGCCTCCCATCACTGCTCCTGCTGGCCTCCCATCACTGCTCCTGCTGGCCTCCCATCACTGCTCCTGCTGGCCTCCCATCTGTATGTCTATGTCTGTATGTCAGTGTGTGGATGTGTCTGTATAACCGACCTTAAGCTCATTATTATTCTCTGAGCCGACGCAAGCAGCAAGACCCAGCTCTTACCGCCTAACACCTTCTCTAAAACCTATTAACCTCACGAAAAGATAAGATTTTCTGTTATACAGAAGATCTGAATGAAAAGTAAATATTAATGGAAATGAAAGAGTTCTTCCCTGGGCCAGTCCTTCCTCCCAAGATGTGTCGGCGTCGTAACCGTTTCTGAGAAATAAGGATTATATGATATAAAGAAACTGTCTTTACCTCCAGCATAGCTCCAGGAACATTTCATAGCTTCTGTGGGCTTTTTTTTTTTTTTTACCATGTAATCGAGAAAGTACAAACCTTGGGTATGATGACCTCGCTTTGATCTGACCTCTAAGGGTTACGTCAGAGGCCAGTTCACGAGCTTTGAAATAAACCTTTAATCTGGCATAGCTCGTACCGTCGTGCTAAAAGGGTTACAGCCATAAGCCGTCAACACCGTTCCCACGGAAGGTCCTGACCCTCACCCATCCATCATGACTACATATATCACTTTAAGCAACCAAGACCACTTCATATATTTTTTATCCCTACACATTTCTTTATGGTAGCTGAGACGGCTCGGGCAACTGAGGCCCAATCTAAGGCCACCGCATTAACGCTTTACAGTATATATATATATATATAGTACATTCTACCTTTAATCAGAGATCGTGAGGAGTGATGCATGCTTCTCTATGCTCCACGTCAGCTAAAACGGCATCACACAACTCTACCCTCCACAGCAACATAGGATCGCATCGCCATAAAATCAAACTGCTATAAACATGTATGTGCCAAGTGACACTACTGTTGAGCCAAGAGGTTGGGCCAACCTGCAGGACAGTATTGATATCCAATACTAAATCTAGAGAGACACATTTGGACATTGGCGCCACCAATACTTACTGGGTCACATTTCAGCTCCAGGCATACACACGCAGCCACAGTTCCAGGTACACACACACACACACACACACACACACACACACACACACACACACACACACACACTGTGAGGAGGATTTCTCGGATTTCTTTCCCTGAATTATTGAACACGGGTTATTGCCCCGTCTGTTCGTGAGCTGCGGTAATTATGTATTGGCTTCTGTGAATTATCACATAATTAGTTTTCGGTTTCTATTCGTATATGATTATTGGTGAGGGGGTGTTGCTGGATTCAACCTCCTGAGACAGACTGTGCGACCCCTGAGCACGAGGGAACGACCCCTGAGCACGACAACGGTGCGACTCGAGCATGACGATATGATCCTTGAGACCACGACGGTAAGACTTTCAGGTATGATGGCTGGGCCTTTGACCTCATCCTTCAGCGTTAGGTCAGAGGCCAGGCCACCATAACCAAAGGTCGAACCTGAGTGCCCAAGAGTCGCTTGTTGTGGTGCACTGCGAGTATCAACACTGTGGGAGAAGCAACTGAGTGTGTCACGTGCGTCGCCGGACTTAAGTGCGTCTTATATTTCCACATCCTACTACTCACATTATCCCGTTATCATGTTCATTCTTTCTTGCCATACTCCTCGTTCCCGCCGGTGTTCCAGCCACTGCCTCCTTCCCTCCAACATCTGGGCAAATTCCCGAACCTCCAAACTCCCATCCAGGGCCGCCTCCATCATCCCCAGTCCTTCCTAACCCCGCACCTACTTATCCAGTAATCTATTCTGAGTGTGCGTTCTCTGCTACCCGTTCCCCGGCCTTATTTACCACCGGTACACTTAACATAACTTAAGGCATATTCACATCTCCCTCGAGCTCTCCCACACCATTTTAACGCCAACATTTTCATCTTGTCATAACGTTTCTCACGGTGACAAAGTTGTTTCCAATTCCAGACTGTTTTCGACGCTTGCGTCCAAAGTTATGTCGTCTGAATGAAGAGACTAAACTATTTCCTTTCCCTCCCTCTCTCTCACACACACACACCAGACCTTGCTATCCAACTTCCTGCCTCTAAAAACTACATCTTCCACAATCTCTCGTGGAGCTAAAGACCAATGCCATCCCTTTGTAAATCGTTAAAAAAAAATGCCTCAAGCTCATAGCCTAGCCTTTCATAACATGCCTATGAGATGATTTATATATATATATATATATATATATATATATATATATATATATATATATATATATATATATATATATATGAGCTTTCTTAACTGAAGTTCACCTGTACTACCATATCTTACCGTAATACCTCATTTAAAACACAAACATACCATTCCCATTTAGCTATGGGCAAGTGACCACAACACTGAGCTTTATCAGCCCAGAACGGTAACTAACTTACATACGTGAGAGCAAGAGGGTGATGCCGGTGGTGATGCTCAGCACCGCCAAGAGATGGCGCTGATCACCAACCCAGCGTTAATGACCACGCTCCAGACGTATCAATAATCTCATGCTCCGGGAATAACAAGGTTCCTGCATCGATCAAGCTGCCCTTTAGGGCAATAAAACGCGAGTTCTCTACTTCTGGGAATTGGTCGATGGGTCGAAATTCGCGCGATGAAAAGCCCCTCCATCCTCCTTATGGTCGGCAATATCACATCCAATCACAATGTTGGCGCGAACACTGTGCTGGAATCATTGAAATTCCACGAACTAAATCTAGTTAAGGATTCATTTGGGATATTGCTGTAAAAGCTATAACTGAAAATGGAATCATGATCTCACGTGTCTTTCTCTTCATATGGAATTACGGGTTGAGCCTCACATGTGGCTCAGGTGAGTACATCACGCAGGGAGGGAAGAAGAGGAAGAGAGAAAAGAACAAGAATAAAAGAAGAAGAGGAGGAGGAGGAGGAAGTAAGACACAGAAACCCCTGCAAACACTCATCCTCACTGGACATTTACATGCCCAATTCAGACTGCCTCTTCCCACTTCCTGCAGGAATATTACATAACCGTATGAGTTCTGTTGACGTCGTCCATAATGACAGAGTAGACTTATGGAACTCATCCCCGTGCACACGCTCCCACTCGCCCTCACACTCCACTGGAAAACACATAAAATAAATTCTCATCGTCATCTCGACGAACATGAAGACCCAAGAAGATAGCCAGAAGAAATATACACAGCAGCAGGAGCAGCAGCAGTCATGGCGAGATCTCTCTCTTAAGGGGATAAAGTCCTCTGAGGAGGCTCAGCGGGGGCTGTTCCGGTCATGGCGAACCTAAGACACTGCTGGTCACTGGAACGCCGGCCTCAGGCAACCGGGAGGTGCAGGTACAAGGCGGTGGGTCTGTTCCTGCAGAGTCGACAGCCTGATTTATGAGCACAGTAGTTGTGTCATCAGTAATCCTCAGTCCAGATATCATCCTCGCAGCGCACTCCCCTCAGACGACGGCCGACCGGATATCATGAAGCGAGCATTTGGTTTCCTCTCGTCTCGTTTGCTGTACGTCATGGCGAGCACAACCATAACCCAGCACGGCTTAACATGACTCCCCATAACCCAGCACGGCTTAACATGACTCCCCATAGCCCAGTGTGACCCCCATGATGTAGTGTGACCCCCCTCCCCCAGGGCCTAGTAAGGACGCTCGTATCTACCTCACAAAACGTCAGTTTCCCCTAGGAGTGACCGACCTCAGGAGCCATTGTCGGGGGTTCTGTATCCTCAGGAACCAGAGTCCCCATCAACACCCCATCTCCAGTCATCCCACTGAGGTCCCCATCCCGTCTCCCATCGCGTCACCCATCCTCATTCCTCCCATTAAGTCCCCCAACACCAGTAACCAAAGTCTTACCTCCTGTCATCCTCCGGCCGTCACATTATTGAGATATGAACCATCAACAACAGATTAATCGTGAAACAAAAGATCTGGAGCTTGAGTCCTGGCAGAACATATCTACGTAGACTACAACACAGACATATAAAACATATATAATCACTCAGCAGAGATTCAATGCAATGCTTAGATAAACAACTGACACACTGAATCAAATTATACCAAACCAAGAAAGTTTGCAGAACATATTAATATTTTTTTTCTTGCTTCATATTGAGCACCTTGCGTCTTGGATCTGTAAGTATGAAACTGGTTCGCTGGTGAACGAGACGATGGACGTTGTTAGGTTGGTGAAAACTCTCGTGTCATTAAGGAGCTATCCAACAAGGATGAACGAAATATGAGGATAATGGCTTTCACGCTTGCATGAATAACTCTGGAACCTACGAAGATTTACAGAATACCATTTGTCCTCTGTAAGGCACTATATTGTCTGAGATATACTACCTCACTACTCTCTCTCTCTCTCTCTCTCTCTCTCTCTCTCTCTCTCTCTCTCTCTCTCTCTCTGGCAGCGGAGGGAAGCAGTATTATCAACCAAGCAGGAGGTGTGGGGAGCGCTTCGCGTTAGCCCAGCCTACTGGCAAAACCCCGTCGTAGATATTCGTAGGAAGGCCCTCTCCCTGACACACTCTCTCTCTCCCCTTACGCTCTCCACCTCTCTCTCTCTCTCTCTCTCTCTCTCTCTCTCTCTCTCTCTCTCTCTCTCTCTCTCTCTCTCTCTCTCTCTCCCCTCGCTCTAGTTTCCTACAAATCCTCCACCCTCCGTATCACCCTCTCACTCGCCCACTATGAGAGGGGACTGCTGGTGCCTGTATCTCTCACCTACCTACTCTGAGAGGGAATTGATGACGCCTATACCTCTCACTCATTTACTGTAAGAGGGGATTGTTGATGGCTGTATCTCTCACTCACTTAATGTGAGAGTGAACTGCTGACGGCTGTACCTCTTACTTAATGTGAGAGGGGTCTATTGATGGCTGTACCTCTCACTCCCTTAATGTGAGAGGGGACTATTGATGGCTGTACCTCTCGCTCCCTTAATGTAAGAGGGGACTATTGATGGCTGTACCTCTCACTCCCTTAATGTGAGAGGGGACTGCTGGTAACAGCACGTCTTCCAACCCTTTCATCGCTCCCTCCCTCCCCTGTGTGTTCCCTCCTGACGGTCACACCATCGTTGGCCTCACCTCTTTCCTTCCTTCTCACTCCTCCTCCATGTGTCGCGTCTCCTTGAGCTCTTGCTTTGCGCCTCACTCTGCTCTCACCCTTTGACTTCCCTGCCTTTTTATCTTCTCTCTCTCTCTCTCTCTCTCTCTCTCTCTCTCTCTCTCTCTCTCTCTCTCTCTCTCTCTCTCTCTCTCTCAACTTAACGCTCCTCCCATCCCCCAAGATGCAGCACATCTCCCTTACCCTAGACCACCATGCGCTATTATCTCCCTTCCTCCACCCTTCCCCATCACCTCTTCCTCCCGATCACCTTCCCCATCCCATCCGCCAGGCCGTGTTAACAAGGAGGTTTAACACCGTAATTAACATCATTAACAGACATCAAGTTAAGACGGCAGAGCCATCCTTCGGACGCCAGGTTTACCCCCACCCTTCCCCTCGCTCACCCTCTACTTCCTGGGGATCTTCCTTATCGCCTCCTCCTACTGGAAAATGGCCGCAACACAGTCGTGAGTGATCCAAGATCCTTCATAGTGTTTTATTTTTTCTCTTTATACGATTGTTTTTCTAAGGCTTATGACTGAGTCTATTGGTGAGGAGAGAAAATTCCTGGCGACCAGTGTGGGTCACGAACATGGTAATCCCAGAGCCGACCAGACGCGCCCCATGAACCTAACAGTGTTATGGTTTTTGTCCTGGTACATGTGGGTTGTCCTGGTAGATCAGGATGGTAAGAGAAAAGTCATAAATACAACCTTATATATATATATATATATATATATATATATATATATATATATATATATATATATATATATATATATATATATATATATATATATACTGTAGTAATACAAAGCAGTGTTGAAACTTCACGTGTTGGTTGGTGTAGAGAGCTGTCGTGTCAGCAACGGGCGGCGGACGGAGAAAGCCAGCGTCGTACAGAGAAACTTATCATATAATGAACGAGGCAACAACACGCTCGGCCCAACTAACGAAACAAATCATGTAATGGAGGAAGGTCGCCGCCGTTAATGTAGTGCTGGTAATAAGCGAGTTCGTCGTTACCAGTAAGGAAGGCGCTGAATCTGTGTTTAAATCATGAGAATTTATGGTCCACGTAACATCCATCGAGTTCTTGAGTTTCCCGGTTATACTTGACAATTAAATTCCTCTTGTGATCCGGATCGTTCCCAGAAGCGCATGCGTAAGGCTTCACTCGTCTCCCCATTTTCTCTATTCGCCTTCCCAAGTAGAGGAAGAACCAATCTACCACCACTAGCGTCTACGCCAGCGTCTACACCTTTAGTTATAAATCTGGAGTCAGTTCTGAGCACCTTTTGATGTGTTCTTATGATGAGCGCTTCAGCATCCAAGCAAAAGAAAGTCTCCTTGACCTACATTTCATAACTCAGAGGTGAGGTTCGTGATCGGAGATCATCTGTGTGGTAATGGGCGGCTGGCAGAAGAAAAAGACAAGGGTTGTATAAGGAAGATAAAGTCAATCAGAAGAGTTAGTTGTAGGTGTGAAGATAGTCCATGGTGTACCGAGCCACAGATCTGGCAGACGGTCAGATTGTAACTTGGGTTCCAAGTTAAGTAGTTTTACATAAACCCAGCTCAAGCCTCGGAGCCAGTGGAGCACCCATGTGCTCCTCACGCTCACCATTACCTCCTGAAATCTTAGCGGAATCACCAAAGTTTGACTGTATGGCCTGAGTTGTGGCGGCCAGGCAGACGCTCGGCCACATAACGTCCCCTTAAACCCTTGAGCAACACGGTACGACCCTTGAGTATGACGGTACGACCCTTGACTATGATGGTACGACCCTTGACTACGATGTCATCCCCCAGCCTTAGACCAGACCCTTAAAGGTCAGATCAGAGGTCAGGCGACTGTACTCAAGAGTCGCACAGTCATGTTCAAGGGTCGTACCATCGTCCTCAAGGGTTTAAGTCGCTGCGAGAGGAGGTCGGATCCAACCCAGCCGTGCTCGCGGTGTCATAAATAACAATGAAGGGATCAAGCAGCGCAAGGCAGTACCTCATGCCGGACAAGATGTTCTTAAAGAATTTTACGTTTTGAAGGTAAGAAACAAATTTTTACATTCATAGATTATCTCATCCCTCATCACGAGACCACTACAACTATTCAGGAGTCTCCTTAGCACGCCCTCCGTAACATACTCGCCACACACTTGCTGCGAAAGGGATCTTACAACACTATTATACCACAACACATGAAACACTCCTACATCAGACAGTGGAAAACATTGGATGAAGATGTAAGCTCGCTCTTTCCCTCCGTTAACCGTCTCATTTCAGTGATGAAGCAGCAGCTGAAGTTACAAACAGCTACTTCGCCGCCACCACCATCCCCACCAATAGATACGATCCGCCTCCCAGCCTGCCTCCCACCATCTTAACCTCTTCAAAGTTACTACAAGAATCTGAAGGCACCAGACGGTCGTACAGCCTCAAGGTAAAACGCTCCTCTACACCCAGTGAGTTACCTATGACACTCCACATGTAGTAATTAAGCCCTGAGGGAGGCAGCCCCATCTGCTCCATCATCAATACTTCTCGTCAGCGATCAAAATGATTGGAGGACTTAACATGACCCCCACAATACCGATGTCAACAAAGCCACAATCTCTTACTGATTTACAATCCACTGCCATTATCCCTGATCCCCAGCTTACCCTGGTAAAGTTCGGGTTTATCTGAGATGACAGAGACATCGCAAGTTCTACAGATCCTCAGCAGTTTGTCAATGTGAAGAGCTCTACCATTTACTGCCTAATGTTTAACTATCGCAACCTAGTGTCACGTAAGACCCCAGTAGCTCTTACCTTCTCTGACCTGGCAAAAGCTTTCGACCTAGTTTACCATAACATAATAATCGCCACTGTGTTGCCAAGTTTTGCATCATGGCCTGCAAGACCTCCCCACTGGTCATCCTCAGGCTGTGCGCTTACAAGGGACCACTTCCATCCCCCAGTTCCTCAATTGTGGCGCCCCAGAGGACACAAAAATGAGACTCTTGTGCTCCTTCTTCCTCATGAATGATGCGCCTGATAGATGGATTTCCCAGGTGGAAGTAAGTCGACGACAGTTAATAGTTAACGTTAAGAACACTGCCACGTAAGACCTTCGTCCCCATGTTGCAGTCAGGCAACGCAGCCACGTCGAGCCAATCCGAGCCAAGACGAACCACCATGAGAGCAGCTCTCATCCCGATCACTGTGACCATCATCAGTTATCAGTCGACTGCCACACCACTATTTGTCTCACGACTCTTCAGCATGTCCCTCTTTTATAGAACCACTGGCTATATTGTGAATATTTTGTCAAGATGTTTCTATCTTCTGCTGCAGCTGTCAATATATATATATATATATATATATATATATATATATATATATATATATATATATATATATATACCTACGTCACATGCATTCTAAACTTCTACTTCCTAATGTTATATGGACCACACACTTCCAATTCCCCGCATCACATCCATTCTACACTTCCCTGCCACATGCACTCTACACTTCCACTTCACTACGTTACATGCCCTCAACACTTCCACTTTCCAGTTGTCTTCCTGAATAAGCTATTGAGTTGAGAGTGCTTTTAGTCAAGCTGTTTTTTGATGAATAATTAATCTGAATCCCTCGTGACAATTACTTACTGTACGTTTACTCGCTTGCTCTATCCTGCAAACTTACATTATATACGTCTGGTGTGGATGTTGCCTCTCGTTTGTTATGATGGGAAACTTATGCAAATTGCAATGAGCAAAACACTGCTAAATGCAACGAGAAAATAATTAACTAGACCAGCAAAACAAGTCATCAGAGAGAAGGTGAGGCGTAAGGGAATAATATTATGATGGCTTTGGTGGCGCACGGGGAAATGCTGTTGTGGACAAGGCTGTGGTGTGGCAAGGGGAAGGGCTGTGATGGGGCCAGAGAGAAGGCTGTGGTGTGGCCACTGGAAGGGGTGGACAAGAGTGTGATGGGGGAAGGGTGGAGAGAATGAGTGAACAGGACAAAAAGAACACTGCAGAATTAAACGCAATATATGAATGTTTGGGAAGAGCAACGAGAGCAGGAAGAGGACCACAGAGAAGTCGGTCACGTTACCAAGGAATAACATCCTCCAACCCACACTAGCCTGGTCTGGTGGAGTGCCCGAGTAGCAGGAGAGAGTACCCTGGTACAATACCCAGGTAAAGACAGGGATCAAGAGCAGAGTACTCTGCCAATGACAAGGAAAAGAAGAGAATACCTTGGCAACGAAAGAGCAGGAGGGGAGTGGATCCTGGCAACAACAGGGAAGAGGAGCAGTGCGGAGGGTGGGTGCTAGACGACAGCACAGTGTGGGAAATGGGAAAGAGTGACTGACTACTACTGAAGGGAAAAGACAAAGGTGCATCGTATTGTTTCCATAGATAACCCGGAACACCTCCCTGCTAGCCACTGTACTACAGGCTTTGTGAAGACCAGCACACGAAGGCAAGAAGGAACAGTAGGAGAAACGTTAGCAGACATACGACGACATCAAAGCGCATAGCATCCACACGGAATGCTAACGGAGTCTGCCAGGTGCAACTGAAGGAACGAAAAGGAAAAAAGAAAGTGCAGTGGATGATCATTCAGAAGATCCTTCTGAAACTGAAGAAAAAGGTCGATAATAAACGATGAAGATAAGTGCTGGTCCACGGAGCAGAGGACTGGCCAAAAAGACAGGAAAAAACGGCAAATACTTGAGGACACAGGGAAGTGTCTCGGAGCATCTCCCAGGAATTGGGCGAGAGGGAAGGGAAAAGTCATTTAACGAATCAAACAGTATCAGAGAAACTGCAGAGAACACAAGAGAGTAACACAGTCAGGGAGGAAGAGGCGTGGTGGTGGAGACGGGCGTGAGGAACATGGGAGAGGCTCCAGAGGGAAGCAACACATGGAAAACCTGTTTGGGAGGAACATGTCACCTGCTGAACCCTGGACAGTATTCGTAAACAAAACGACGCGATAATGGACGATGTAAAATCCTCAGCTATAATTTGCCAGAGCACAATTTAGAAACTATATTATAATAAAATGAAACAAGTAATATTCATTCAATATAGCTAATTACCAAATAACCGCAGCCATATTAATAAAGTTCCCACTATACCATCAAGAGGGATCATTAGCCAAACTTATAGAAGCAATTATTTTTAACGAGACATTAAATTCCCCACATATATCTATCCCATCATCTAATTATCACTTGATAACCAATAAAATAATTAGTCTTCATTATTTCTCACTCATTCCGTTCACAAAAGAAATCGTTCTCTACCCACGTGTTAAGATCACCTGTGAAATCTACGCAAACTTTTTAAAGTAAACAAAAGTAAACCGTCAGTTATGCTGTTATCATTATCATCTTTGGTTTCGTTTCAGTCAATATCATTTTGTCATTTGAAATCATTATTGATTTACTATTATCACCAATATCATCATCATCATCATGATCATCGATATCATCATCACAAACCACAACCTTCATCACATCGCAAACAACCGTCAGCGGGTCGACTGCAGACGAACCATCGGACGAATCGACCAAATCTGTTGCCTTCAGACCACGGCACTGAACGAACCATCGGACGAACCATCGGACGAACCGGCTGATCCACCATAAGCCCTCAGAGCATAACCGTCAGACGAACACTCACTCACCTGATCCCTACATAACATGCCCTACTGACCACATTCCTACAAGTAGGGCTGATAATTCTATACTGAAACAATTTGAGAAAAAAAAAAATCAGCAGGTGTGGCCTAGCTGACGGCAGTAAATGGCGTAACCCTTGACACAAGATGACCTTTGACCCTGCACACACTCTCCAGCTGCCTCCCTTACCTATCCTCGTCCTTTTCTCGTCACCATATTCTCTCCGTTCTCTTCCCCTTCCTCCCTTCCTTCCTTATAATTTCCCTCCCTTCCATGTGCCTTCTCTTCCTTTCACCGACTCTCTCTTCTGCCCCTGCACTCTCCCTCCCTACCACATACTCTCCCTTTCTTCCATGTACCCTCTCTCCCTCCCTTCCAACGACGCTCCCTCCCTCCCCTTCCCTGTTGCCACTCCTGTGTTCCTCACACTCCAGCCAAGCTTGTTTAATTCATGGGTTTAGTCTATAAACTTGAACGTAAAAATTTACATAGTAAACAAGTAAAGAAGCGCCAGAGGACAATAATCTCATTTTCTTTTTTAACTGGAAAAATCTTTAATAATCTTCAGCTCAGCCTTTCTTTTTTTTTCTTGCTCTCTCGTGAACAAGAAGGCGCGAGCAGAACAAGAAAAGAATAAAATAGAGATACAGCAGAAACTGATCAGGGTTCTGCAGACGTTTGTAGACCTGACTCTTAAAGGAAGAAAGATCGCAGGAAGAGGGAAAGACGAAGAGGAATTCCATAGCTTAGCTGTCCCACGAAAGAAAGAGGTATCGTAACGATTAGTCCTCGAAAGCTCCATGTCCAAGCCTTGTGGGTGGGGACACATGAAAACATCTCTCGAGGCGGGAGGCAGTTTAGGTCCACGCCTTTTAATAGAGAGGTGGAAGAAGATCCACCCCAGATGTATGAACAGAAGCTCATAATAAGGAGAGTAATACCCTTGTATGCATGAAACAGCTACTCAGAAAAAAAAATGATAATTACGGCACCTGAGGAACACCTCCATCTTTTGGGAAGCAAACTTTGAGATGTTGGGACTTCAAGAAGATAATATATAAGGTTACAGAGAACATATTTGTGTTATTACAAGGTTGAATTGTGGTGTTCTGAAACTCAACGAAACAAATGACTCTCACATATTGATACAGAGAAAATTGACGTTTTAGCACTATTTCATTTTGCGACGTTACTGCTTCTCCATTCTGGGATGCTGCGTAGGTCCGAACTGAGGGAAGAAATAGGTTCAGTACGACAAAAACCTGAGTATAGAGGGAGGAGGTGAGGGAAAGTACGCTGAAGAGTGTAAAGAGGAAACATGAGCATAAGAGTGAATATGGTTAGAAGTGGAAGAAAGATAGATCATACAGAGAAAAGAGTGAATAAGCAGAAGGAAAGAACCCTGATGAACACCACTGCTGAAGGGGAGGGGGGGGGGGGGATGAGTGCAGTGGAACTGCGAGAGACGGCGTTGTGCATCAGAGAACAGCGAGAAGCTGAGACACGAAGAAGGTGAGTTTGCAAAGACATTTACGCCACATCTGTCAAATGCTTTCCAGATGTCGAGCAATACGACAAACGTTTCACCAGAGTCCCTGTGAGAGGAAGACCAGAGTGGAATCAAATAGGAGACCTCAGAGGTCAGCAACAAAACTCGCAATCAGACTTAGTGATCAGAGAAAAGAAATGGTATTCTAAGTGTTCGAGAAAGTGAGAGTTGAGAAAAAGTAGAAGTGAGAGCAGTGGGGTGATGAAGAAGTCAGATATGTCTCGTCTGTGCATCAAACAAATGATAATCTCCAATCATCGTATACATCCTTCCCGGTTTACTCTCCTACACAAAAGAAGATCACACGTCCCGGCAAGAGGAAACTGGATGGGCTGGTCGCCTTCCCATCAGTCATGTCGTGAGGAGGTTGACCCTACCTTACCCTACCTCACAATCTCCTAACATTAAGTTTTATGATAATGTGAACGGGTCATACTACTGTCCCCCTGACAACCGGTGAACTACTGCCTGTCACTGCCTTCCTGACTGCTGCCTGTTACTGTTCTTCTAAGCTCCTGTGCCTGATACCTAATACTGCCCCCTGACAATCTGCAGCTACTGCCTAATACATCCCCCTGACATCCTAAGACTATTGCCTTTTACTGCCCCCCTGACACTCTGCCATGGTGCCTAATATTGCCCCCCTGACGCTCTGCGACGGTGTGATTAATTGATATGGCCGCTGGACACGTCTGGGGAGGAGAGTGGTAGTGTGGGATGTCGCCCTCTGACACTTTTAGAGGGAGTTAAAAAGGCTGATTATACCTTCTGCCGGTCATGGGTCATTATACCTTCTGCCGGTCATGGGTCATTATACCTTCTGCCGGTCATGGGTCATTATACCTTCTGACAGTCATGGGTCATTATACCTTCTGACAGCCATGGGTCATTATATCTTCTGACGGTCATGGATCATTATACCTTGACAGTCATGGGTCATTATACCTTCTGACAGAAATGGGTCATTATACCTTCTGACAGCCATGTACCATTTTTCTTTTCTAGAGACAAAAGATTATATTACTTTTCCACAGCTGGCCCTCAAGTAACTGACTCGGAAAACGGTGGTTGGTCCTCAGCCGACACTGCCGCAGATTTCAAATCTTAATCACCCGCGGAGTTGAGACCCTTACTTGACACTCTCAGGGAACTAAAACCTTTATATGACAAACTTTGAGAGTTCAGGCCCTTATCTGTCACCCATGGACTTGAGACCCTCATCTGACACTCCTGGAGAGCTGAGGCATTCATCTAACACTCCTGGAGAGTTAAAAACCTCATACTGAACACTCAGGAAGTTGAGACCAACACCTGATACTCCTAGGGCGATGCCATCACATGTTTCACAATATCACAAATAACAATATCGAAGGATCGGTCCGCCTCTTTAGAAACATGAAATATTACCCGACAGTCATCAAACTCTTTTGAATACTGGCAATGACACTGGGAAAGCCGTATCTTGATCGGCATATCCCTCAACTGCTGATGTTTCCCTTTCACACTGGGAGGAGCAGTATTCACTAACACGACCCTTTGAATGCTGTGAGGATTATTTACAGATGGAGTGTGATACTTTAACCTCCTCAGCAGAATGGTACAACCCTTGAGGCGGACGGCTCGACCCTTACGTATGTTGACCTTGACCTTTGACCTGGTCCTTAACAGTCAAATTAAAGGCCAAGCCGTCATACCAAAGGGTTGTTTGCTTGCGCTCAATGTATTAGGGAGAAAACAGCTAGTGGTATGAACAATACACGTACTCTCATAAAGGAGAACGTATGTTATTACTACATATGGCAAGCTGATTTTATGATGTTGATGATCACTTCCAACACTTTCTTTTCGAGATAATGTTGATAACCACGAACATTTTCACTTGGCACTCGGGTTATAAAGGCCGTCCAGAAGTAATCTTGTCTGACATCTATATCGGCAAATCCCTCCATTCTTAACAACTCTTACGTCACTCCTCATTTTCTAGTTCATTATAATATCGCTCTGTCCCGTGGACCGCAGTTCACCAACCAGTCACTGGACCATGTGTACATGGTCCCGCTGCTTCGCGGTTCACCAGCAGCCAGTAGCTAGGCCACAATATAACCTGCTCGCACGCTAGACCTGGCCAACTTCGGGATCATTTTCTTTTTATCCTAGTATTCTGCAGGTGGCCTTCACCCAGAGCATGTGTCTCGCTCGTTTACCTGGTGAGTTCTAGGCCAGTTTTCTTGGATTTTACAAAATTTACAATCCCCCCGGCCGACTAACTTCGTCTCCGCACGACATATAATCAGATTAAAATTCCATGTAGTTTATGCACAAGAAATAGCAATATATATTTTATTCTCATAAAAAACAAAAAAAGTGTTGTTACATCCAATCATCATCCTTCGTGACTAGATGAAGTTAGTTACTCACTCACCCTGGGAAGAAATGTTGGACACTGTATTAAATATTTATTTGTCACTCAAGAGAAATGAGAGTTCACACCTGATATTCTGCTACTTCCCTCTCCTCCTTTACTGCTAATTTTCCTAACTTCTGTATATATATATATATCTGTGTGTGTATGTGTGTGTGTGTGTAGACAGACAGATAGATAGACATACATACATACATACATACATACATATATATATCAGTAACGGCTGTATAAAAATATGCATCAAATCATTATTCCTGCAATAAAGCTGGACAACACTAAGGGTCCTTCAAGTGCCTCTGGCTGGACTGGAACGAACTGTTTAGGTGAGGATACATCCACGTGAGGAGGGCCGCGCCCGCCCCTGCGTAGCCATCACACCAACAAGAACAGAACGGCCATCGTTATCCACCTCCTGGATGGTCTGGTGCCGAGGCAAGTACTCACCAATACATCTCACCAGCAGGAGCACCAAGCCCATCATCATCCTCCCCTCCTGGATGGTCTGCGGGGTCACCAGGCTGTCTCCCCTTGCGTCATCACTACCACTCACACCGGTGGCTCCTGGTGGTGACAGATCCCCTCCGTCCGGAGACCTGTCAACAGGCGAGGCCTCCTACGAGTAGGCCCACACAGGATGGAATGGAGTCCGGGGTCCTGTCTACTACACTAACTCAGCCACACCTGTGACTACACCCTACACATGGACAGTTCCGCTGACCCGCCTCGCGTAAACCGAGCACCAGCAACGTCAGCTTGCAGCAGGAGAAACAGCTGAAGAGTGCACCAAGCACCAGGAACGTCCGCCTATAGCAGGGAAGGGAGCAGGCGAGTGTGTCACTTCGACAGTAGCAAGATTAATGTGGCGGTTCTCCCAGACGCTGCTGTGTGGGGGCCGCTCTACCAGGCCTACGGCGGGTATATCACCCCTTAAATCCACTGTATATCTGTCTCAACCAGCTGTGCAGGCCTCCTCAGGTGTACAAAGAATGACAGAGTTTTGATCCCTATAGTTACAGCAGGGACAGAGCGGCGCTGGTGAAGGCCGAGCGGACCGAGGGGAGTCACAGAGTGCGGCGAGGGGAGCGGGAGGCGCGGTGTCTTCCCCCTTCGGCGGTCATAGCCACACTGGAGGGCCGGGAGCTGCTGACTGGCTGGCTGGCTGGTGGAGGCGGCCTCACCTCCCCACCATCCATTCTGCCACTCATTCGTATTTATTGACCGGAGTCACGGATGCCACTGTAGTGCTCCAGGAGTAGTGCAGGACGCATGCACTCACTCACGGTGAAGGGAGCACGGCACGCCACCCCGGAGTAATTTCACCGTCACCACCAACACCTAATGATACCTTCCCTGTCACACCTGTCACCCCACTACCAAGGATAAAGGGCTATCAAGTATCGCGGCTGTGCTTAACGTTAATAGGATAATCACCTTAAGGATAAATCCATGTCCAGGTTATCAGACTGCTTCCTCACACCCCACCCGCTGCCGGACCCTCGTAACTCGTTAGACTGACGCACATAACTCGTCAAAGTGACGCACGTGTCTCGTTAAAATGACGCATTATTATTCTTTAAACTAACGCACATAATTCCTTATACTGAGACATATAACTCGTTAAACTGTCGCCCAGACGCAACGATCTTGCCTGTCTTACATCAGATTTATCTATTTTAAATAAAGATTGCTTTCTGTTGTCTCCACCCAGCAGTTTATACCAGCGACTGTTGACTCCACCTAGCTGTTTATGCCACCAAATGTTGACTTCATCCAGCAGTTTATACCACCGACTGTTGACTCCATCCAGCAATCTATGCCAACAACTGTTGACTGAACCCAGCAGTATATGCCAACAACTGTTGGCTCCATCCAACGGTTCATACTACCAACTGTTGACTATACCCAGCAGTTTATGCCACCAACTTGTCTTACTCCATCATATGTTGCTCTGATTCTGCATCATTACTTCTTTACATCTTTTGCGCCAACTCTCATCCTTAGTTCCCGGTTATGACCTCTGGCTGCACCGTCTTTGTATCATCAGAACTTGTCACTGTCAACATCATCAACCTACTGTCGGAAACTTGAAGAATGCGATCAAGTCTCCCTTACTCTTCTTATTTCCACAGTGAGTAAGTTTATGGCCTCTAACCTTACAGTATAACTCGGCTCTCTTAATTTTGATACCATCTTTGCTGAACATTGTCCTTGTACGTACCTGAGATCGATTTCATCATATGCTAGCAGACACTTTGCCTTCATTTCACCGAACGTGGGACTCGGCGACAGACTGGGTATAATGTTGTCTCCTTTGTTCCTCCGACACACGTGTTCCTTAGCCAGAAATCCATTATCAATCAACTCCAAAGAGAGGATGAACAGCTGGGACTGCTTGTAGGCCGACTGCCGCGCCCAGAATTCAAATCCATGAGGACCTCACCCCAGGCGGGCCCATGCTGATGATCCTTGTACACTATCTTCACAAAGAGTCTTATGTTCAAGATTCCACCGACGGATGTACATGCAGTGAGTGTACTCACGTTCTTGAACCACAACCAGTGGTTGGCGCATATAGAAACCTTAGCGCGTTCACACGAAGGTTCTCCATCATGTCAATGGAATATGAAAGCGCATGCGTCTCCAGTCCGTCAAACTTAGTGGACGTACATTTTGCATTTCGTTTAGTTCATACGCGTAAGGTTCTCTTCTGAAATCTCACCGAGTCAGCAATAAGACAGCGCCTCCACCCCTCCAGCCTACGTCACTTCCCTGGATCCGCCACTAACATTCCTCCTCACGGATGGATCACGTCCGCCACAAATCCTACTAGAGGGTTACGGCGGTAGCGTAACACCACCCCCAAGGGTGCGGCATGGGGGGCCATAAAGCGGTACACCATATAGCCTGGCGCTAGGCGCCCACCTCCAGCCCTTTTGTTCTAAGGAAAACGCGCCAACAGTCGGCGGTCGATGGCGGGAAACGCCTCCTCAACCTTGATTTGAATAATGACTTGTTGAGCGAATTTTGAAGCTCATGTTTATCCTTAAATGAACGAGTTTTGGGCTGGAACGTCAATTTCTTAAAGCGGTTCAACGGATGCAATTATGTGGGTTCTGGTAACTGAGGTCTTCATGGCAGATGAGTAACTGTATCCTTGTGACCACTGTTGGTTGATTTTGTTAACCTCACGGGATCTTCTCTCCCTCTTCTGGGTCCTGTTTCTTCAGATCGTGATTCTTACAAACTCGTCATCCGATATAAGCCTTTGTATCCTTCTCTTTTGCTCTCCCTCCTTCAAACCCGACATTTACCTCCATCACCCTTCCATCCTGTTAAGCTCACTCATGTAGCTTACTGTGCATCCCCCTTCCTTCCATTAAACTTTCCCCTCACAAACCCATTTATCTTTCCTCTCTCGCGTCCGTGTGGCGTCTTATCCTCTTCCTCTGTCCCTCCTACTCTCCCACCAACCTCTCCATCCTCAGCCTCTTCCTCACCAGGACCGCCTCTTCCACCAAACCAAGATAGACCACCAGAAATGGCGACCACAGTCAAGCGCAAAGCGTTTATGTCTAGGGATACTATGGGAGGTCTGGTGCGGCGGTGGCCCACATAGATAATGGAAGGGGCAGCAACAGTCCTGAGCCGCCGCCAGAAGGCAGCCCGAGAGAGAGTCAAATGCAGTTTCATATACCACATCACTCAGACCTTGCTGTCCCTTCGAAGTAATGAGACATTCGTACAAAGTGGCAGCAAAAGTACAGTACGTGAGGAGGATCACCTACTCCCAAGCACTGCCTCAAGGACGTACCCCCATCCCAAGCACTGCCTCAGGCACGTACCCAAAGAAGTGAAGTGAAGCAGCGACAAACCGGTGGGACGGGAGGCAGGAGAGGACTGTATGGACGGCTTATGGAAAACAATAGGTGTTATGAAACTTTATACCGGTTCCATTTATACTTTTGTTTTGACCGGTACATGAAGGAAAAATATATATTCATCCTTATTCCTCAACAGACGGAAAATCTTGAAAATACAGATGGAAACAAGACAAGATGTATGATGTGCTTCTAACCCTAGGTTGAGGGATTTAACTTAGATCATACAATGATAAATAAAAATCAAAAAGTTCATCAGTGGGAAAATAAAACTGTGAAAGCCATGGAAGGCAACCACGCAAGACCCTTAAAATCCTAAGACACACATTAACATTACGAGACTTGACAGTAAAACACATAAACAGAAGAGCAGCACAAGGGAAAGTAATCCTGGCTCGCCTGTACAGACTCTGGCACCAGCCGGTAAGGCAACAATCACACCTGGTAAAGGTTAGGATCCTGCCCATACTGACCTACTCCCCAGTACCCACACACCTCGCCTCCAGAGAGAACAGAATAAGGCCTACGATACATCACAAATATCCCAATACGACAAATACCGAAGAACATCGACGACTTAAGTTGAAACCAACTGGTACATGATTATGAGAAGCAGCACAAAAATATGGCAGTAACTACAAGAAAACTAATACAAAATATAGACATACTCAGGATGTCGACAAAAGCACTAATGTAGAACACATATTGTTCCCACGAAATCTCAAAGCCCTAAGAAATGCAGCAGTCACCCATCGACATACAAAATACAAAGCTCTTTAACTTTAAGCTAACTTCCTTTACAAATTTACAAACATGATAACTGTATAGACTCACCCACTCTGCCGAGGATATATAGATAAGGCGTAAAAATACATAACCATCAAAACTTAGATATATTTGGTAAGATCTAAATCATACATCTGTACACACTATAACTATTTCTCTACTTCCCTTCCCCAAACTAACCCCTTCCCCTCCCGTCACTAACCATCCTCATTCTTAAAGTATTTATCCTCTTATTTTGAACGTTTGAACAGAAGACTAAAAGCATCATATTTTCCCTCGTGATATAATTGAGATTACATCATGTTATCTATAACACAGGTCGTGGAGAGGACGACTTTGTTGGAAAGTGCTGCTGTCTTTTCACTTCAGCGAGAAACCATGACTGGCGCCACTGATCCACAGGAAGTGATCGTCACACATCGATGCCCATCCCCTCTGTTTACTATACGGTAACTGCCATGTAATGAACTTATAATTGCTGTTAACACCCGCCAAGGTTAAAATAAATAAATTTTCAATTCTCTTGTTCAAATTTACAAATCTACCAAGTAATACTATCCATAAAGTCTAAAGTTTCATATATTTCATAGTTTTATATATTTACCTAATAATTTTCTTTTTTACGTTAGTGGTTCCAGTCACGGACAAAATTCCACATCAAGGCCCGGCCCTAATGGAAATATACGAGAGGATTATGAAATGGAAAAAGAAGAGCCAAAGGAAAGTATCACGAATTTCGGAAATGTAAAACCTGTCTTTTCGAACTTGCCAGGTCATATTTAGCGGGTGAGAGGGTAGGTTCCAAAGCTTCGAGGTATAGGGAAAGAAACAGCAAAGCGGCCCATCCCTAATTTGCCAACGGCCACACGGTACCTATGTGACGCAGCAGCTTGCCGATTATTATGGTGTGGTGTAGCTAGTGGTAGGGGTGCGCAACAAAAAAAAATTGTAGCGATATCTATAAAAGGAGGAGCGTCAACGTGATACGGAGTTTTTGTTTTACTATATACATATATATATATATATATATATATATATATATATATATATATATATATATATACATATACATATAAACGTACTGTCCAGTTTTGTTAATAAGTGCGACACATTTATTGAGAGCATTATAATAAAACTTAAGTCTGGGAACATTAAACCTGGCATTCATAGTACTGGTATAACTCCCCTAACAATAAAAAGATTCTGGATCAAAAGAACCTTGATAGTTTCCTCGTACAAACACATCAGAAATTGTCTCCGTCCCCTCACTCCCTTCATCTAGTTTTAATCTCTACCTCCGTCACTCTTACCTCTCCCTTGTCCTTTCCCAAATTTCTTCAGTTCTCCCCTCTCCCTTCCTTCACTCCCCTCCTCACTATAATATGCTACAACTTACAAGATGATTCATCTAATTCAGCGAGGCAACATGATCAGCGACGAGGACTACTGTCAATCCAAGAGAACTAGATCTAGCTGAGCAGACGGAACCCAACGAACGCACGGCTTTAATTCACGTGCGTCCATAGTACCCTTGTTGGGACCAAAAATATTGAAAGTGAAAAGATGATGGAGAAACTAGTATACGAGTTTTGAAGCAGAAAGCTATTCTGAGGCGTTGAAACGAACTTTGCTGCTGTCTCGTCCTTACCTGATTCAATGAGAAAGTGGAGAGCATTCTTCCTCCAGGGTCCCAACGTATACGAAGCAGGTGAAACGAAAGTTGTGATTCAAGGCCGTCATATTCTGTTCTTATTTGCTTGTCCCTTGACTTCCTGAGGTCCTCTCCATATATGTATCTGTCAAAGGAGACACACATATGTAGCGCCGCATCAACCGCCTGCCCCTCTTCCAGACATAGAATGTTACACCCAGGATACTTGGTTTGAAAAGAACTCTTACAGCTCTGGATTCCGTCATACCTGTTAATCACTTCTCTGCTGCGGATACAGTGATATTCAGAGTAAACAAGGGCAGCAAAACGAAAGGCTATACCAGTGCACAGAATATGAGGGACTAGACGAGTACAAGGAAAAGACTTGGGAACATCTTGTAAACAGAACCCAGTTTGATTGGAGAGGGAGTTACAGATACCAGGTTGGGCCTTCCTTACATGGGTATCATAATTCTGGTCCTGTACAAATTCAGAGAATAAGAAAATACATCCAAGTTTACGTTTGAGCAGACCTTCAACATTCGGTTAGATCAATTCCAAGTGAAACAAACAACCTCCTATGTCAGACTGGGTGGAATAGGTATGCACACTGCCCTCCAGGATCACAGTGCCATTATTTCTCGTCCACCACTGCAGGCAGCCTCCAGCGAAACACTCTCAAATGCAGCTGGAATCCCTGCGGAGCTCTATAGTTGTATACAATCCCAATTTCGTCTCTTCAGCTTTGGCTCCTATTACCTTTCCGGATAGTCCACACATAAGTTTAGACAAACATACAAGCAAAGTAGCTGCAACAGTGCCCAAAGCTTGCAAGCTGGACATTCCTTATGTTACCATGGAGAGTATTTGGCTCAGCATGGTTGAGGCATGTTCCAGCAATGCTAAGGCCGTCTCCTGCGGGTTCTATATCACTTCTTTGCTTGTGATTCTGAACAAACTATCCGTAGATCTAACAGAGTCCCAGGCTGCAATGATGAGATTGGGTATGTACACACAGGGTTTCCAGCAGCATTTCAGCCTACTTCGTTGGAGGCTGCACTGGTAGATAAGAAAGCTGGAACTTTTTTCACCTGGAATTTCCCTACAATAAAAATAATTCACCAGGGAAGGGATAAGAAGCTCAGAATGTGGAAATATGTCTAATCCTGCTACTTTACTAAAATTAAAATCTGATAGGATATTTGTTTGAAATGCTGGTATTTATTAAGAATATATACCTAAACTCGAGAAGTACGGTTATCAAAATTCCTTATAAAGAAGGGCCGGCTATGATGATCATGGAAAATGTGGCGCTTCTTTATGTCACAGCAAATGAAATACTTCTAGATGATAAGAACCGATGTAAATCCCGTCTAACTTCAATTAGCAATCAATATTTCCCTTATGTTTTATATTTTACAACTATGTTAGTTATGGTCTACATTCACAAGAACTGTAAATACACGCAGCAGATTGTATTTGATTCATTGCGCACCCCTGACAAGATTATGTCTTCAGTGGTTGCAATAACTTTAGTATGTCTTGACAATAATATAGAAATTTGAGGGAAGCCTAGCTTCTCATTAGTTGTTAGGATTTTCTTCACATTCTTTTGATATCCAGAGGTGTGTGAGCTAGTTTTTACAGAAATTAACCCCTTCTTTGATAATCAGAAAAAGTATGTGCGTGTTCTAGCTGTGAAAAATCAAAAGAACCTGTGAAAGCCTCACCTAATCTCCCAGTCATTCAATTTTACCTTAATTATTCAATATTCTAGTTGAAATATACCAATCACATGACAGTACCGTCAAAATGGTGTCGTCTAATGACAGACAGCACAGGATACGGCCAACGGATTTCCCAGCAGCAGGCGAATTCCTTGAATTACAGCTAGTATTTCCTTTAAACATCGCTTCAACACCTTCCAATATGATGCAATACTGTAAATGATGTTCCAACTGATACTGTACTATATTACCACTACATAACCACTCGGTACACAAAGGCAACAGATACAGAATCAAATTTCCGTTAACAATACCAATCGGGAAAGCTTAAACATGAATCTACTTAAGACCTTATGCACTTGCCACGTTTATGACACTCTGTGGGTTATCCTTATGGGCATCAGTCCAATTAACAGCTTGGGTCATTATCGAATTACAAACATCAATTGAAAAATCACGAACGCCTTCTTCATGTGATAAATGTAATTCGAAAACTACACACTCACTCTATTAATGGCGCTTCTAGACTTGATTCATCGGTTAACCAGGGTAATAAGTACCTTGGACAGCTTCCTCTGGTCAGTGACGTGGTCCATGGTGCTTTACGCCTTCCAAATCCAAACCGTTGAAGTTTCGTTGGTCGCGTAGTTCCTTGGGCTTCAGGCCTATTGCCAGCCAGGGTCACCAGGTTGTCCCACTTGAACTTTACAGACATTAAGGTAATGTTGTGGTACTGGCATATTTCAGGGTAAGGTAACAGATGATTGTTACTTGATTAAGTTCATCAGCCACAAACCTCAGGTTTATATTGTCCCTCATATATTTGTGTGCTAGAACATGATTTCTTCATGAATTAATCATGGATATCTTATTCATTCTTAGCGTCCATGTTCAGGTTCATTATCAATCATGTAAGCTGCTTCGTTGCTTCAGGGGTCATAGAATTAATTACTGGCAGAAGTACTTTCACTTTTAGAATATGAACTTCACAAAAAATTAGTTTTACATTCTTTAACAGCGTCGTCTCATTCACAGAGTGTTATTGGTAACTTTTTTTTCTTACCCTACACATAAAGTACACAATAGTTTGTGGGAGTTTGAGATCAGAGTAAAATGTGGGGTTAATCTAAATAAAAATTAGGTGAAACACTTAGAAATCAAGAAACTTTACATTTCAAGGACAAATTTACCCTTAACTTCCAGGGTTATAAGTTGAAACATACCATCACTATCAAGTGTATTCCCACATGGTGAACTTTTCTCCTCTGGAGAACTCATGGAATCATCCTTTTATATTTGGTGATGTTTCCAGAACCAATAAAAAATTCTCAATATTAACACACCTGGAAAAACCGAGTGGGATTTCACAGCATATTTAAGTTAGGTTGGAGAAAAAAAAATTGGTGGTGAGTTCCACAAGTTGAATGATGATTAAAGTATTTGGCAAAATATTTCATGAAGCCAGCCATCCTGGTCTCCAAGTCTACAGATACTGGAAACCAGTCACTGATTCCAGGAACACAATGCTAGCAATTGAAGTAGTTTTTGGAATGACAAGAAAATAATTTTGAAAAATGTTTGCATAAGTTTTCAGATGACAATCAAGACAGTCTTTCTTTTGAATGCACACAGCTTATCAAGTGAATGGAAACTAGATAATGACATCAACAGGTTGTGATCACACCTTAGCTCCAGCCACTGGCCAGTTTTCAACAGCCCAAGCAAAGACGAGGTAAATGTTGGCAGACAGGACAAGTTGTACCAAGATATCGAATGTTCTGTTGCTTTTTAGAGCATTTTTACAGGTCTTTCATAGCCCTTTCTATGAGCAAATTAATGTAGGTTAAAAGAAATTAAGCCACCTATGCTCGAACGCATTATTGTATTCTCCATAAAATATGCAATTGTAAATCAAAACCAGTAACATTTCTGAAAGCTTTAAACTGAAATGTTACTGAAATTTCAGTTTAGATTATTGAAGTAAAATATTTTCTGTAATGTTCTCTTAAATTTGGTTTGATGCTTGATTAATTCATCTTGTGATCACCTAACCTAACCTCATTAGCTTATTTTGGTAGGAAAAGTAAAATTCATCTTTTTCTTTTTATTCAGTAATGAGTAGTAGAAATCTTGGTAAAGGTTCAATTTAGGTATGACAGATTGTAGAATATTAGTAATTTTGTTTTGCAGTTGTAATGTTTGGATAACAGAATAATACTGGCAGGACATGACGTAAATTTTTTTCCATCCTATTATGATAGATATACTTATGATAGATATACTGATAGTGGGGAGGATTATGAAGATCAAGGAAAATCTGATGTTATGAAAAACTAGTTGAAAAACGTACAGAAATCATCTGATGACAAATGACAGAGTGAAGCAGACTGCTGCTCTTGAATTCCCAGGAGGGGATTATGTGTCATTACTTTAATATTCCAATATAAAGTTCCTCAGGAGCAATTCTTTCTCCATCCCTCTTGCAGACTGCAATCAGGAGTTCCTTTCATATTTAGATAACCTCGCAATCACATCACTGCACCTTGACACTTCTCAGGCAACAATAGATACTTGCAACACTTCAACATGCACTGATAGCATGTCTGACTCAAAACAAAATGTATGCATTCCAAAAGAATTTTACCATTTATCTTAATCTCTGACAGACTTGATTCCAACCTGCACCCTTCCATAATTGTGAATGAACAGCCGCTCCCATTCATCAAAATCAAATTACACTAGCATTACCAGGGCATGTGAAGTGTCTGGGGTAAACCATGAAAAGTTCTGTTGGGCCTGGATGTGGAAAGGGAGCTGTGGTTACGGTGCATTATACATGACAGCTAGAGACTGAGTGTGAACGAATGTGGCCTTTGTTGTCTTTTCCTAGCGTTACCTCGCGCACATGCGGGGGGAGGGGGTTGTTATTTCATGTGTGGCAGGGTGGCAACAGGAATGAATAAGAGCAGACAGTATGAATTATGTACATGTGTATATATGTATATGTCTGTGTAAGTATATATATGTATACGTTGAGATGTATAGGTATGTATATGTGCGTGTGTGGACGTGTACGTATATACATGTGTATGAGGGTGGGTTGGGCCATTCTTTCATCTGTTTCCTTCGCTACCTCGCTGACGCAGGAGACAGCGACAATGTGTAATAAATAATAAATAAGTACTAGTATTACATACAAGACACGCATGCCATTCACACCCAACAGCACAAACATCAACACAGGGTGAGCTTGATCATAGACCAAAACAGACCAAAGAGATGTTTGGGTAGGCTCTGTGCTTAGACCTTCCCCATCAAAGGTTGATGAGAAGCTAGAGCCAAAGGCAAGAATAAGGGATATATCATGGGATGGCTGTGAGCTTACAGGTGTTGCTCACCACTATGCCATGAAAGCAAAGAACATTTAGTTTTAATAAAAATCTTTATTTTTTTATTCATAGGACTACCTGTAATCATATGCCAACAGATTAAGAAAAAGGAAATGGCTGCAACACAATGATTCTCAATGCCTTAGAACCCTCATTTTGTAAAATATTTTACAGTATTTAATTATGAGAATTTTATGACCTAATGTTGGTGAAAGATAAATTTTGCTGCTCATATGAAGCAAATATTTTTGTTGGTTGACAATAAAAAGTGACTTGCACAGTCATGTTTCTCAAACATGACTCATTGTAGGTAATGAATGCTGGATGGGAAAAACATCTGGTGAATCTTTAACGTGAAAACTGACTAATTAGTCAAATGCTATACACTATACAAATTCAGCAGGAATTTACTGCTGATTCCAATATTTACATAGCTTTACAGATACAAATAGTGTTCCTTATTTACATCTTTATAACTCAGTTTGAGATGCTGCTGCAGTTACTAATATGGAATGTAGAAGTAATGAAAACCTTCACAAAGTCACCAAAAGTAACAGATACTTTGTATTACATAATGAATAAAACTGATTATGTGCTTTATCTTATAAACAGAATGAAAATGAATAATTTGTAAACCTAGCATATTGGCAACAGTACCAAGGGGAAAAAAATTGAAATAAGGAATCTGACAAGGTGTAACAGCTACCCCTACAGCGCTCACAAAGGAAACTTGATTATAAATGGTTCACAGATAGTCCTCCAAAAATCATCGTATTCTTTTGTAATTAAGGTTTATTGAAGCAGTCATTGAGGAAGTCTTCCATAGAGTGATAATGATGTTTTTTCACACCTGCCAAGCCATGATTCTCATCTGGATAACTCTGTCAGAATAAATAGAGCATGAGCCACAGTACTAATTACATGCATCTCTCATAAAGGAAAATGTGTAAAAAGTTTCTCTACAGATTTCTTTTGAAATATACAAATATGATTATACCTTATACTGATTAGGTAATTATATTTTGCATGAAATCACAATTTCTGAACAGTATTCTTTCTATAAAGTCGTTTCAAACATGGAAGTTTTTAAAAGACATGTATTATCAAAAAAAACCTACTAATGGACATGTTTTCTTTGGTTAGGTTAGGCACCTGAGAACTGGTGGGATGCCTGTACTGTGCCATTATATAAAATTAAGAGGTAAGAGTGAATGCATGAAGCACAGAGGTCTTAGTCTATTGAGTATATCTAGTAAGCTGTATGGGAGAGTGGTGACTGAGAGGGTGGTTACATACACAAAACATGACTATCTCAATGCATCCCAACTCGACTCAACTGCAGTCCCATTCACTTCCAATAATTTCAAACACTTCATCTTGAATTAGGCTTCCAATACTTTCTCTTTTTTCACCATTCCATTTTCCAGGACTGTCTCTATGCATTCCACCTGGTGCCTGCAACACCACATTATGATACTTTGTTTCCTCTTTTCCCATGTGTACTTTTTAGCTCTCATACCCTACTCAACTTCAGCAGCTTTCTCTAGTATTCCTCTGGTCAATCCTACTCTTTCCCAGCAAAACTGCCCATACATCTTTCTCTTCTGTTTCACTTGCAGTTTATCTTCCTCTTTTTACTTCTTACTACTCTTTCTCATATCCAAAAATCCCACATTCTTCACCACTACATCCACTCCCATATTTTCATTTATTCACACCATTCTTCTCTTAATTTATCCTGATATCTCTACATGTTCATCAATTTTCCAAGCTCATTTACATGCAGAAATTTTTTCAAATGTATGGCATTCCCTCTTTTCTGAAACCCACTATGAGCTTACACTCTCACCTCCACCCAGAAATGATCAAATATTCCATCTGTTGCTCCTCTCAGCAAGTTCACATCCAGTAACTTCTCTTTACATACCTGTCAATAAATACAGTCCATTAACATCTAATGACCTTTGTCCCCACACACCCACATGTATTTACTTTACCACAGTACCTTTTCTCAAACCATGCATTTCCAACCACCATTCTTCTTTCAGAACAAAACTCGGTGAGATTTTCTCCTCTTTCTTTTACACTACAAGCTGCATACCTCTCAATTACACCCTCAATAGCCATTTCACCCATCCTGAAATTCAAACCATATCAACCTTGGCCACACTTCCATGCATTCTTTGACAGTCCCATAGCTCATTTAGCTCATTATTTTTTTTTATCAGAAGTATTACCCCTTCCTTCACTCTTGTCCCTTCACTAACTGTGGACTTTACCCCCAGCCATTCCCATACCATACTGCCTTCTCTTGCCCGTCAACTTTATTTCATTAAGAGCCATAATAACCAGGTTTCTTGCATCAAATACATACCTCATTCTCCATTTCATCCTGGTTACAGCCACACATACACTTAGACATCACAACATGAGCCTTCAAAGAACAAAATTTACTCTTGGCAACCTCATAGTTTTTTGTTTTTCAGAAATGATAGTACAGGTGAAGATTTCCAGTCTCTCATTTCTGCCCATTTTGGTCCCTTTTATTGATGTGCAAGTGATGTGAGTAGTATTCTTTCTCTCCTCTTCCCAGAATTAAGAGCACAAGGTTAAGGTAAACAGATATATATGAATCAGTTAATGAAATTTGAGTGGGAATTTATTTTTCTTAATCTGCAACAAATTATTCTAAGTGCAGTGGTTGCTTTTCAGTATTTTTCATTGGTGGATCGATTTTTCCTCCCCATAAAATACAACAGATTTTGACTCACCTGAGACCTGAAGAGAATATCTTCAACTTCCAAAGCTCTGGACAGCATCATAGATTGTTGGTAGTGGACATTATCATCCGCAGTTCCATGGATAAGGAAGAATTCTTTGTTTCTAAAGTTTGACACATTTCTGGTCACATCAGATAGCTCATAAGCTGCAACATTATCATCTGATGTTGGCAGGCCCATGTATCGTTCTGTGTATACTGTATCTGTTGGTAAAATTGGGTATAGTTGGATAGAGTTTAAACTCTAATAATGTCCTATTTCCCCTTTTAGAAAGTTAAAATATAAGGAGGGGAGGGTTTCTAGCGCCCCCACTCCCGTTCCCTTTAGTCGCCTTCTACGACACGTGAGGAATGCGTGGGAAGTATTCTTTCTCCCCTATCCCCAGGTATGTATATTTGCGTGTGTGGACGTGTATGTATGTATATACATGTGTATGTGGGTGGGTTGGGCCATTCTTTCGTCTGTTTACTTGCGCTACCTCGCTAACGCAGGAGACAGCGACAAAGCAAAATAAATAAATAATAAATAAATAATAATGTCCTAGTTGAGATGAATTATACAGAGTTTTTTGTATTTTTTCTTCTGTCAGTGCTATCATAAGATATAGAAAAAATTTTATTATACAGAATAGATTATCAAAAAGGTGTGTGTGTTATGCTCCATTTGCTATCTAAATTTGCCACCACAAAAAAAGCTAAAAGTCTTTTTTGATATGAATACCTAAAAGTATTACTCATGTTCCAATGGCAGCCACTTATAGAAATATGTAACTTTTATTTATGTAATACTTTAGATATTTATACATTTGGAATACTTTTTCATCACTGTGAACAGTTTTTCTCAGTTTTACTTTGTGATATGAAAAAATAATTATTGATGGGTTTTGAGAGAAGAAATTAAATTTTGAGGTAATACGGTAATGGCCATCATATCATGTTTGAAAAAATTGAAAATGAAATCAGCACTTGTAGTTTTAGGTGAAGCTCTGACACCAGAGGGGAACTGCCTTTAAAGGTATTACTAAATCTGAAGGGTTATGCATAATATTCCTTACCATACGCTACTTAAGCTGTCACAAAAAACTTTACACCTCATTCATCATATGATTTTTTTTAAAAATTAGGGTTGGGAAAGCCATCACCGATTGTTCACTTTTAAATGTATACTTAAGGTAAAGAATAAATTAGTAATGCACTAATTGCTAACTAGCCTTATATGATTCCTTACCATAGTAAATCCAGGAAGTAACAGGTGCCACAGATATTCCACACTTGAAAATGTTATTTACATCTCTAGACAGAGCAGATGCTGTGACATAGCCACCATATGACCACCCCCAAATAGCAGTTCGAGATGAATCAATGAATGGGAAGTTCTTTTGGAGAGCTCTGAAAAAAAATGACATCAAATCAAGGACAGTTTAAGGAGGTTTTTATTGAAAATAATAGAAAATAAAGTGAGTGTACAAGCCTGGGATTTCATGGAACATCATTTGTTCCCCATTTTCCTTTAGAAACTGTAAATTCTAAGATGAAAATTATAATAAAATTTAAACAGCAGAAGTACAAAGCTAAACGAACGTAAAATATATGAAGACTACTTCTTTTGAAAGCTCCCCTACACTGTTTTACATTTAATCTTTGTCTACTGATAGAGAACATTGAAAGACTAACTTTATTTTAATAAAATATGGAGATAAGGGAAAAATAATACTATCCACATATCTTCAGTGTGCTGTAAAAGGCGACTAAGAAAGCGAGGAGGAGGAGGAGGAGGAAGACAGAGAGAGAGAGAGAGAGAGAGAGAGAGAGAGAGAGAGAGAGAGAGAGAGAGAGAGAGAGAGATCCCCTCCTATATTATTATGTTCCAAAAGCAAGAACAGAAGAAGGAGCTCGTAAAGGATTTTTCCGTGAAGACTCGGGTGTCTGCTGATGCAATCTTGCTAAAGTGGGAAACAGTTAATAAATTTGATAAAAAAATATATATATTTAAATCAAAGCTGACAAGGATACTTTAGCATGATACTGATGCTTCACAATTTAAGTTGCCTATTACACTGCAAGTCCTAGAGTTGAAACTTTGTAGCACATCATGATGACCTGTATTCCTAAATCACCCAGGTTTTTATTATCTTCAATACAGTTTAATCTACAGACATAAAACTTAAAACCAAAGTCAGACCATCTTTCATTACAAGTACGAATGTTGATTACAAAAGTTTCAGATGGTATTTCAAAAAAAAAATCCTTAATTTGAGTTAAGGCATTAACTAATTCCCTCCTCTATCTTCCTAAATATAACAAGTTCATATAGAATTTCCCTCTGCATCACATTATCAAAATATATGAGTTACTATTGTTTAGTCTGTGTAATATCAGCCTTGCTCTTCATTCAGTATTCTTCCACTCTATTTTCCCGCCACAGGTGGTCATTCTCTAAAACGAACCCCTCTAATTGTATTGCCATAAACTTTCCTTGTAAATTCCCCATCTTGCATTCTTTCCACATGCCCAAACCACCTCAAAGTTTTACATTTCACCCACTCTACCACTCCACAATTCATCCTGATTGCATTCCCTGCCATACCACATCTCTTATACACCCCTCCTCATTTCTTTTTTCATTCCATCTAGTCATAACACATGCTCCTCTCAAATAGCTCATTTCCACAGCCTGGATTCTTAACCTCTGTGACTCACTCCATGTCCAAGTTTTGGCTGCATAGGTCAGGGTTGGGAGGACTATACTGTCCCTTAATCTCTCTTTTCACTTCCACACTTATATCTCTATCTTTCATTATTCTATTAAGGGACCCAGTGACTCTTCTACACTGTACTGCTCCTCTCTCCAGGACCCTTACATTTATCCAAACACAAACCCACCTCAGCATGTTTGGCACCCAATTTTATGCAACAATTCTAAACCCTTTCTGCTCAAACTACTTAGCAACTAACTTCCACCTTCCAAGTACAAATAACACTTGGGTTACTTCTACTCTGAGATCTCCAGCCCCCAAGAAATACAATGACAAAACAGAAATAGACTGAAATAGCCCAATAAGCACTAACCAACTGACCTTCCAACTCAGTCTTATCCTCCAACCCAAAAGAAACTGCACTCACCAGAGAAACATGAGTCACACTTTTCCACTAACAATCTGGACACTGCCCATCCCTACAACAATACAAACACCTTTTCAGCGTATTCTAAGACCCTCATGCCCATGATGCAGCTACCATAAACAGGATCCCAAGCACTTACTTCTAAATTGCTCTGCACACAACCACACAAACAGTATCACAACATTTTATGGCCTGTGATGTTGACTGGTGGATTTGACCAGCTTCCTCAGTGCTCCAGGATTCCATCCTATACATACTTCTGTACATCCTAGATTGCTACTTACGCTGCAACAGCAATCTGGTCATCAACTTCTGCCGATCCTAGACCATAATAAAGTGCATGGAGGAGTTTATCACCAGAATATCCAGATCCACGCCCATCAATGGATGTATAGATAATTCCACGTTCCGAAGCTAAGTAGTCACCCCAGTCAATTCTGAATCTATCACTTACAAGCTGGGAACCAGGACCACCATATCTGTAACAACAGAATTAAGTTATAAAAAAATATATTGCTGATAAAAAAATCCCATATATCATAAACGATGTCATTATCATAAAGTGCTGCAAAAACATATTTGTTAATAATATGATTATCAAGAGTCTTGCACTTATAACAATTATGATGGACTTACACATAAACCAGCATAGGATAGGACTGAAAACGTGTAGGATCGTAATCAGGTGGTATCTTCATTGATACCTGGGCCATGAATCCCCCTTCAACATCAATTTCCAAACGCTTTTCCAGTGGTAATGAGCGATCAAGCAGACTTTCACGGACCTACAAAAGACCAAAAGTGTTACACAAACTCAATGTGGAAAAAAATTAAGATATAACAGTGTCAAACTGCATCATATTCCCTTTCATATTAAGCTCTAGAAAACTCAAACTATCATTTCTATAAACTACCATTTCTATTCTGTATCTCATAGCATGGTATGAGGAAGGAGTACTTAATAAAGTACTAGTCTCTAATTTTTTTAGAAGAGATAGTGTAAGTGATATTATCTTATGTCGTATATGATGATAGTTGCAAGTCTAGAGTGAGATGAGGGGATTGGCTTTAACTATGTTTAGCAAACGTAATGAGTATGTTCAAGGCAATCAAACTTGTGATGTGAGTATCCAATAATCAGCTTTATGATGATGTAACTACTCCTTGGTATTTTGATTTTTCATATAATAAGATCTCTGACAGTTTCCTTTAAGACATATGACTGTACTTCTCTAATGTGATGTCAGAGTCAGTAAGGATTCCTTTTACTCTTCTTTGGCATAAGTTTCCTAATTATACAACTTTCAGGTTACATACCAATTTGCTTGATCTAATTCATAAATTCCTCCTTTCATCTTATTATTTCATGAAAATATTCTTGTATTTCTGTACTTTGTTTAATTAAGCACAATAAACACTGCCAGACAAACAAAACTTTATATCACAGTTACATCTTCCTGTAAAATATAATGTATTATGAAACACTGAAAAAGTATGATGTGATTACAGCCTTACCCTTTGGTTATCCTCAATGAGCATTAGGCGTGTGTGGTCAGAAGCACGATGTAAGGTTACCTGAGGGATTCCAGGACCACCACATGTTAATACATAATAGGTACTGTCTTTACTCATATCAGCACTGTTGTAGTTGCATCCTTCCTGAAAATGTAAGAATCAATACCGTAAATTAATTGATCTTTCTTTCTTTTCTTTATCTGAATCATATCTTTATGACTCTCATAACTACCCTTAAAGGATAACATGTTATGAATTGTTAAAGAGATGGGGTCCCACAAGTAGAACTCCCACAGAGTGAAAATACAGTAGCTGATTACAAATAATTAATTTCATGATTCAGTATAATTCCTTACGCAGTAACAAAAAAAGACTAAATTTTTGTTGTGATAAAAACTTATCTAACTATTAGGCATCTCATCTTTGCATATTTAGCACTACAGAATTGATGGTTTTAATTTTCATCATCTACTGTGCACTGAATGAAAAAGTAGTACAGTAAGACTTACATTAAAGTCATTTTTAAAGCCACATGTAATGCAGTAAGCTTGTTTAGGCTGTTTTGAGTTCATGTCACCAACATAGTAGACATGTCTTTGTCCGGGTTTCCCAGCAGGAGCAGCTATGAAGTATCTGAAATGGGAAAAATAAAATCTTTTCGGTTTTTTTTATACATAATATAAATCTAACATGATCACTAACTATGTTTTATCACCATCACTGGACAGTTCATTCAAACCTTGATTTCATCAAATGATACAAAATTTTAAATTCTATCAGGTAACATGCTCTATGCACTCTTTGTGGTCTTTTATGTCTTTCAATATTTTCGTTTTAATATGTTAATAATACCCATTAATTATGTTTACCCATTTAGAACCATTACCAATTTGTTAAGGCATTCACAACATAGAATGATTTTATTAGGTTTGATCTATCTGCTAATTATATCCTGTGAATTTCAATTCATAATGTTGTGATGTATGGCTTGTAAGATAAACCTCTGAGAAGATATACCTGCCATTAATGAGATTTACACAAAGGCCAAGGCATGTGGAAGATCATGAATATGCTAATTAAAATTGAGAAACAAATTTTGCAAATACTTACATGGTATGATTCTTTTGGTCCCAGGATAGAATTTCCACAACTTCATATGTGCCAGTCGTCAAAGGAGTCAAGGTTTTGTCAGATGATTTCCGTAGATTTATATGCTGTATAATGAAAAAACATTCTCTGAAGTATATCCATTATGCTGTCGCCCACTATCCACTGTGGAGGCTCATGCAGAATCTCTATGCAGTCATGTCTTTACATAAGTGAATTTCCTGCATGCTTAAAGCATTTTCACCTACATATTCATGCATGAAAAATGTCTTTGTCTTCCTTTTACAGGGGTGGCAGCAGCTTGTAAAAAGTGGGGGACTCACTGGAGCAAAAGCTTTCACAACATATTGCATACTTCAGTTCTATACAAGTGAGTCTGAACAAAATGGGAGGCTGAGCCCCTCTACTTTTCAAAGTGTACTCTTCTTGCAGTACAATTGTATTTCAAAATATCCATTCACTAGCTTTTATCCTTCCTGATATACTGATATTTCATTTATGTTTAACTCTCATATGTGATAGCTGTATGAACTATTCATTCTAACTGCCCTGCTCATTAACCTGTCTTATTTTTCTCAGAATAAGCCATTTGCCTAACTTTTATCATTCTCCAATTTTTCACCATCTGTTCAAGCTTCTTCACTAAACAGTCTCCCTAAACAAGTGAAATCCCAACCCTTTCCAATGTTTCACCATCAGGGCATTCCTTTCACTCAATTTTCCCATCTTTAATACAATCACTTTACTTTCATTTACTTTCAATACTTTTAAATTCCTCTTCTTACATCTTACAAAAGCCCATGTTATAACCTGCAGTCCATCAGTCATTTAATCCATTAACAAAGTAAAATCCCAGGTCTCATTTCCCTTCTTATTTTGAATTATTGCTAACCCATTCCCCCTCCTTCTGAACTTCCAATCAACTCAGTCTCCCATTATCCGTAGTAGAAGCTAAGAGGAGTGGGAGTAGCCTCAGAAATAACAATCACATACAAGACGAAACTCTCTTTATATTAAAGAAGTTTTTCCCTTTTCTAGTGGAAGGCCACATTTAAGAAAATAAGAATCAGCGAGAAAGGGAAGCCAGGTACATGTCAGGTGGCTGTTCAACCATACATATGTGATATCCTATGAAAATGAATTAATTTGGTATGGCAACCTTCATATAGAAAATAATTCCCATAAACCAAAAAACATTAGAGAAGTAGAGAAGTTATAAGTAATTAGAAAAATAAGCTACATAGTCTTCAGGTATTAGAATCTTTGTGAAATACCCAATATTATGAGGTAAATGCATTTGATCTAAACAGGGACATCACTAACATAATATGAAAATGAAAACTGGTGCTGTCATAAACTGAAATTTATTCCAATTCACTCTATTTCTTGCCCTCCTTTCACCCTCCTGCATGTTCAGGCCCCGATCACACAAAATCTTTTTTCACTCCATCTTTCCACCTCCAATTTGGTCTCCCTCTTCTCCTCGTTCCCTCCACCTCCGACACATATATCCTCTTGGTCAATCTCTCCTCACTCATTCTCTCCATGTGCCCAAACCATTTCAAAACACCCTCTTCTGCTCTCTCAACCACGCTCTTTTTATTTTCACACATCTCTCTTACCCTTACGTTACTTACTCGCTCAAACCACCTCACACCACACATTGTCCTCAAACATCTCATTTCCAGCACATCCATCCTCCTGCGCACATCTCTATCCATAGCCCACGCCTCGCAACCATACAACATTGTTGGAACCACTATTCCCTCAAACATACCCATTTTTGCTTTCCGAGATAATGTTCTCGACTTCCACACATTTTTCAAGGCTCCCAAAATTTTCGCCCCCTCCCCCACCCTATGATCCACCAGTAATATTCCATCATGACCGTTTCCTGTAAAATTCAGTCCTACCTAAATAAACAAATGTAACCAGGATAAAAAAAATTCTACAACCTTCTCAAAGACCAATCCTAAGGATTTCAGACTTTATAATAAAACATATATCTAAAAAAATTTACATATCTAACTATATTGTTTATATAAGTATTAATCTGCATACTACATACTAACATTCAGTAATTAAATGTTATATGGAGGACCCACATTTTAAAACTGCACAATATGGAAAAGAAATCTTAAAGATCCTGATCGATATTATGCTTACCTAACTTTTACTGTTACAACTATGCAATCCCACCTTGTTAAAAATACTACTTCATTCAACAGAAATCAATGCATAAGGAAGCTATGATAATTTTACTTACCTTAAAATGTCCCTTTTCTCCCTGATTTGTGGGAATAAGGATCAGATAAGTGTCACCGTTAACATCATCAAAAATTGGCGAGGTATAGAAATCATTCCAGGCATGATCTGCAGACTCATGCACCAAGTCATCTTCACAGGTGCCATTGTCTGCCGAGCATATGCTCAAGGTGTTCACATTCTAGAAAATGTTTATGATGTTAATAAAACATTAAAGAATTACCTATTAATCAATGAAGATAAAGAAACTACCTATTATATTGTCAGTGAATGGTTCTGTATACCTGTCCATACCCTATCACTATAGCATCCTTAGAACTAGTCGAAGGATAAAATAAAATTGCAACCAAGCATGCTAACATTTGCCCACATGGAATTGAGGAGTGAAAGGGGACTTAATCACAACCTTGAAATTTTTGAACCAGACTGACCATGTTTTGAGGGAACATATCTTTGAAAGTTGTAAAAGTAGAGACACCAGCAGACATAAATTGAAATTAAGGAAGAAACTTAATCAAAATTATATAAAAAAGTACTTTCATGGTATAGGGGTGGTAGAAAACTGGAATAAACCAAAAAAGGATGTGGTAAATGCTGACAGCATACAGAAATTTAAAAGGTTGGATGATAGTAAAACATGTTCAAGAGATAAGACCCCTAAATTGTAACACTCCCTCCCTATACAATATGTAATTACAAACATGTGAGAAACTGCAGAAGCTGGTGACTGAGTTTGGTAAAGTGTGTGAAGAAGAAAGTTAAGAGTAAATGTGAATAAGAGCAAGGTTATTAGGTACAGTAGGGTTGAGGGTCAAGTCAATTGGGAGGTGAGTTTGAATGGAGAAAAACTGGAGGAAGTGAAGTGTTTTAGATATCTGGGAGTGGATCTGGCAGCGGATGGAACCATGGAAGCGGAAGTGGATCATAGCGTGGGGGAGGGGGCGAAAATTCTGGGAGCCTTGAAGAATGTGTGGAAGTCGAGAACATTATCTCGGAAAGCAAAAATGGCTATGTTTGAAGGAATAGTGGTTCCAACAATGTTGTATGGTTGCGAGGCGTGGGCTATGGATAGAGTTGTGCGCAGGAGGATGGATGTGCTTGAAATGAGATGTTTGAGGACAATGTGTGGTGTGAGGTGGTTTGATCGAGTGAGTAACGTAAGGGTAAGAGAGATGTGTGGAAATAAAAAGAGCGTGGTTGAGAGAGCAGAAGAGGGTGTTTTGAAATGGTTTGGGCACTTGGAGAGAATGAGTGAGGAAAGATTGACCAAGAGGATATATGTGTCGGAGGTGGAGGGAACGAGGAGAAGAGGGAGACCAAATTGGAGGTGGAAAGATGGAGTGAAAAAGATTTTGTGTGATCGGGGCCTGAACATGCAGGAGGGTGAAAGGAGGGCAAGGAATAGAGTGAATTGGAGCGATGTGGTATACCGGGGTTGACGTGCTGTCAGTGGACTGAATCAGGGCATGTGAAGCGTCTGGGGTAAACCATGGAAAGCTGTGTAGGTATGTATATTTGCGTGTGTGGACGTATGTATATGCATGTGTATGGGGGTGGGTTGGGCCATTTCTTTCGTCTGTTTCCTTGCGCTACCTCGCAAACGCGGGAGACAGCGACAAAGCAAAAAAAAAAAAAAAAAATGCACATACCAGCTTAATCTCAAACACTGTCTTTCTACGTATGACTTAATAAAAAGACCTCTTTCTCTTCAGATAAAGAATTATTTGCATTAATATAACAAAAAGATGAACTTCTGATTGTTATCAATCATTTACTGGCAACAAAGTAATGACAATACTGTTAAGAATTTATCAGATTCATTCAACTATCCTAATATTTGGGTACATTCTGTTCATAAAAGAGCAAACCAAAAGTTAAACTGGATATGCAAGTGTCGAGTTAAAGAAGAAGGAAAGGAGTATCAAATTATAGTTATTTCTTGATTTCTGTACATTTTGAAACAAAGGCCACTACAGAGAGAATGAAAATGTGGAGAGTATGAGTTTCCACAACATTATTTTACTATATGCTTTTGCCCTTTCATCATCCACAATCCTAAGATTTAGCACAATTTTCAAATATGCAAAAATACTAGAAAAATGTGATAGTAACAAAAAAAACAAAGTAATTACAGTACTAAAAATCACTTTGGCTCTTTGGAAGAATGTAGAGGTGAAGCCTTTACAAATTTGAAAAGTATAAGGTTTTTAGAGCTGGGATATATTAATTCTCTCCATCCTCTTTTCTTTGAATTATCATCATAGAAATATATCTTATAGATAATTATAAATACAAAATCCTTTAAATGATCTACATTCATACAAAACTTGAAAATATAATCTTTCCTTAAGCAAAGAAATCCAAACCATGAAGATTAGTCAATTTTTTACACTGTAAACAACTAGTAATAACAAAAGTTTACTATTCTGAAATTGCAGTAGTTCTAAAATTTTTGAAAGCATCTTTTACAAACCTGATGTCTATTCATCCAGATTATGGAAACTTTGTCAGGTGTGCCCCAGCCAACAGTGGTGAAGTAGTGATCAACATTAGCCAAGGATTTGGGAGGAGGCAGACGGGTCACAGTTTCTTCACTGCCACTTACCAGCTTAGCTAGATCCACAACCCATAGGTCTACTACAGGATTAGAACGACCAGGCTGAAAATGTTTTAATATTTGGAGCTGCATTAGATTTCTCATACTCAATGAATCATGTTGCATAATCATATATAGTTTGAAACAAGGCACTATGAAGAGATGCATTTTCTCAGTGCCTCAGTTCTCTTACTGATGACTCTTCTCTTCGAATATCAGTGAAATCAACTGCCATTATTTTTAAATACAAGTCTTATAATCTTCATTGTTTTACTTTACCCATCTTTGCTCCAACTTTTCTTGATTACACTCTTCCCTACTCAAGCGAAGTTATTTTTCCTAATTAATGGGAAAGAAATTTATCTATATAATTGAATGACTACATCTAGCTCAAAATGGTTACAATGAATAACCATTTACTATATAAAAGAATGATCAAGACATTTGCTGCTAATGCAACTGTGAAATAATACTCCTAACAACCCTATCCTTTCCACTCCTTTGCCCATTCACTTTCTCCCTACTGCAAGTTCTCGCTCTATATCTTCCCACCAGGAGTCTCCCAGTCTTCAGTGATTTTTCCCTTATCGGCATCTTTTCATCCATTAGCTGCCCAGAGGATCCAAATATGAAGAACAATGAAGATAGTATTATTCTCTTAGTCCATAACACTTTTTTTATAACAATACTGGACAAAATGTGCAGTGTCTATACACTGAAAGCCATTGTTGAGGAATCTCATCATGGGTCCATAGCAATATCTCTTCCGTTTATTATGGTTCCCATTAACAGGTGCTGCTCCAGTCATACCAGATACAGTGCCTTATTGAGAAGTCCTAATTCTTTTAACTATACTAAGTGATAATTTTACCTTAGGGTACTTGATAGACTGTTGAATGGGGTACTGGAATGACAAGTCTCCAGGACGGCCATACAGAGGAAAGTTCATGGTGTCTACACGCGAGTCATTGAAAGTAGCAAAGGCAAGGCGATGTCCATTAGGGTTGAACCACAGAGCAGAATTAGAGCTCAGAATTTCCTCTGTAATGAAAGACTTTTTATACAAAAATGCATTTTCATGTAGTTGAACATGTAAACATCCAATTTTCAAACACTGAAACACGTAAATCTTGAATATGCCTACTTCAATATTTTTTTATACTTCTTTAGACATATTTTTAAAGATGAGCTGTTGTTGAAGCACCTTGATAACAATAATCGAGTTACTTATGAGGGTAGCAGGGTAATTCAAACATATTAGAAATGTGCAAGACAAAAGTCATAAGGCAAAAGAACATTTGATTTGAATAAAGTAATGGAAGTGATAGACGGTGAAAGAATTTTGATAAGAATGAGGACTAGTAATATGAAAAGATATTAGAAATATGTGTGCTTTCCTCACTCATTCTCTCCATGTGCCCAAACCATTTCAAAACACCCTCTTCTGCTCTCTCAACCACACTCTTTTTATTTCCACACATCTCTCTTACCCTCACATTACTTACTCGATCAAACCACCTCACACAACACATTGTCCTCAAACATCTCATTTCCAGCACATCCACCCTCCTGCGCACAACTCTATCCATAGCCCACGCCTCGCAACCATACAACATTGTTGGAACCACTATTCCTTCAAACATACCCATTTTTGCTTTCCGAGGTAATGTTCTCAACTTCCACACATTCTTCAAGGCTCCCAGGATTTTCGCCCCCTCCCCCACCCTATGATTCCCTTCCACTTCCATGGTTCCATCCGCTGCCAGATCCACTCCCAGATATCTAAAACACTTTACTTCCTCCAGTTTTTCTCCATTCAAAGTTACCTCCCAACTGACTTGACCCTCAACCCTACTGTACCTAATAATATATATATATATATATATATATATATATATATATATATATATATATATATATATATATATATATATATATCCCTGGGGATAGGGGAGAAAGAATACTTCCCGCGTATTCCCTACGTGTCATAGAAGGCGACTGAAAGGGGAGGGAATGGGGACTGGAAATACTTTTTTTTTTCTTCTTTCATTTTCCAAAAGAAGGAACAGAGAAGGAGGCCAGGTGAGGATATTCCCTCAAAGGCTCAGTCCTCTGTTCTTAAAGCTACCTCGCTAATGCGGGAAATGGTGAATAGTTTGAAAAGAAAAAAAAAAAAAAAAAAAAATATATATATATATATATATATATATATATATATATACATAACTTAAATGCACACCCTCAGGGCTTCTTTTATGGAGCTCCTGCAGGCTCAAGGGTGCAATAACAAGCAGAGAACTGATAAACTCCTCTAAGACCATATCAAACCCCAATTCGTCTATGGGCAATACCCTTTACTCTTCAGGTTCAGCTATCAGAATAGTATCACCTGCAAATAATAACTGTGGCAATTCTCATGGTGAAAGAATGTTAAAATAGTCAAGACTCTAATTACCTTCATACACCCAATCAGGAATACCATTGAAGATGCTCCCAATCTGACCAGTGTCAGTGAGCCTGTACATGGTATCCAGGTCAGGGCCAGTGGTGTAATATAAGTCATTGTGAGAGACAAAAGCCAGAGCATCATCAGTGGGAGCCCAAGTAGCAAAGAGCAGAGGTGGCTGGTCACTCCGTGTCCTCACTCTTGTTGGGGCAAGTG
The DNA here is from genome assembly GCF_036320965.1 of Panulirus ornatus. Classification (NCBI taxonomy): domain Eukaryota; kingdom Metazoa; phylum Arthropoda; class Malacostraca; order Decapoda; family Palinuridae; genus Panulirus; species Panulirus ornatus. The sequence goes on along the minus strand of NC_092289.1, from coordinate 23,945,987 downwards.
GTATCGTTTCCCTGAAACAAAACGAAAAATGTTTCAACAGGAAGAATAACTCTACTGTACATGCATTAGGGAACAATTCCTAAATCAAAGAGATAATCTTTCTGTAGTATATCCCAGCTATATGTGGGTGTCCTCCCAATGTAAGGGGTTAAGTGTTGGTTGCCATATTTTGGCTTAAGAAACAACTCAGTCATCAAGCTTTTTCTCTAATACAGAGAATATTTTCACAGCAGCTGAAAACATATACAGTATATTCAAAATATAACTCATAATTAATCATTCTCTTATTTTAAGTTTCTATTCCATTGTGGAAATAATGAAATGAAAAATTATCTTATTGTATTACTGTTTCTTTGGATATGTACAAATTTTGCATTCAATGACAGTGAGTAAGTACATAATCGGAAAAAATTATGATTTAAATGGAGCATTCAATAGCACCATAACAATAAGGATAACATTATGAACACATACTGCAAGTTACATCACATGAATAAGAAATGTCACTTACCCAGTCTCCAAGTTCAAAATAGTGTGACGAGCCAAGTATGAGTATCTGAACAACTGGAGAAAAGAAAATACAGTATGTTACTTTCCTTTGTATATATTCAAGAATCATTTAGAAAATTGCAATATTTGGAAGACTGGCATAATCAATAACAATTAAGGTACTATTAAAATTACACAACACTGATATACTGTGAACAGCTACATGAAGCTATATGACTGACCTTCTGCACATCATGGACAATGAGGAGGTACTTCCTGCTGGGAGAGAGACTGTACTTGAAGGGTCGCCATTCAGTCTATAAAGACAGGTTCAGGAAAAAAAGTTACTCAAAATTCTTATCACAGGTATAATGACCAATTAACTTCATTAATAATGAAAATGATAAAATGTAATACTGGTGTGGAGTGAAATCAGTTATAGGAAGCTTTCAAATGGGGAAATATAGAATTACTCTTTTAATCTAGCAAATAAGTTCATCATTATTCTTTCAAAATCACAGAGAAAAAAAATTCATTAGAATTATGTACTGTATATAACTTTACTTTTATCTGCTTATGGCCTCTCCCTGATATGATGACATCTTCCCAAGCAAGAAAAATTATATCCAAAACATAATAAAAAATTCATCTTGGTCTGACAAGAGTGATTACACTCCTTATTTCACCTAGTCTTAGTATCAAATGTGGATTTCATGAACTGAGAATGCAACCATTATTCTCATGTAATGAAGGCTTTAATAATGCTTTATGATACTTGTGCATGCTTGATTACTGAAATTTTTTATATGAAAGTAATCAAATGTACCCTAATGTAAAAGAAGGGTTATCTTTTAGACCAAAAGTTGCTACAATCACTTGTTTTTACAAGCAAGTACTGTGCTGTATTGTAAAGCATCATCAAATCCTTTACAATAACCTATAAGCATTTCATGAAAAGTGAGCCACAGACAAAACAGTTGCACCATCTACCCTCCAGAACATGACCTGCACACAGGCTTGGTTACCTACCATGACATCCTTACTGACCAGCTCATCGGAAGTTTGGGTATCCACAATAAAGTTGTTTAAAGCCCCTTCACCAGTCCGGAACAAAAACTCATTATCTGTGATGAAAAGTATAAATTTCAATTTACTCTGTCCCTGAAAGTAGGCACAAACATTGTAATGACATCTCTGTTATCTTTTACAATTTTCAAAATGATCCTTTACAAACTTGTTGAAAAAAAAATGCATCATAAATATGGAAATAGACTTTTGCTTATTTATCATAAGATGATAAAAAATTATAAAATTTCCAAACTGATTAAAGTCTTAAGTCATCTGGGTACATATGTCATTTTGCACATTTATATAAGAATGCCAACATCTTGAATTCATCACCATTTAATATGGAACATCCCACTAACCACCAAAATGGTTCATGCAAAATCTTCTCTTGTATTCCCTTCCCTTTTTCACAGTATACACAACCACAAACTAACACTCATACCAATCATACCTAAGTTCATTTCACCATTCACTTCCTAAATTTTGTCTTCTTTACACTTACCATTCAGAACCCTTATGCTTCATAAACTCACACATAAATGAAATTTCTTTATTCAATGATTAACAAACTGGAAAATATTCTACTCTCATGTTCTGCCCAACTACCTTCATGGTAAAGTCAGGACAGTAAGCCTTTCAGGGTTATATTAAATAAGAAGCATTAAGGCATTATAATTTGTTCGCCCCATGTACAACTGTATGTGAGCAGTTATAATCTGATTATTTTAACCTCAGCGAAAATTACCTATGTACAGTGATTAAATGTAGTAACAGATGTACCTTCACTATCTATTCATGGAGACCAAAGAGAATTTCAATACTATTTTTACAGTATTCATATTAGTCATATCCTTTCAATTCCTTTGCTTCATTTTTTTCTGCTGCCACTTGTAAATATAGCATGTCCCTAAAACATGCTCCATGAGATTTGAAATGGAAGAGTATATGAGTTAATTCAGGTTTCTACAAGCATGGAAAATCATATTCATGGTTGCTAGTGTCTTTTCTTCTTCTTTGTCCTAGTGCAGTACACAAATATCATGGTACAAAGCAGACTCTTCTGCAAACCACCAGATGAAGTCTATATTCAATAACCTCTTCCTTTAGATCAGTCACTGTTTTGCTTGCACTCACATATACCAAATAACTGAAACAAGTATATAAAAACGTTACATATCAATAATAATGCATGATTTACCAGAGATCCATGTGCCATTGAAGGAATCAGTTGAAAAGGCTCCCTCAAGCACCTCTGCTAGATCTATACCACCCGGAGAGGCTGTTAATGCTGAAGTCTCTGGTGCTGGTGAACCAGGGCTGAAAGCACAAACAGTAATGTTGCATTAATAGACACCAAACTGACCAGAAGTAAAGAATTTACATTATCTAAAGGGGCCCTCCACTTTCTAGGAAGACTTTGTTATGTGTAATTTTAGGTTCCCAAGACAGGTTAAATGCAAGAATGATACCAAGTATGTTCACTGTGTTACGTCTTATTATTACAGATCCATCAAAAAAGGAAAGTTGCGAAGGTCTTTTTAAGTTTCCATCTACCCCACTGAGATATCCTGTCTGAGTTATTGAGAAAGTTGTGTCAAGACAAGACACAGATCAAACGAGAGAGGATATAGCAGATTTGAATGAAGTGGAGGAATGCAGCAGCATTTATCATTATCCTGTGGTGCTGTTATAGGAGGCAAGAGGCATTGTTGGATTCCTGCAGAAGGAATGAAGAGTTGCTGGGGGTCTTTTGGTGATACTACAGATGGAAAAGTCGATGCCGTGTTCCTTGTAACTACAGCAGAAGGGAGAGGTGATGCCGAACCACAGTCCTACTACAGGGGGAATGAAGAGCTCCGTAGTGGTGCTGTTTTAGGAGCGAAGCGACACATGAAGCTTCTGCAAGGGGGAGGATGTTGGAGTCACATGGTGATGCTTATGCTGGAGATGGTGACGAAGTCCCGTCGCTGCCGAAGATAATCCTACCCTGAGCGCTGAAGGCAAGGCGATGACCGAAGTTGTGTGATGTGCATGATGGCTGTGCGCCATGATTAAGGCCCAACGATTTTGAAAATGTCACCACAGTGTTTCACCTAGTATCAAGGGCACGATGTGTGAGCCATTTGGGAATGGCTCTGCAAACTACTGTTAGAGCGTGCGCCATCTGGGCAAGCAATCGAGAATTACAGTTGGAAAAATAATACAATGATTTGCATCATCTGACCCCTACGTGAACTATTCCTACATATAAGAATAACGTAAAAAAAATATCTTGCAGACAGTGCTCCTAAACGTTTAAATGGGTGTTATAAATACTAACCTGCGTGCGATGATAACAGTAGCGATTCCTGCAGCTACGATGAGCATAACTCCAACTGTACCCAACAGAAGGTTCCTCCATACTCGAGGCCTCGTTGACCCAACCAGCTCCTGCGAAAACAACAAAACACCTGTTACATACACCTGCAGAAGCAATGACGAGTTTCGTATGTCGTGCGTGTGAGAAGGAAGGGAAGAGGGTGCGCAGCTCCAGATGATGATAGGTCTCCAGGAAGTGTGTTTAATTTGTTTATGGATGAGATAGTGAGGGGGTAAATGCGAGGGTCTCGGAAAGACGGGTGGGTCTATAGTATGATGAAGGTGGGGAAACCTGGGAGGTGTCAGCTGCCGTTTGCAGAGTTTTCGCAGCAGACTCTAGTGAGACACTACAGAAGCTGGTGTCTGAGTAAGTGAAAGGAGAAAGTTGAGTTAATATGAATAAAAGTAAGGGTATGAGATTTAGCGGAGGTAGAGACAAGTTCATCTGAGCGTGAGTTTGAATGGAGTGAAGCTCAAGGAAGTGGAGTGCTTTAGATACCTGGGAGTGGATATGGCAACTACTGGAACTATGAGAGCTGAAGTAAGCCATAGGGTGCGTAACGGAACAAAGGTCCCTGGTGCACTGAAGGTGTGTGGTTTGGACAAATGAACAAAATGAATGAAAGAGACTGATTAAGAGGATACATATGAGTGGCTGATACATGTGTCTCAAGTGAAGGGAGTAAGGGATGGGGGAGAACGAGATGAAAGAATAGAATGAAAGAACCTGCGAGTTATCAGGATCTGTACCTGCAGGACACAACGAATTCGAGCGATGTGGGGTCAGTGGGCTCAACAAGGGTTTATGTAGTAGCCACAGGGAACAACGGAAAGGTCCGTGAGGTGCTGGTTTCGGTTGGCCACACATTAAGGTAAGGAGTGGGAGTAAACAAATAAAGCCGTCTTCGTCTGGTTTGGAGCTCCTGCGCAGTTACTTGTAATCACACATTCTAACTCAGTTTAACAATCCTAATGGATCGCATATAACATAACACTGTCAAAGCATCCTACCTTATTTTCCTCCACATCACTACCCTGGAAACAATGAAAAAACAACTAGTTAATTAATTGCGAAAGCTCATTGGCTGCAATGTCCATGTACAGCACATCTTTCTAATCACCCGTTTCATGCCAAGCTTATGGATTGCCAAGGTCATTAAACCTCCAGGTGTAAAATAACACCAAACGAAAAAAGCTTAAAGACATGAAACCCCCTTCATATGTTCAAGGATATTCTCAGATCTTCTACGGTCATTGTATTTAGGAACTTTGTTGGCCACTCAGGCCTTTGTTAAATTTTTTGTTTATTGTTTAGGTACTTCACGGCGTCACTCGAGAGGAACTATTTTTGCTCAGACACTATGGTTAGGCTTATGAAATCATAGATGTACTACCAACTGTTTTGTTCTTCTTTATATTAAACTATATGTCAGATATAGCATACATTATAGTTCTGGGTCCTGCTTTAGAGTACGTACATGATCAAGGTGATGGTATTATATGAACATAGAGCGGAGGGCGCGTATAGCAAAAGTCTTTCTCAATGATTCATTAATTATTCACTCACGTTGGCCACGAACGTTGCATTTTGTTGCATATGACCACTGAAGGACACATGATTAAAGCTCTAAAGAGTACTAAAGTACTAAAGAGACGACGCATGTCAGAAGTGCCTTTTCTAAGTGGGAAGGGGTAACCAGAGGGCGTGGCTCGGGTCTCGGTCTTAGAGCTGTCATTAGTCTTTTCTTATGCTAATGATGTACCAGGACAAGATCTTTTCCACTACCCCGAACCTTCCCAGGATTTCCTCAGATCTTCCCCACGACTCTAACCCTCCTAAGATTTCCCCCTATTTATCTTCCTCCTTGTCCTGTTAGCACCATCAATTTGCAACGCAGAAAAAAAAAACAATGATCTTACTTCACTTATACACCTGCTGTATATATCAGTCGCTAAAATACTCTTTAAATCAAATAAAAAACATCACTCCTGTTGCCAAACCTGTTCATCGCCTTTATTTCTGTTGAACGCCAGCATTGACAATCCAAGTTGATAAATGTTGAATTGCTGTCTGTAGGATGGAAAGGCCATTACATCCTAATATTTGACAAGTTTCACTTCTTCCCCGGCACGGCTGACCTAACACGTGCCAACATAATCAGCTTTACTTATGAAGAAATCAGTATCTACACTTGCCACTGAGGCGTTGATGCTAAACTTTCTTTTTGTAGACAAAGGAGCTGCGAAGCAGGTGAGGCCTGGCGGGTCCTGCCTTCTAAGATTTGAAATATATTTCGTGTAAAGTCAACGAACTATTTTCTCGGGATTCGAAACCAGAGGTGTGCGGTGCAAGCACAGCAGTGGCCGGATGAAAAGGATGGGATCACTTTTGTTTGGAATGAAAGGAACGATTCGCTAATTATCCGCAGATTCCGTATATAATTCAATTCCCTTTCACTGACGTCTGGTATAATTCTGGACGAAGCGAGAAGATTATATGAAATTGCGAGAGCCATGACTGATGGTGTCTTGGAGTTAAATCTTTTGTGTTCAGAGGAAATGATAGCGCTACAGGAAAGCCACTGAGACAGTGAGTAATCTTTAAAAAAAAAAGAATTATTCCCCCAAAGACCTTGTCCTGTAATGAAGGATGATCCTCAGTATAGGATTTTTCAATCAGCATCAAGATGTTCCCGACAAATAAGCAACACGATTCTGAGGATCACTGATGTATGAACGGCTAGGAGACATACACAACACAGCTTGTACAGCTGACATGTGGAACCTAAGGTTCGAGTTCCCTGGCAAACAGCGAGTCTTATAAATGCTGTATGGTCGACGGTCATTTCATGCGAGCAACACCAGAGACCGGCCGACACACAGGCATACTCGCACAATACTCTCCGGTATAAGTCTGCGAAATACCGACCGTCATACTGACACATTGTTGGGCTACATTTACACTGTCTGACAGAGCCCGACCAACAGACAGGCAGACTATTGGCTTACGTTCCCACCGAGTCTGACAGAGCTCTGGGTACGTGAGAGGAACCAGGGTGGACTCCGGAAGATGTAAGTGAAGGAGGGGATATAAACAATCCTGCACTGAGAGAGGGAAGGGGAGAGGTTGTAAGGAAGGAAGGGGAAGAGGATGGGGGTCAGGAGAAGGGAGGGAAAGGTGGGAGAGGAGGGTAAAGGCGAGAGTGAGGCAGGATCATTTGAAGCGGGAAGGAGGTAGGGAGCGATGCGACATTCAGGGTATGAGGGAGGGGCGAATGTGTCACCCAGGCAGGATGAACATTCTCAAGGGATCACACATCGTTCCTGGGAATCCTCTCTCTCTCTCTCTCTCTCTCTCTCTCTCTCTCTCTCTCTCTCTCTCTCTCTCTCTCTCTCTCATACAACTACACCAACGCACGAACCGAGATTATGAAGAATAAAAGAGGTTTTTGGGACGGTGTGAGGGGAGGAAGATGAGACAGATAAAGTGCTTATACCACTCCCAGAGGTACTCGTTACGTGAGATAATGGCAGATGAGAGGAGGGACGGAGGCTGGGTCCATAGCTGTGTGGGGCCGACCGCTACCCCATGCCGCCCCCACACCTGCCTCCCTCGCTCTAGTGCCGCCCCCACACCTCCTGCCTCCCTCGCTCTAGTGCCGCCTCCACACCTGCCTCTCTGACTCTATTGCTGCCGTCACAACTTCTGCCTTCATAGCAACGTTTTCTGCACTCTTATTCCATACTATCACCGATTCATTTCCTCAACTATGATATTCCTAAAGCTACCTCGCTACCGCGGGAAATGGCGATATATGAAAAAAAAAAAAAAAAAATATATATATATATATATATATATATATATATATATATATATATATATATATATATATATATATAGTGACGATCGCCTTCCAAAGTATCGTGTTTCCTCTCAACCAAAGAATACTCTTAAGTGTTGGTATGTACGTGTGCCGTTGCTGGTGCAGAGGAAGCTTCTTGCCTTCCCTTCCTGAAACAAGCACACAGTCCCGGATGCACGTAGAGTCTCCTCAGACCGTCAAGGCTTGTGCGACGCGATGCAGACAGTAGAGGAAGCCAGTGTGTCAGAATGATCTCCCTTGTAACGACCTCTGACAGCCACAAAGGAAACATATCTCGCCTTTACATCCTGGGTTGGATGGTGCTAACGTTACGGGCCATGCTACCGCATAAAGATCCGTTGTAATGGGATTAGAAGTCACGTGCGAGAGTTGTAGCGACGACGTACGTACCAGCAGACGCATGGTCTCTCGTTCTCTGGTGTTGGTCAGCAGGTAATGCCTTACTCCCTCGCCACCAGCAACATCTGGGCTAGCAACATAAGTGAGAAGTTTTATGCTCGTTATTTGGCCAACTTTTTTGTTCCAGAAATGAGACGTTTTAAAAGGTTAAGGTCAACCAGCGTCCAGTGTATGGTAGCGGGACCAAACCTTACGTCATAACTTGGTGGTAAGGCCAACCAGGCACCTTGCCTATGGTGATGGGGGCCAACCTTACATCACTAGTCGCTGGTAGGCAAGAGTCCGTGACGGCCCTCGTGCCGCGGCTTAATTGCACGTCTCTTCTCAGGGTCAGTCATAGATGGTACCTCTGATGCTCGCTAGGGTGTAGGCATACTGGAATCCAAAATAAAGCATAAGGGGAATGACGCAGAGAGACGTGACAATACAACATACTGACGTGAGAATATATTGGCAAGTTAATTATGACATGAAGTTATAGTGAAAGTATGTGAAGAATAGGAGGTACGGTAAAAGGCGATGGAGGAGCCATACGCTGTTTCATCCTCCTCGGCTCCTGAACCTGCAGTGGTCGAACCCCTCAGGTCTAATTCAGGCAACCAGAGCCACTGAAGGCCAGAGACTGACCTGACCTTCCTGGACAAACCGGTTCCGTTCTCACTCGGCCAACAGATCCTGACGTCTTCTTCCCTCAACTTTATGAACACGACGATACGATCCTTAAGGGAGACGCGACGGCACAACCTTTAGATACGTATTCTGGCCTGGTATTTGACCCTATTCCTACGGACCTGGATATCAAACCAAAGGGTCGTACTGACGGACTTAAACATCATACTATCGTTCTCGAAAGAAGTCCCGTCATGCTCAGGTGTGGTACCGTCTTGGTCGTACCTAACGTTTCTGCTGAGGTGGTCATAAAAGGGACGGGAGGTGAACGAGACTAACAGGTGTGCGGCCAGTTTGGGTCAGGAAGGGTGTGGCCCCATGGGACATGGTCACGGCTGGAGAGGATAAAGCGGATCATGGTCGATGCCACTAAGACAAAAATTTGTTGACGGTCAACGAGAGCAAGAGCGAATATATTCCACGAGACTACACAAGCGGAAAACGATCAAAATGCCTCTGTGAAGATGCGGAAATGGCTTATGAGGACTATATGACCAAGAGAGTCTGTTGAAATGCATATCTGAAGAAAATAGTTTGCCGCTCCTTTTAACAGGCACATACATGATGTTAATCTACCATTGTCATATGCGTTAATATTTCAACGTAACCCTGAAGTAACATAAACGGTATTTCTGTATACCGTTTAGGGTCGCGGAACATTCTGGGGCTACACGTGAGGCTGTGACTCTGTACCATTATTGAGGCACTGGGGAACACAGAGAACAACTTCACTCGCCTAGATATAACCTAAAGAAAAACTTATTGAGCAGCAATACGCTGGCAGCCATTACTGAGACACAGAACACTTTGCACGACAGACAAGTAACAGAATACATCCAACACAAAATACATCTAACACAGAATACACAGGAGAAAGCTGGGAGATCCTGTATGATTCATAACAACGTGTGGATGAATGTGTATGTCACGTATGTTTCCTGAACAACGGGAGAGAAGGGCTGGGACAGTCAATGGAAAGGGATGGACGGGATTGGGACCCAACACAGCGAAACGGGCGGGGGTGCGACGGTAAGACACTGTCATTAATTCCTGTCTAAATATTAATCCACTATGACGAAAAACAAGATCATCATCCACACTGGGGAGAAAGATCACATCTGTCTTTTCCTGGCAGTCCTCTGGGAATACGATGCTCTACAGTATGAGGCCGTCATGTCTGTCTGTCTGCCCGCACACCCAGGAAGTTACCAGATGCACGACAACCTCCTTCTCTCCCCCCCCCCCCCCATACACAGCTGCCAATAATCAATTCCTCCATTACCGTGGCAGGATGGAAACTGCTGGCTGCTGGGATGAAATATTTTCAGGGAAATTTATTGTTGGACGGAAAGGCAGTGTTTGGAACCGAGGAACGATGCCATCCAGGGTGTGTTGTCCAGTAAGGGAGGGAATGGTGGTGGTCAGGGAGGGTTTGGTAGCCAAGGAGGAAGGGTGTGGTGACGAGGAATGGTGGGTATAGTGGTGGTCTGGGAGGGTGTGGCGGCCAGTGTGGGAGGATGTGGTAGCCGCCACAGGAGAGAACAGATGAAGGTCCGGAGAGTCAGAATGCGCTAATGTCCAGTAATGTTTCCTCTGTGTAAAGGATGATGTTGACGAATATTTTCTATGTACAGGATCATGCTGCCTACTATATGCCCTCACTGAGTGGTTATGACTTTTGGTTATACTTCTGTTCCACAGTTTGTCTGTGACTGAGGAACAGCAAATATGACGGTACGACCCTTAAGCATGACGGTACGACCCTTAAGCATGACGGTACGACCCTTAAGCATGACAGTACGACCCTTAGGTAAGCCGCTGGTATGACCTTTAACCACAACGGTACAACACTTGAGCACAACAGTACGACCTTTGGGTACAATGCCTGGCCTCTGACCTGACTTGTAGGGCTGCTGGTCATTCAGTCCTTTCGTCTATCATGGCATGGGGTCAACCCCGCACCTGCCACCTGGCACACCACCTGGTGCCAAGCGGCGCGGTGGGCGGTGTAGCCTCACCCACGGCAAGGCTGAGGCTCACCCTGCGCGCCGGCCAGCCCGGATATATGTGTCTGCCACACTCAAGGACCCTCGGCCGCCTCTCTGGCCGACGAGTGTCTTGTCCACGTTTCCTCGGCCATGCTGACGACGAAATATCTGGCGTATCTACTTCCCACAACTTACCTACAAACACAACCAGACATTCCTCCCAAAAGATGGAAAACAAGTAAAAAGACGAAATTACGTAAACCAGAAATAAGGGACGCTACAGACTCCATCAGATGCAATGAGGCTTTGAACGTTCCCGGAAACTTCTCGAAAATACGAAAACCCCGAAGCAAATTAGATAAATTTGTTTATATATATATATATATATATATATATATATATATATATATATATATATATATATATATATATAAAATTATACTTTGTCGCTGTCTCTCGCGTTAGCAAGGTAGCGCAAGGAAACAGACGAAGGAATGGCCCAACCCACCCACACACGCACATATACATACCTATACATCTCAACGTATACATATTTATACACACAGACATATACATATATACACATGTGCATAATTCATACTGTCTTCCCTAATTCATTCCCGTCGCCACCCCGCCACACATGAAATGACAGCCCCCTCCCCCTGCATGTGCGGGAGGTAGCGCTAGGAAAAAACAAAGGCCACATTCGTTCACACTCATTCTCTAGCTGTCATGTATAATGCACCGAAACCATAGCTCAGTTTCCACATCCAGGCCCCACAAAACTTTCCATGGTTTACCCCAGACGCTTCACATGCCCTGGTTCAATCCACTGACAGCACGTCGACCCCGGTATACCATATCGTTCCAATTGAATCTATTCCTTGCAAGCCTTTCACCCTCCTGCATGTTTAGGCCCCGATCACTCAGAATCTTTTTCATTCCATCGTTCCACCTCCAATTTGGTCTCCCACTTCTCGTTGCCTCCACCTCCGACACATATATCCTCTTTGTCAATCTTTCCTTACTCATTCTCTCCATGAGACCAAACCATTTCAAAACACCCTCTTCTGCTCTCTCGACCACACTCAAATCATATATCTGTTCGTGATCAAACGAATAAACAAAAATACACAACGAATATCTGAGAAATCATTCTTACATGTACAGTATCTCCTGGTACCTTCCCAGCGTCACAGACTAAATACGACCATCACAAAGCTGAGGACAATCATAGCGACGCCGATAATACTACAACGTGTCTGCCGACCAGACAATGGTCCGTCCTTCACCGGGTTAGCGGTGCTTCGCTGAATCCATGAGTTGCGAAAACACAGAGAAACAGTCTCGGTGCGCATGCGTGAAGGTTATATTGATGGAGGATTTTTTTTTCTGTGTGTGTGTGTGTGTGTGTGTGTGTGTGGGTTCGATATCTTTGTGTAAGATTATCTAAGGCGAGTTTATCTGAATGTATGGGAAGTTTATATGTGGAAGTTAGGAAGGTGTGGGGACTCGAGTCCTAAGGCCAGTATGGAGCCTACAGAGGAGCCTCCATCAGAGCACAGGGCCAACATGGAACCAACAAGAAGCCCAGTGATGAGTGCCATCGCCACCTGACCAAGGGGGCGGCAAAGTTCTGCTGTTCCTCGTAGTGTACAAACCTTGAGACATTTGGCTTGTGATGGGCGGTGTCAGCTGCTGAGTGGTGGGTCGGAGGAGGCAACCCGTGGCAGTGTGATGTTGTTCAAGAGTACGGCAAGGCTGTAGGAACTGGACCAAGGACTCTGGGATCTAAATATTAAATTAGAAGGATGTGGTACCCAAACCCAGGGATCTGGGGCGGACCCTGTGCTGAACAACTCTATGGCATACCGGCCGCACCCCACCGTTTGCCCCTGGGCCAGTTTTTTGCCCCGCAGGGCAGAGCCCAGTCTGCCCCACCCAACACACACGTAACCCTCCCTCCCTCCCTCCCTCCCTGGACTCACCCTCTTCGGGGTTATCAACTTTACGCCGACTGTGGCCAGCGGGAGCCCTGACGTCACTTGCGGTCGTCTGAGGCGGCTTATATACTGCACATTGCCTTACCCACGTTACTGACCATATACTGCCTTACCCACGTTACTGACCATACACTGCCTTACCCACGTTACTGACCATACACTGCCTTACCCACGTTACTGACCATATACTGCCTTACCCACGTTACTGACCATACACTGCCTTACCCACGTTACTGACCATACACTGCCTTACCCACGTTACTGACCATACACTGCCTTACCCACGTTACTGACCATACACTGCCTTACCCACGTTACTGACCATACACTGCCTTACCCACGTTACTGACCATACACTGCCTTACCCACGTTACTGACCATACACTGCCTTACCTACGTTAATCACCATACACTACCTTACCAACGTTACTCACTATACATTGTCTTACCCATGTTACTCACTATACACCGTGTTACGTTACTCGTGCTCTCAGAAGGGCATTCATAATGAGGCTCAAACGTCTGCGAAAACATAAGGATAAATCTATGGAGAAGTAAATAACTATCAGAGCTGAGGTCATACTTCACGAACACAAGATCTTCATTACCAGTCAAAACTGACCACCGAACACTGCAAGAGGCCGCAATAAGCGAAGAGAACGATTGTCGCATATCGTAAGAGGTCGCGTAAAGCGACGCGGTCGACCACAGCGGAAAGAGGCGGCGTAAATTCAAGATACGGTTGTGCAAGGGCAGGTGCAGCCAATCCCGCGGGTGCCCGACCCAGGCCACACACAGCAGGACCAACAGAACTCAAAACATTGGTGGTAACGTTAGCGGCACTGAGAGGTCCTAGGCCCTGAGCGGACCATCACCAGTAACAACAACCACTTCTCTCATCTCCCTACAATGATGGTTCTTGAACGATCATTACCTTTCATTTTTTTTCATTAGTGGAGGTGACCTCAAGAACTCGTAAAACTGTCTACGGAGGACCGACGACCCTGGTCGTAACCAAGACAACAGGACTATAAGACTGGCAAAGCACCAACTCTACACGAAAGACGGATCTGCACTTGTCAATGTGTTGCCTTCCTCTGTACCTCACCAGAACAGTCGCTAGTCATGGTATATCTGTTTGCTGACACCAGATCTTAACATCTGAGTGGACATATGTGTGTACAAACACGTCAACAAAGTTTGTCAGTGAGCTACTGGTAGAGCAATGACCAGCCGCCTCCGCAGCACCACAGACCATCAGCTGCAGGCGACAGTTTGCAAGACATACCTACATCACGTGGCCAAGGTGGTGACTGACCCAGTAATGTCACAATCCAGTACGTACACACGTAACGTGTCTGGGGAACGCAATCTTCTGGTGAGATGACTTGCAACACGAAGTAATAAAAAATTACCCTGACTTTTCCTGAGTCTCTTACTGTATCGTGATTTATTCTCTCTCTCTCTCTCTCTCTCTCTCTCTCTCTCTCTCTCTCTCTCTCTCTCTCTCTCTCTCACATACAAACACGCACAATGCTCTCAGGCCAGACGCCATCTCATCGTTTAACCAAAGAACGCGCTCGGACAACCTTCTCAAACCGTTAGCGATGCTTAAGATCCCTCGTGAACGGTGGAGACACTAGAGCAAAGTGGAAGAGAAACAACCCAACACCAATATACCACAACGAAGGTGACGCAAAATTATCCATGAACTGTGACAGACCAGCATCAGTAATGAGCATAACCTAAAACAGACACAAACCCTTAAAAATGCAGTTTTGATATCATGTGGTCTGAGCAGACCAGAATGTCAGTACCGTAACAGAGGAAACAACTTGAAAGACTTGTACTGTAAAGGACACCAAGGGTGACATCACGTCGACCTTGTCACCAGAACATCATGTAGGAAGGATTGTGAAGAAGACAAAAGATATTTAGGTAACGTCAAAGTTAAGTTCAAATACGGTATGTGGACAGTGAAATCTTACGAAGTACAGACGACCTAACCTGGAATACGCCACAACAAGTTGGTCTCCCCAGCACATATGGAAGTCACATACAACTGCCGGGAAAAAGTAAAGTAATGTAACAAGATTGGTACCAGAACCTGGATGAAATGCGTCTCGATCTTCGCACTTGAGAAAGACGTATGGTAAAGGGAGATATGATACCACAATGGGCCATGACTATGTTCAAAGAAAACAAATTCTTTTAATTAGGAAAAGGTCTAGAATAAAATGGCGCGACCACAAGGCAAAATAAGTGTACGTAGGGATGTTGGGAAGCGTTATTTGAGCACCAGAGGTGTGGACTCGTGGGAGAAGCTAAGTCAAGAGGAAGTCAATAAGAGCACCACGTGTTTGTCAACTTCCTTCCCTCTGCATATAGGTTTGTTCCTTAAAATTCAATGTCACATTGTGATCTTGACCTTCGACCCCAACTTCAATACAACTTCAGGCATAAAGCTTTGTTCATAGTATGTTTGGTACACGTTGGGTCACTGACCTTCTCATCGTCAAGACACGTTTCATACAAGCAGTTAGTAGTCTTTCGCTTCACTTGAGCTTGACTCTGACCTCCATAAACCAATAATATATAGAAATGTGTCTGTGATATTTGCAGGAAAAGACTGGGTAACATCCATTCACTGTCATAATAAATACCATAAACAAGCAATTAAGAGCATTTCAGAACACATGATCATTTGAATTTGATCTCTACCCCCGTAACCTCTCCCGCGACCCAAAAAAAATTTCATTCCGATGTACAAGTTTGCATGTAATACTTGTGGCAAGAGTCTGGCCTGAGTGTGACCTGCAGTCATGATCCACCGTGGGCACAGGGTTGCAAAACACGGGCCTTCGGACAGGGGCATACCAATCAGCCACTCTGCTGCAGCAGCCGGACGGACGAACCTAGAGCATATTACTGCAAGGGCAAGAGACCAGCCCTCACCAGTGTACAGTCCCTCCCAGTAAACACAAGCAAACGATCATCATAGAAGCAGGAGCAGCCTCTGCCCACCACCATCATCTCTCCGGCACACACAGGCTGGCCGCTCCCCTGCTGGGTGAGCAGGTCAGCAGGCACACCCCCAAAGTCAGCAGATAAACCCCCCGAGGGTCAGTAGGCACTAACCCTCCCCTGGGTTCAGCAGGCACACTCCTGCTACGGGGTCAGTAGGCACTCCGCCGAGGTCAACAGGCACCCCCCCCCCCCCCTCCTCCCGGTTCAGCAGGAGCAGGCAGGGCTCTCGGGGAAAGTGTGCCGCCGCTGTCAGGTCCGCTACGCTGTACTCCACTCACTGAGAGTGAAAGCTGTTGGCACAAGGTTCGCCTCCTGCCACTTTCACTGCCTCCTCAACTCCTGCAGTGTCCT
Organism: Panulirus ornatus; assembly: GCF_036320965.1. Taxonomy (NCBI): domain Eukaryota; kingdom Metazoa; phylum Arthropoda; class Malacostraca; order Decapoda; family Palinuridae; genus Panulirus; species Panulirus ornatus. The sequence continues at coordinate 23,929,751 of NC_092289.1, read as the reverse complement.
CTAATTCCTTCCTAGTTTGCTCTTGCCCCTAGTTCCTTCCCGCTCTGCTCCTACCCCTAGTTCCCTCCCATTTATTCTTGACTGCTAATGCCTTTCCACCTTTGGCCACACGTACAAGCCAGGTTCCTCGTAGCTCCCACCTTAAGGATGCACCCCCTCAGGTCACGCCCATGGTCTACTTCACCTACAACCACTCCCACCCCCCTAGCCACCATGAACCCCTGAGACCTAGTCCACTTGAGTGACTGCTCCTGAGTCCACTTTCCACTTAACTTTACCTCCTCGGCCAATTTTCATTATTCTCACCGCCCCTATATATCTCCCTTACTCCCTCCCCTCTGCTTCACTACTCCCCTGATCTGCTTCCTATAAGCCCTACACACACACACACACACACACACACACACACACACACACACACACACAGAACATGTATACTGCATGTAGTCTCGTCCAAAAACTTCTCATTCTAAAGGAATCTTTATTTCCCTACAAGTGGAGGTGGCACAGTATTGAGCTGCATGAACCTTTAGAAAGGTCCTGGGTAACACCAGGCGGAGCTGGATCCAAGCTCATCACACCGGTCACTAGGCCCACTTTCACAATGACGTGGTCTGCTCGCATGATTCTACAAGTGTAAGCCGCTGTAACGCCTCACACATTACTGCTGGACCAAACCTTGTCTATACTCTAAACAACTTGCGTCGACTTTACTGACACTTGTGCAGCAAACATGTGTGTCTAAATCCTCGTCCGGATATTGTCTGCAATCTGTTGTCTCGGATCCAGGAGAGATTTAAGAGTAAGACTTCGTGACAGATGGAGACGGGTTGAGGTCTGGAGCAGATATAAGGCAGGTCCGTCATAGATTTGGCTCAATTGTGAGATGAGATTGAGGGTCAATGATTGGTTTGAGACACGTTTATGGGAAGCCTGAGATAAAAATATATCTATTCAAGTTGTGAAAGAGATGTGTGTCAGGGCAGCGATACGATTGAGAGACGTTTGTTATGCAATGTCACCGTCACATTTGCAACATGTCTTGGGTTAGAGACTATAAAAACCTGAACTGTTCTTGGAAGCCTAACGAAGGTGGTGGTGAGAGGCCTCGGATGAAGCTGAAAGGGGTGCGAGTGTGGAGCGTCCTCAGGTGGAGCGGAGCACCACGTAATACAGGAGAAAGCCAGGCAAGCCGTCTCCCCAACACGAGGCAGCCATCAGCTGAGTGGAGGGCCCTATCTAACAGTTCGGAGAGTAGCTGCTGCATCGCCTCACTACCATCACTTCCTACCATATGCGATCCCTCTTGCCCGAGTTGCAGTTCTGCACCACAACCGCATCGAGCCCATCCGACCTTATACAGACCGCTGCAAGAACTGCCACATCCCAACCACTGTGAACATCGTCGACAAACAGTACATCACCGCCCCAGTGTTTATGTAAACTCTGTCTGTTTAACCTCATTTCACCATCATAGCTTCTTTGTTTAATCCCGTATATCATTTTTTCCGTATATGTGCAGTCTTTGGTTGCAGATTAATTCAATAAAAAACTATATTCCTCACAACTTCCAACTTCCGAGCTCACACCAGTCAGCTTAGACATCTCTCTGGAATCCCCATACTGAATTTCTCGGAAGCTGTCGAGTAGAGAAGGTCTAATTGTGATCCAATGTAAGACAGAGATTTAGCATGGCTGGGCGATGCTCTCTGTAATGTGAAAGGCTGTCGGGGTGAGAGCGGTTGGGACATAGTCGACCACTTACAGTTACACAGTTACGTTCAACTCTCACCTTTCGTCAGTACGTATCCTCTCTGTCATGTTCACTGAGTGCTCCTCCACACAGAGAGAAAATGTTGCAGTCAATCTGACAGTCAGAAGTTAGTCAGATAAACAGAGAGAGAGAGAGAGAGAGAGAGAGAGAGAGAGAGAGAGAGAGAGAGAGAGAGAGAGAGAGAGAGAGAGACGTCGTCAAGGAAGAAAAGGAAAATGGTAAGCCGGATACAGACACTAATGTAACTCTTATGACCTTGAAGTCACTGTACAGCTCCACGCAACCAAACAAACGTCACGACCTATTTGCTTCCTAAGGCGGACGGCTTGCAATGATCTCCGTCCATCACTCAGCAAGCCAGGCCAGAGGCGGGAGGCACAGCCATATGGCACTAGTGACGCAGCTACAGCCATTCGGGAGCTCAGTAATTGCAAATGATACGACCACAATCCATGACAAGTCGGTCGTAAAACGTTGATAAACTCTAAACATTAAACTCTACTGGCACGATGACCCTCTTCTTCAGTTACTTGCGGAATGAACGACTTTAGACCCGAATCACGTCACAACGAGCCCCTCGTCCGAAAACTTAAGACGAGCGTTTAATTCCTGTCTTGGTAAAAAGAATCTTCCAACGGGAGGCTAAAGTTTATGTTGTTTCCTCACATTGTGAGATGGATGGCTTACTGGCCAGGAGGGTACGATGCACGTGGGGCGTGTACTGAGGAGGAGGAGAAGGTCCTCCAGCAGCAGCGACAAGAATCTTAACACCACAAGGGTCGTAAATCGCGTCCAGTATCAGGAGACTGTCGTCCAGGACTTAGAAATCAGCAGCTCAGTCTTTAACACTATCGACCGTGTATCCTCCCTGGGGAAACTGGCAACACCTGAGTCCTGAGGTGGAAGTCAAAGTGAACTTGGGGCTGCTTACGGCAAGAGCTGACCACAATGGTGAAGGGAAGCTGGAGCAGGTTAAAGATCTTTTAGTTACATCACCACGAACAGCTAAATGCATCACTCTCTACAACTTCATGAAAAACATCAGGATATAGTGTGTGTGTGTGTGTGTGTGTGTGTGTGTGTGTGTGTGTGTGTGTGTGTGTGTGTGTGTGTGTAGTAGCGACTAAAATATGCTACAGTTAGTGGTTTGACTGGTGGGAACGCGTGACAGGTACTAAGGACCCACACAGAAGGACAAGGTTCAAGCTGGTAATGGCCAGGGTACATTGTAAGACCGTTGCTGTGGGGGGTGAGCAGTGGTGCGGGGTGCAGACAGATGTTTTGCCTTGCTTCCACTTTGTCATTTAGCATCACGTATGTACATACCTCATCCACTCGTAGTTCAAACGCAGTCCTTCGCCGGTACAAACAGTAAACGCCCAGTTACCCGATACTATCACTATAAAAGTTCGACTATGATTCGATAACTAAGGAAGATAATATCGTCATGAGTCGCGGCATTATTAGTGATCTCATGGCTCAGTGTAGACCAACAGCCAGAGCATGATTCACAGTGTTACCTGACGTCCTACACAAAGACTGTGGCCCGGGAACAGCAACGCTCCTCCTGCCCAGCTACCACACGTCCTCGTCTGTGTGGTAGAAACCTTCAGGTTGTGACACAACACCAGCACAGTGTTCACTCTTCTCGTGCTGTAACAAGTGTTGCACTCCTGGCAGCAGCTGGCTCAGGAGAGTTCTCATTGTGGGTTTTTTGTCATTGGCTAAATTTTTTCCTCGTTTACTAACTTCCTTCCGTTATGGCACTAACCCGAGGCTTGCTGCCACCCCCCCCCTCTCTCTCTCTCTCTCTCTCTCTCTCTCTCTCTCTCTCTCTCTCTCTCTCTCTCTCTCTCTCTCACACACACACACACAAACACACACACACATTACATGGATCTTAGCATCGGAGAGTTTATAAAGATCTCGACCATCTGGTTTCTGCTTGTTTTGATGAACAGGATCTCACCATCCTGGTGACGGGGTCCTGGCATCATACTGACGATGCTGTCCTCGAGTGTTGCTGTAACGCTCACACCCCGTCTTATTCACGAGGACGTCGGGGGAGACCCGTTGTTATGTGCGAAAAAATATCTTGGTTTATACGTTACATTACCAATTACGTAATCTAAAGCGAATCCATTACCTATCATAGCGCTGACATAGATATATGAGAAGAGGGGAGGGAGGAGGGAGGAGGGAAGGGAGGGAAGGTGGTGGGAGAGGAATGTGAGTGACGGGGGAGAAAAAACGAAGGAGGTTAAGGTGGGTTGTACAAAGAGAGCGGCATTTACTTCCGGTGAGCGGCGGTGGCGGGGGTGGCAGTTAATACCTCAGGTTTCCCTTCCGCCCATGATAATAGCCTCCAACTGTGTGTATCTGGACGGTAAGCTAGCCATGCTTGGCCGCCGGCCGCCCGTGCACCACACTTGCCGCCTCGCCAGCACCTTGACGTCGGCATTGAACACGCTCAACCTGTAGCACCCACAAGGCCGGCAGGCAAGACGATGCACTACCTCACGCACCATAAACTGGAACACCATATACAACATACGCTGGACCACTCACTATATACACCATATACTGGACCATTATACACAATACACTGCTCGACAATCATGCTCACCACAAATTGGTCCATAGTACGAACTTAGAAATGGTTCCCTAAATGAACCATATACTAAATCATCTGACCACATCAAAGCGCCACCGAAGCAGAGGAAGATATAACCACGTCCTTCTGTGTATACCGTATCATATAACAAACTTCTTCACACTTAAAATGGAAAACTAAATACTTCTCAATCACTACTACTGGTTACTTGATACAGGGTTATCCACCCACGGTCGTTTCAAGAAGCTGTCTGAAGGACTCTGCATGAAGACCTCTTATACCCATCACCAGAGGTCCCTCTGACCACGAGGACATGAAGAACCGACCGCTTACTCTCAGTCTTTACCGTCACTTCTCAGACAGAGGCTTCCAACATAGCCATCTTTCTGAAAGGACGGAGATGTCGATCCATCCGGAGGTAACGTCACGAAGAAGACCCCCCCCCCCCCACGTGTAGAGTTACTCAGTGGGTCTCACCATGAGTACCCTTCCCGACTTATAATTTTTGAGAGGACCGGGCTGAGCTGCCATCCTCGAAGAAGTGTTACGAAAGGATTCCCCCGTACTGAGTCCAGCGGAGACTTTCGCTGAAGCCCTCGAGATGTCCTTGTCAAGTCGTCCACGGCAGCGTGACCAAGACACGCATGCACACCACAGCCTCCGAGCCTCGCGTATCCTGTGGCAGGAGAGGTGGACGACCCATGTAAAGGAACTCTTCAGTATAATCTTACCAGTCCCTCAATTTTCAGCAAGATATGTCTGTCCTCCTCCACACTCACGAACATCTACATCTCCCAGTATTTATGGATATCACACGCCAAAGGCTACTAAGACGTAGACTTAAAGTTCATGAAATTTTGAAAATAGAATCACTTTCAATTTCTAGGCTTGAACCTGTAAGTATCCTCAAAATAACAAAATCCAGCCATGGCAAGACATCAGACCTTAACATGATCACGCTTTACGTATACATACGCTCGTTATGTAGTGGTTATCAAGTGAGGAGCACCGACCTTCATACACCCAGCCAGAGCCCTGATCCTCTAGGGAAATTTCCCCACCACTCCATGAACCTTCTCCACGCTATCTTGGGCTGGATTACCCTTTCTTTTACATCTGCTTCTTCCTATATCTATTAATCATCTCTACCTCCCTTTCTCCCATTCTTCCCCCTACCCCTACCCATTTTTTATATGGGTTTAATCAACCAGGACTTCAAGAAAGGAGGCACTTGGCCCCCATCACCATATGGAAGGGAGCGGTGTGCACAAATGGCAAGACCTCACCAGGTAAGGTTATGACTGGTAGTAACGTGCAAAACAACGTTACTCTCTCCTCTTCCTCCCATGAAGGAAAATGGACCGCTGCAATCTTGGCGACCTCAACGCTGCCAAAGAGTGATCACGTATTGCACACGATGGTACCGATGTCGAGAGAGAGAGAGAGAGAGAGAGAGAGAGAGAGAGAGAGAGAGAGAGAGAGAGAGAGAGAGAGAGAGAGAGGCAATATCATAGAGACACGGAAGTTTTGGTTAACTAAGGTTTACGGACCAAATGTAAGTCTGTCTACCTCCCGATCCTCGTTCTCAAGTCTTACCTTCACTGGCATGGCAGCAACAGTGCCAGCTTCACCACCACCTGGCCCGAGCACCATCCACCACCACCTGGCTAGGACACCATCCACCACCATCTGGCCCGGGCACCAACCAACACCGCCAGGCCATGACACCACCCACCACCACCTGGTCAGGATACCACACACCACCTCGTCTGGGCACCACTTGCTATCTGACCCGGGTATCACCCACCTCTTGACCCAGGGCTCCACTTACTACCCGTTTCCGGCGCCACTCACCACAAGTGACCACTCACCTGCCACAAGAAACAGTTATCAATAACCTGGAAAAGTTTCTGTATAGAAAAGAGGTGTAGTGTGTGTAATTACTATTAGTGTGTTATGGGGAATTCTAAACTAGTGTTGCTCTGTCTCTTAACCTTAATCATGTCTTTATTCCTACACATGTATGCCCACAAACACACGTCAGCCTGAGCCAGGTACCCATCTATCGACCAGCTCCGAAGGGAGTATGGACACCTGGGTAGGGTGTGAGGTTGACTAGCACGCCCAGGATTCGAACCCATGTGGTTCCAACCCCGGCCTGGTTCATGCTAAGTCAGTAACGCTAACCAGCACACCACGGAAATCCCTAACTGCATCAAACATCTACTGCATCACCTACTACAACCTCATGAAGCAATGTTCACCTACTTTACCTAGTATGGGCGGCTGACGTCAACTACATAACTTCTTTTTCAGTAACGATAGCTAGTGTGGGTACCATCCATCGCAGTGTCTTGTGCAAGTGTCATGTCAGGCGTAACTCACCTCTACCCCCATCCCACTCCCTGTGCTGTCGGCGGTAATCAACTTCCAGTGAGAGTTACGGACGAGCACGAGCAGCGAAAGTACAACTTTCACTGCCAGGGTTTGTGCCCAGAGTTACACAGCATCTGCCCCTTAAAAACTGGTGCAGCGAGTCCTGCTCATACTGACTTTCCCCTACTACTCTGTGTGTGTGTGTGTGTGTGTGTGTGTGTGTGTGTGTGTTAAGGGGTAGGAGTATTTGTTCATATGATGCTTGTATGTGCATGTCCTACTGCGTCTGGCGTGTATCTACTTCCTAACTCTAACAGTCTCCTGGCCACATCTACTACAATTTCTCCGTCAGATTTTAAAGTCAATTTAGGAGTCAGCTCTCTTGACGAACATTTACCTGTAGAACACAAAACTGTGGCTGGACTGGACACTAGCCAAGAAGGCGACCCGATGCAAAGCTTTGTGCAAAAGGATGGCGTTTACATTTTCTAAACATCCTCAGGACCAGAGGCTCAGTGAATCTCTAATGTGCAAGTACTTTTCAGAGGGCGGGTGGAGACCTTGATAAAGTGTTACGTTTCGAAAAGAAGTCTACCTTAGATTTTGGTAAAATATCATCTTACCCACTCGGCGATGATAAGTGTGGACGTTGAGTGATATTCTTTTACAATGGTTTTATTCATAGAAAAGAATACAAAGGAATTCAAGCAACAACAGAGCACTGAGTCCCTTCGAGGCTGTTAGTGGTAGTGGAAGATATCAGAAACTCACAGATTAGTGTGGTAAAGTTAGATGGTATTTAGATAATTCACAGAGAATAACCTGCATATTGTCAATGTAGCTAACGAGGCACAAATACTGTAATTATAAGGTCGACGGAGCATGATATACAGCCTTGTGTTGCATTCCACGATATCAAGGCCATAGTGGCCAAAGATATGAAAATCAGGGATAATGTGGGTAAACTTTAACCGTTGATGGGGAAAAATGGGTAAAATATCAACAGAACGTCGGATATCCACACCTAACCTCCCCTAGCAGCTGGAACTCGTCAATTTGGAATTGTTTGAAAAACATGTTAATGTTAAGGTCGCTATTTGCAAGCCGTTGAAGGGCACTGTTCATGTTCTTATTAACACGAATGGATTCCTCTGCACAGTGAACCAAGTGATGTCACGCTGCAAACATTGGTATATTCTGACTCATAATTGAAATTGAAGATAAATGTTATATCTTTCTTGATTGTTCATAACCCTCATCACGTATACTGCATTCCCTAAACACTACAGTACCACCACCGGTGACAATCCCTCCATATCCAGAGTTAACAACGTCCAGGAGGGAAGTATTATCTTACCTTGGTCGTAGGGCGTCAGGGGTTTACTTAAGACAAACGGGAAATACATCTTTGTTGTACAAACACACACACACACACACACACACACACACACAAAACAGTTTACAAAAAGATAAAGTATGATCTAACTTTCACGTATTTCCTCCCACTGTTTCATAAAATGTTACAGTTCTCTGGACGACAATCTTTACATCTCGCTGAACCTGAGATATGGTTTGCGGACAATATTCATCCAACTCTTACAAACGACGGTACAGTTGTTCTCATGGTTTTGATGTCAATTCGATTCGACGCCAGATGACCAGTTGCACGCGTTCGTGACAAACCATCACAAAACATCTTCCGAACAAGGTCAACAAAACCGTCAACAAAAACTTTGAAGAATCTGCGAACATACCTCAGTTGTTGTGTTGGTGCAGCCACTAATAACCTGAATATATCCAATAACTTCACCAAATAAAAAGAGGCGAAGCCAAATTTCTTCATCAACTATTTCTGTTCACATTTACCCCGTGCTCTCAGAAGACATACGACATACTGAATGTACGAGGCCTACCCAGCAAACACAAGTGTATATATTTACCTTGATAATAGTTCAGCTTCATCCAAATGTTCAAATACACGATCCTCACAATATATCCCGCGAGCAAGTGTCGCCTGGGAGGAGGACGGAAGTGAAGACTGGGATCAGGAACGTTTCCGTTCGTAGCAGCCACCACGGACGAACAAACAAGACTAAGACAGTTATAGTGAGTTCTCCGGCTGACGCACAGGAAACACCGAATATTTTACAAGGATAGCGGGGTGGCCCGTACTCCAGCTGACTCTCAGGAATTACTGAGTACAAGATATGTGCAGTCGTAACCCAATTTTCCCTCTTTGGCGCATTCTTAACTCTCTTGAGCATGACGCTAAGACACTTTAGCAAACAGTTCGACACTTCAGCACGATGGTGCGACCCTCGGGTATGATGACCTAACCTCTGACACAACCCTGCATGGCTGTCTATGAAACAAGAGTCTTACAGGTTGTCTCCCCCCCCCCACCCCCACTCGCCACACCCATAGAGAAGTCTTAGCTACACCTCCACATTATGTATATTCACCTCATTAGCAACATACGTAAAATGTTCTAAATTTATTCTATGCAGAGCCTGAGTTTTTAAACGGAGTTTTAATCCGCAAAATGCAATCTTTACCTGCAGAAACATGGTGAAGAATGTTTATCAAATCATCAGGCAGGCGGGACAGTAATCTCTGTTCTTCTATCAATACAATCATGTCGCAAGGTTTTTTCTTACCTTCCCACAGACGGCATTTTTGTTTCTCTTTTTTCTGCGTCCGAAAATAGTCGGCGTGAGTTATCATCCAATAAGCGTGGCGGGACGGTAACCAATGAGCAACGCGCTTTGTCGGGCGTGGCTTGATGGATGAACCAAGTTAACCAACCAACGTCGCGCTCTTTCGGAAGTTTGTTTGTCTTGATGATGGTGAAAATAAAAGAACAGTTGACCCTGACAGACCAGGGGAACGTGGGCGTGGCCGTCGCAAACTTCACCCAAGGCAAACCAACTTTTCTTAAGCAACGGAGCAAATTTACTCCGACCGCAATAACCTGATTAACAACAGAGATCGCGCGAGGCTGGCGTGCCATGAGACCGTCGATGGCAGGTGATCACCTGTGTGGTGGGACACTATCGGTACCCAGCAGGACTGTAACCCCAAAAGGAACATGAAGCGCAAACAGTCTTTGATGTTAGTCATTTGTTCTTCCATCTCCTCTCCAGCGGATGAGGCCTGTCTGTTCCTGGTGATTCCCATCACTGGAGTGGACGGGGCCTATCTGTTCCTCGTGATTCCCATCACTGGAGTGGACGGGACCTGTCTGTGTCCAGAGCTTCCCATCAATACATCAGCAGAAGAAAGAACATAAAGATATGGAAAGCCCAGCCTCATGCGTGCTGGTGTACGTGCACCATACGTCACTAGGCAGGAGGCACACAACGTAAGGGAAGATATTGCAGACTCGCTATGGATCAGTCAGCAGCAGTAGCCACGGCTCTCACCCTAGGGAGGCTTAGAAACACATACTGCTGACCTCCACACCCCAGCTCCTCACAAGGACACAGAGTTTTTGCGATGAAAAGTACAATACAGCAGGACATGAAGGATATCTATACGTCACAAGAATCTTTAAACAAACCAATGTCTGAATATCAAATATCATGTTGAAGCATATGGCTATACTGTGCATCTTGTCTCCTCTTGTTATACTTTTACCCATAATTTTGAAACTATACTTTTACCCCATCTATCCCAGACACTTGCCACTGCTTAACACCTGAATTAACAACATATGTTCAACTTGATTTTCCGTCTAACTTGAAGACCAAACACGTCAGCTTGAGTCATGAAATCTGACTTGTGTCCAGTGGTCACGGTGACCTCACGTGGTTTCCTTCACAACATCTGAGGAGGTTGTAATGATATTCATGCAATGTATCCATCCATACACCACCTAACTTGGCTGTTGTATGCATGCCTGTGCCTCCTGCTGGTGAAAGCATACTATGCTTGTGTACCCTCAAGGCTCCGGTCATTATGACCAATAAATCCACAGTGGCACAACATGTACAACCTCCTGCACGGATATCTTGTATCATCAAAATTCCTCAAGACAGCAGAAAATAACAAAGTAGCACTATCACCATTATCCAGACCAGTTCCCTGCAGCGGGTAAGCACAATAACAACACAGTTGGCCAAGGCCAGTCCCTCGGGAGTCCACGTATATGTATCCATTGGGAATCCCAGCGTCGTATTCCTACTTCACTGGAACACACAAAAACATTCCTTATAGCATCCCACTACAAGGCAGATAATCAAATAGGCACCGTGAGTAATCTTTTTTTCCCAGAGGATGGTGAGGGAATTTTCTCGGTGAGCGCCGCCCGTACTGGCCGACAGCTGGGAGACCTTGGTATCACCGCTGTGCATGAGCGTTGTCACCGCTGTTCCTGCCATGCACAGTACATACGTTCTTATTATTATTATGTTAACAAAATATGTGATAACCATGAACACTCAGCATGACATGAAATCCCCACAGTAACTTCAGGAGACACAGACGTCAAAGTACGTACATATCATATATATATACATATATATATATATATATATATATATATATATATATATATATATATATATATATATATATATATATATATATATATACATATATATATATATATATATATATATATATATATATATATATATATATATATATATATATATATATATATATATATATAAAGAGAGTGGTAACTAAACAGCCATATTTTTCTCTGGTCATGTTTCAAGGACGGAAGAACCAGAAGCCTCGTTCGTGCCAATGTGTGTGAGCGAGTGTTTGTTTGTCTGAGATTGTGAGAGAAGCCATCAGTGAGCTCTGATATTATACATAACTGATATAACTTTATTTTGCTGATCAAAAAACGATTACAAAAACAGTTTTGATGACGGCTGTTTGTATAGGAGAAACATCCATGCAAGATGGAGCCGGGATGAATTTTCCACGAAAGGAACACATGAATAAGTTTTTGTTCACATGCGTTCCCGCTGAAAGCCATCATTCTGGCCCAACACTTTACTGCTGCAATGAACAAGTTGAGATCCATTTTGAGACGCGTTAGATAGGATGAAGAATATCTCTATTGCTTTACAGAACACCTACGCGAAATAGGACATATTCGAAGCTACATATATACACAATTTTCTCATGTATCACCAATATTCGTGCAACTCAAGGCTCAATAACAAAAAAATGAGTTCACGTAATTCGTAAAACGCAGTTTATTATTTCACTTTCTCTCGTACGTTTTCTCCCGACTTGTTAACTGGAACAAAACTTTCCCAGGCGCGACACGAGCCACGTTCCATGATCTACTTCATTATAATAAACTGCATTTGCATCTGCTGGGTGTGTGTGTGTGTGCCTGAGGCTTTCCAGGTGGTTAGGTCTATTGTGTAGTCGCGAACAAAACCCCTTGGGAAACCCACAAAGCCTCTAAGTTCCGGCATGCGTCTAGATGAGCCTGTCACGAACACTCTGCCTGGAGAGAGAGAGAGAGAGAGAGAGAGAGAGAGAGAGAGAGAGAGAGAGAGAGAGAGAGAGAGAGAGAGAGAGAGAGAGAGAAATCAAAGTCCCAATGTGCGTTTGGTCGAGCAGTACCGAACGTTGTTTCCGCCTGTCGAGACAGAGGACTCTTATACCCCCGGTAGGTCGGCGTCTAATCGAAGCAGTAATGAACATTCTGTCTTTGCTTGTCGCGACAGAGAGACCCTCAAACCCGACACAAATCTGGTCGAAGCTGAATCAAGTCCACTGTCTCTACCTACCGAGACAGTTGGATGCTGAGCCCAGTAGCACGCCTGGTCAAAGCTGTACCGAACATTGTGTCTCTGCCCGTCGAGACAGAGGGTTCGGTACAGCTTCGTTTAAACGTGCCCAAGACTGTCATCTGCGACTGTCCAAGGATACTGGTCATCATCGTTTGAACCATATATTTGTCTGAGGATCTTGAGGGTGTATTAACACTGGTCCGAGTGGCCTCCGTTCCACAGGATACACAGCAACACGTGAGGGAGGCGCTGCCTTTCACACAGCGCACTACCAGCCGTGTGGCGGTGATGGCATCATTGTCGAATGCCGCTGCCCCATACACTGTTGTGGTCCCTTATTACAATGATAACAGGTTTGGGGATGGGGTGAGGGGGAGGGGATCTTCCGTCTGATTTTTTCCTAGAAGACTGTTGTTGTTGTTGTTGTTAGTTAGTTATTTACAAGAGAGTGTAGTGATTGTTAGCTCTTTCTACAGACGTTGTATTAGTTGCTTGTGCCTCCTACAGGACACTTTACTAGCTGCTAACCCTCTCCACACAACACGACAGCATTTCCTAGCACTTTATAGAGACTACAGGACAGTGTCATAGTTGCTTGTGTTCACTTGATCCTGAGAAGCAGGTCAAGGGTCATGCCACCATACCGCCGTGCTCAATCATGCCTCAGCACCTGCTGTCCCCAGCACCATGCACGACACTGATGAGTTCACCCACCATCGTACCTGACCAAGCACCGTGTACGACCGGTCTGGTTAACACAAAGTTATGCACGACCCAGCATCATGTTCGTCCTGATGGACCTATCAAGGTCATCTACCTTATCTATCAGGGTCAGCTGCCTTATTTATCAGGGTCAGTCACCATATTGACAGGTCTTGTGACGTGGGAAATACGGGTCAGGTCGTACATACTGCCATAGTCTCGTTGGCGCTTGTCATTCCTCCACACATCAATAAAACCTAATAACTGAGCTAAATTTCTCTTAGTATTCTTTCTTTAACCTTTCTGAGGATAATGATATAACCCTTGAGCATGACATTATGACATTTAGACATGATGTTATTTCCATTCGGCACGATGACATGACTTTTGAAATTGATCTCTAAAGTTTTCATATGACCGAGGACCCCACTACTGTAAGTTGTGGGCTGACAACGTAGTCACGAGAGAGGTTAGTCTACCCACAGGTTCAGCAAGAACCAGTGATCGAATCTCCTTATGCTTCATGCGAGAGGTCCAAGCCACTCCCACCATTACAAGCCGTCAATCTGTCAACTTCTCACATGCGCGTGAAACTTTCTCTTGGACACGACGGTTAAGGAGGTCAAGAGGAGCACAGAAACCGAGGCCTCCAAGAGTGTAGGAAAAATGTAGATGATGAACAGTTCTCCTTTCTGTGTTATACTCAACTTGGCCATGTCACGATACGTAGCCCACTTTTCCGTATT